>NW_024067967.1:0-332497 GCF_009389715.1 Phoenix dactylifera | reverse complement strand
GTCACAGCACCTCCCTTCTTAGCTTCAAGGGTGAAGAATTGATCCTTGTCACCCGTCATGTGTCTTGAGCAGCCACTGTCCAAATACCAGTAATTTTTGTTGACCTTGGCTGCAAGGACACTCCTACACAAGCAGATCATATAATCTTAGGTACCCAAGTTTTCTTGGATCCTTTCATGGTTAGTCATATTGGTTCCTTTTGGAACCCATATCCTTTTAATTTTTCTTTTAGTTTTCCCTTTCCTATAGTCACATATGTTTGCTTTATGTCCTACAGTTCCACAACAAAAGCAGGTTACTTTCTTAGTTTTGCTTTCTCTAGCTTTAACAAGAAGTTACTAAGAAGTTTTTGCTTATTTTTAGGTTTATATCCTAAACCCGCTCTATTAAATACGGCTCGTTGACTATTAAGTATCATATTCAGTTTTTCTGAACTATATGTAAATTTTTCAACCAAAGGTTTGTACTTTTCAAGTTCTTTAGTTAGATTTCGGTTTTTAGAATGTTTAAATCTTTTATGACATTCTCGTTTAAGATTTGTTTATTGTTTTTAAGTTCTGAAATTTCCTTAGTTAGTTTTTCAATATCTTTACTCAAGGTATTAGTCTTTTGAGTTAAGAGTTGATTGCTTGTCTTAAGTTCTAAATTTTCTTTGGTGATAGAGTCCTTATCCTTAACTAATTTATCGTATTTATGTAAGTAAGATTGATTAGCTAGCTTTAGCTCTTTGTTCTTAAGGTTTATAGCCTTATATTCTATCATTAATTCATTAAATGCATCATACAATTTATCAAATGTAAAATCTAGATGCGTTTCGGACGTTACCTCATTTTCATTGGCCATGAAGCAGAAATTGGCCTTTTCTTCTTGTTCTTCATCCGATGATGAAGATGATGCGTCGGAGTCCGATAAGGTGGTGACAAGGGCTTTCTTCTTCTTGTACTTGCTGCTCTTCTTTAGTAAGGGACACTCAGCTCTGATGTGTCCCGGCTTTTTGCACTCATAGCAACCAATCCCCTCATTTTCCCTTTCCTTACCTTTATCCTTGCGATAGAAATTTGAGGGGCCTCTCCTTTGATGATAGGACTTCTTGTGGTTGATGAATTTTCTGAATTTGCGCACAAGAAGAGCCTCATCATCATCTCCCTCATGATCCTCTTCTTCACTGCTGCTACTGCAAGATAAGTCCTTGTTAGATGATGTAGATTTAAGAGCTATTACCTTTTTCTTATGGGAGGACTCTTCTTCGCTGTGCTGCTTCATTGTTAGCTCGTGAGTCATTAGGGATCCAAGGAGCTCTTCAAGTGGAAGTTTGTTCAAGTCCTTAGCTTCTTGGATTGCCATCACCTTGGCTTCCCATGACCTTGGTAGACAGCGAAGAATTTTCCTGACAAGATCACTGTTACTATAGTTTTTGCCAAGGCTTTTTAGGCCATTGACAATGTCAGTAAACCTAGTGAACATGCTAGTGATTGTCTCATTAGAATCCATCTTAAATAGTTCATACTTATGAACTAATATATTTATTTTGGATTCTTTGACTTGATTCGTGCCCTCATGGGTCACTTCAAGTCTGTCCCAAATCTCTTTTGCAGAATTGCAAGTAGAGACTCTATTGAATTCATTCCTATCTAATGCACAGTAAAGCACATTCATTGCTTTAGAATTGAGTTGTGCCTTTCTCATGTCATGTTCATCCCAATCCTTTTCTAGTTTGGGTACAGTGACCCCCTCTACATAGATGGATGGGATGTATGGTCCATTTGATACAATGGTCCACATCTCATAGTCTTGGGCTTGGATGAATATTCTCATCCTAGCCTTCCAATATGAGTAATCGGATCCATTAAAGAATGGGGGTCTTTGGGTGGACTGACCCTCAATGTGGGAAGATCCAAATAGGGTTGTCATTTCGATCTTTTACTCTTAGGGTAGAAGAGTTTAGGCTCTGATACCACTTGTTGCCCAGATAGACAACCCAAGAGGGGGGTGAATTGGGTTTTAAAATAATTTTACAATTAAAACTTTTGTAGATGACTAATTAATACTTTTGCAAGGTGATTAATTAGTTGCTATGTGCTGTGAGTGAAATGAGAATGAGAGAAAGAGAGACAAGCAATCACAAACACGATGTTTATAGTGGTTCGGAGCTAACCCTTGCTCCTACGTCCACTCCCCAAGTCTCACTTGGGAATTCACTATAACCCCTTGGATTACAGCCGGTTGTTTTCCAAGCTCACAACCAAACTTGTTGTTTTACGAGCTCACAACGAACTCGGTCGGTTTTCCCAGGCCCACCGACTAGAACCAATCCCAATTGTTTTCCCGGGATCACAATCGAACCCTTACACGTTAGTTTTACACTCGGCTCACCAACCAACCTCTACACCCTTGATTCAATCCCCCGATTGAATCAAGCAAAGACAATATGGAAAGAATAAGAAACAAACAGAAAAACTGAGCTTCTTAAAAAGCAGATTTGCTACAATATAAACTAGAAAGAAGTTAAGAGCCCTCAAACACTTTTGCGTTGGAGTAGAATAAGGCTTCTTGAACTTTGAGTCTCCTCTGGAACGTCTGATCGACTTGAATGTAGGAGGAGACTTCTTTCAATGCTGGGAAGAGGTTGTTGGATGGAGTTAATGGCGCTCTTCCTTCTTTTTCATTGAAAGCAAGTTTGCAGAGAATAAATGCTTGATCTCTTTGAATGGAATGGTTGTTCTCCTTCTTGCTACAGTCCTCTGTGGCTATTTAAACCATCCCCCACGGAAACTAGCCGTTAGAGACCTTTTTCTGCCCGTTCTGCACACTCTGCACAACCTGACAATATGTCCGTTGGGGTCGGAGTCGACTCGCGCGATCAGGAGTCGACTCGGCTGTAGCGGGAGTCGACTCATGCTTTTCTGGAGTCGACTCGGCAACTGTTCCGGATTTGAATTAAAGTAGCCTCTTCGACTAGGAGTCGACTCGACTTGACCCGGAGTCGACTCGCCAACTTCTGGAGCTGACTTAGCATTTTCGGAGTCGGCTCATCCCATGAAATCCGTAGTTCAACTTTTCAACTTGGCCCACTCGAGTCGACTCGGCAATCCCGGGAGTCGACTCGGCGCTCAGAGCCCGAATTCCCGATCTTCTGTCTTTTGGCTCGTCCAGTCTTGGAGTCGACTCAAACTTGCCCGGAGTCGACTCGGCTCTCAGTTTTCGAAACACTGTCTTCTGTCTTTTTGATGTACCGCTGCCTTGGAGTCGACTCGGCTCTCAGAGACAGCAAATTGGTCTTCTGTCTTCTTTGGGGTCGCGGTGTCTCGGAGTCGACTCGCGCATTGCGGGAGTCGACTCGAATCTCAGAGTCCGAAAACTGCTCTCTGACTTTTGCCTTATGAACCACTGAGAGTCGACTCTCGCTTTCTTTGGAGTCGACCTGCCAACCATCGGAGTCGACTCGCGTTCCACAGGAGTCGACTCGAATCTCAGGGTCGAAATTCGCTCTCTGACTTTTCTGTCTGTAACTCCTTGGAGTCGACTCATACTACTCCGGAGTCGACTCGGTAAACATCGGAGTCGACTCGCGCACTTCAAGAGTCGACTCACTGACAGGTTTTGAGTTGATGCTTTCTGCTCGTCTGTCTGTTCTCAGTCGGAGTCGACTCGTAATGATCCGGAGTCGACTCGAGCCCGTGCCAGTGATTCTGATACGCTTGGAGTCGACTCGTAATACTCTGGAGTCGACTCGAGTCTCAGACTTTGGTTCAAACTGACTTCTTAACTTATCCAAAATATTATGAACCAAGTCTAGAAACACTTTAGACAAGATTTTCACTGAAACACTCAATTGAATTCATTAGTAAACAAGAGATATACTCAGATGCTTTGAGCTCATCAAAATCAAATAGGGTTATCATCAATCACTCCGCACACTTCCATCTCAATATAATAGAATAAATAGGAGTGTAATTTCATTATCCATTAAATGCAACCATTATTAGTTCAGAGCTTCTAAATCCAAACATAACTACCAAACTCATAATTCTCAATATTCAGAAAATCATTGACTACAATTTATAGTCAATTTAAAATATTAAATTTCTTCTACAAAATTGCCAAGTTTGGTAGCTCGAACTCCAAGCTTGAACCAACCTTCGTCTCTAGTGACCCTATTCGCCTGGGAAGAGAAAAAAATAGGTTTATGGGTGGCATAGCTTAGTAAGTAAACCTTTCACTATCTTACCAAATCAAGCATAAATTTCTGTATGTTAATACATCATTTAAAAAATAAATAAATATTACAAAGTAAAGCATTTCATAGTACAACATATTTAAATAAGTCTTAAGCCAATCATGTATGCATAAATCATTTATATTTCATAAACATGGTTTCTAGTGTATAGCATAAATAAAATTATTAATCATTTACCATTTAACCATATCATTGGTCATATTACTACTCTCAAACTAAATGCCATGATAGGACCGTAATCAACAAATACCAACTACTATTATCCGTTGGTAGGGTCGTATGCCATTTACTATTATCTGCTGGCAGAGTTGTATGCCAACTATTATTACTCGCTAGTAGGGTCGTATGAAACTGGATGTCGATCTACTCCATTTTCAGAAGTCATACATAGCTATATGAGAGCCTTTTTGCCATAGTTTCTAAAACAATTTTTCTTAAGTCATATTTCATGAATCATATTTTCTTGAATCATCCATGAATAAAATACTAAATGGGTTTATGAAGTCCATAGCTCATAAATAAGCATTTAACAGTAGAATAATCATGAAATTATTCTTTTCATAACATAAACACAAATTTCATAAATATGGAGTTCATAGTTCATCAATAGTGCTTGAATCATTATTTTGCAATAAACTATAAGTTTCATAATATAGTATGTTTGATCCTTAATTTTTAAGAAAACATGATATCATTAATATTTAATACTATTTTGATATTTTCATAATACGAGCAAATAAGAAAAAAATTGAACATAATAAGAAGTGTACGACATACTTACAAGATTTACTTACCTCTTCTTAGACTGTCAGACTTCGCTAAGCGATTCCGCCCGGACCTATTTAAAGATATTAAAAGCGAGATTAATTTCTATTCGAATTAAAATAATAAGAAATAGGGATGATTGGCCGAAAGATAGCATTCAACAACTCCGGGTGAGTGAGGCCTAAGCATTTAACAATTTTATTTTAAGTTATATTTCTTGAATCATATATGAATAAAACACTAAATGGATTTATGGGCTTCATAGTGCATAAATAAGCATTTAACAACAGAATAATCATGAAAATATTCTTTTCATAACATAAACACAAATTTCATAAATATGGAGTTCATAGTTCATCAATAGTGCTTAATGATAAAACAATCATGAACCATTATTTTGCAATAAATTATGAGTTTCATAATATCGTATGCTTGATCCTTGATTTTAAGAAAACATGATATCATCAATATTTAATACTATTTTCAAATTTTCATAATATCAGCAAATAAGTAAAAATTTGAAAATAATAAGGAGTGTAAGATCTACTTACAAGTTCAAAAACTAGTAAAGAGTATAATACTTACCTCTTCTTAGATTGTCAGACTTCGCTAAGCGATTCCGCTAGACCTATTTAAAGACATTAAAAGCGAGATTAATTTCTATTCTAATTAAAATAATAAAAAATAGGAACAATTAGCTGGATGATAGCATTCGACGATTTCGGGTGAGTTAGAGTTGAGCGATTGTAATAATAAATCATGGCATGGACTCGATCAGAACCAATGTTATTTAACATAGTTCATCATCGGTGGGTTCCATGGATACTTGACAAGGCCGGGTGATCGGTCCAGTAGGCGACACGGGCACAAAAAAAGTTTAGGGCCTCTTTTTAGGGATCAATATGGATTCGTAGATTAGGTTGACAGGATCCGATATTGGGTTCCATAGATCTTCTAGGGAGAGAAAATAGAGAGAAGAGAAAAAATAAGAGAGAGAAAGAGAGGGATGGTTCTTTCTACTCCTATTCTTCTTCTTCTTTCTTTCTTTCTTTCTTGGTGAACAGGAGAAGGTAGAGGGTGGACTAGTGGTTAACCATGGTGGTCTGGTGAGGCAGGGATGGCGGGCAGTAGAGGGCAGCCGACGGCTGGCCGGCCGAATTTGGTGGAAGAAGAAGGTGAAATAGGGACTACCCTATTTCATGCGTTCTGGCAGCTCGTCGACCTAGATCAAGCGGCGGCGATGCAATGAAGCCAGAAAACCAAGAGAAAAAAGAAGCTTGACCCATTACCTCAGCCCGACGAGGTTCTGGCGGTGGCGAAACTCGAAAGAAGGGAGCCGAAATAGGGCTCCCTATTTTGGATCAAATTTTGGTGATTTTCCAGCTCAAGCCCATGCAAAAGTCAGCTAAAACACTAGGAAAGAATAGGGAACAAGATGAGGAACATTTACCTTGGTCCGGCAAAGCCTCTTGCGGGTTTTTTTGGTGAGGAATCGAGGAAGAAATCTCAAGAAGAGGGCTTGAAATAGGTGGCTGCTCTTGACGATTCCGGTAGAGAAAATCCAAGGAGGAGGGAAAATAAATAGGTGAAGTCTCCGAGTTCTAGACTGGACCCTGGAAGTCTCTTATTTCTGCCAAAAATGGAGGAGGAAGATGACTCCTATTGGAGTCTTCTTCTCTGCTGCTTCGTGCCACAGGGCATGGTGGCCTTGGGACTGGCTTCTTTGGGCTGGCCCATAGGCCCAAGGCAAGTGCGGGTCGGTCAATGGACCAGGCCCTCACACTTGGAACCTCGTATAACATAATTCTGGCTCTGCCCCTAATCATGCCATTAAAGTTGTCCATTTGTCCACTTAATACAGATACAAGAGAGATTCAAAACAGATGCTTTTTTGCTTGTCGTTATTTCAAATGTTGTAGATCAAACATGACCAAAGCACACCATGCCTATTATGAAATTTGCACTGGTAGGATTGAAGGTTCAATAGTACCACAAGAATCTTAGCTCAACACTCTCTGTATACGTATTTGTCTGTTTGTGTGCCTAGTTGGCTCAATCACCCGTAAAAGGTGAGAAACTATTTTAAAAGGTGGGAAACTATGCATACCCTCTTGAGAGCTTGAAACTTGGTCGCATGCCCCTTTATGACAACCTAAGCTGGCTTTAGTAAGGATTTAATATCTATGAACAATCAAACATAGAGAGGGGGGCAAATGTAAGAGAAACATTGCCAACGTACAGCGATCCTTCTCGTCGTCGAACGAAATGGACACAGATCAGAGCCAGGCACCAAGAAGAAACAAGAGAGAGAACGAAGAAGCCACAGTGGGGAAGGGAACACTCCCAACGATGACACTCTCGGTGCCGTGTGTGGCACGACTGCATGACCGTAATGTCCTCCTTGTTGGGTAGAAAAAATTTGATTAGTCTATCTGCAGCTTGTCAAGAAATCCACTCATCGATGTCGCAAAATATATTATTGAAATGTATATAAATGTATCTGTTGTCATTTTTCATTCAGCCTTGACCTGGAGGAAGAAGCTTCCTTACTTCAAGAACAGAGCACCTGGGAAAACTACCCGACTAACTGTTTTAACTATTTTTAACCAATCTCAGTTAGACTGTTAGCATTTCTGTTAATTGGTTATTTAGTTGATGGGTTATTATAAATAGATTCTATCATGTAAGAACGGGTGAAGGGAATTCAATTCATAAGAAATAAAACAGTTCTTCTTTCTTCATCTCCTCTGTTTTCGGACAGAATTCTTTTTGAAGCTTCTTTACATGGTATCAGAGCTTTAAAGGCATCTCCCCATGGCTGCCCCCACCCACAGCAGTACCAGTTCAGTGCCGTCGCCAGTTCTAAGCATAGTTGAAGACCCGGCAAGCCCGTACTTTCTGCATCACGGCGACAATACAGGTTTGCAGCTCATCTCTCTAGTTTTAAACGAGGAAAACTATTCCACTTGGAGCAGGTCGATGATCATGGCCCTGAGTGTCAAGAACAAGGAGGGATTTGTTGATGGAAGTATTCCCCAACCTCTACCGAATGATCCACACTATGCAGTCTGGAGGAGATGCAACATGGTAGTTTCCGCATGGATGCTAAATTCCATTCCAAAGGAGATGAGCACCAGTGTAATCTACATGGAAACAGCTAGAGAAATCTGGCTTGATCTGAAAGAAAGATTCGGCCAAAGCAATGGCCCAAGGATTTACCAACTACAGAAGATGATTTCCACCCTTTCCCAGAATCATGGGAGTGTGATCTCCTACTTCACTCGTTTGAAGGGACTATGGGAAGAGTTAGCGAATTTCAGACCTCGTCAGCAACAAGAGCACCAATCTGAAGAACAAGTCATCCAATTCTTGATGGGATTAGATGACTCCTACTCAAATGTACGTGGGCAAATCTTGTTGATGGACCCTCTACCACCAGTTAACAAGGTATTTGCACTCGTACTGCAAGAAGAAAGGCAACGTAAGATCGTTGCCACAGTTCAAAGCTCTGAGGTTGCTGCATTCGCCAGTAAAACCTATGAAAGGTTAGTTCCCAATGATCATCTTTCTTCTAATCCGAAACTCATTCAAAAGCAAAATGCTATGGGGCAACTTCGCAAGAAGGAAAGACCCATATGCAGTCATTGTGGAAAATCAGGTCACTCAAGGGATAAGTGCTATAGACTTCATGGTTTTCCACCTGGTTTTAACTTCACAAAGGGAAAAGCCCCTGCAGCTAATCAGATCTCTAGTGTTATAGCTCCAGATCTCTCATATGATATCTCTAAGCTCACCATCACTCCGGATCAATGTCAAAAGATACTCTCAGTACTTCTGCAACCTCAACTGCAGTCTTCTGGGATGATGGATGTTGTAAAGGATGTGCCACGACCTTCCGTGAATCAGGCTGGGCGCCTTCAAATGACTGCCAAAAATGCCCGGCCACCATCTGTTCATAGTTTCTCAGGTAATTCAGCCTGTCTGATGAATGTTATTGCTTCAAACCAAAGCCGTGTTCCTTGGATTATAGATACTGGAGCGACAGACCACATGGTATGCTCTATCTCCCATTTTTCTACAATCAAAGCTAGCATTGATGCCACTGTGAAGCTTCCCACTGGAGAAAGAACACCTGCAACACATGTGGGAATGGTTAAAATCTCAAAGTTTCTCACACTGACAGATGTGCTTTGTGTTCCTAAGTTCTCATTTAACCTCATTTCAGCCAGCAAACTTATAGCTTCCAACCACTGTTGCTTGATGTTCATATCTGCATACTGTTTTATACAGGACCTATTGAGTTGGAGGACGATTGGAATGGGGAAGCTTGAAGATGGATTATATCATCTTCAACTAAATGAAATCCAAACTGCTGCTGGTACTCTGAACTCTTCATTGTCAAAATCCTCTCCACAGTCAAGCTTGTCTGCTACTGTTAGTTCCCATGAGTTTGATCTTTGGCATTACCGATTAGGACATCTTTCCTTCACACGTCTTAGTATGTTGAATAAATCTGTTCCGGAAATAAATGTTTGCTTGAACAACCATTGTAGCATTTGCCCTATTGCTAAACAACAAAGAATGAGTTTTTCTCACAGCAGTCATGTTTCAAATTCAGCTTTTGAATTGATACACTGCGACATATGGGGACCCTTTTCCACAACTTCTCTTGATAATTCCAAATACTTTCTTACCATTGTGGACGATTATAGTAGAGCTACTTGGGTTTATCTCATGCAATCTAAGGCACAAACTAGAGACATCATTAGGTCGTTCTATGTTTTAGTTGAGGTTCAGTTTTCAGCCAAAATTAAGGTAATTAGATCAGATAATGGTAAGGAGTTTGACATGAAAGAATTCTATAGCTCAAAAGGAATTATACATCAAGTTAGTTGTGTTGATACCCCTCAACAAAATGGCGTGGTTGAGAGAAAGCATCAACATATACTTAATGTAGCTAGAGCATTATGTTTTCAATCAAACTTGCCTTTGAAATTCTGGGGAGAGTGTGTTCTAACAGCAGTGTACTTAATAAATATAATGCCAACTCCAAAATTATCTGGTAAATCTCCTTATGAAGTGTTATTCTCCTCAAGACCATCTTATAAGCACTTAAGGGTGTTTGGTTGCTTATGTTATGCTTCCACTCTAAAAGGGGATAGGTCCAAGTTTGATCCAAGAGCTAGAAAATGTATTTTTATTGGCTACCCCCATGGCATAAAGGGCTATAAGCTATATGATGTTCAATCTAAACAAACATTTGTTTCTCGGGATGTAGTGTTTCATGAATCTGAATTTCCTTTTCAACATATTGCTTCTCCTACATTGCAGCAGCCAATTCAATCTTGTGACACCATATTTCTTCCCTCATCTGTTGTTGTTCCTGAATATTCATATCCAATTAGACCTAATCCCATTGTTACACCACATACTGAAGAATGTGCTTCGAGTGGCACACCCACCGGCACGCATGATGGCACACCCCTTAAGCTAGTTTGTTTCCCTCCTTCTCCTTCACTCCCTCTTACAACTATAATGCCAAATCAGCCTGCCAAAATTCATCCCCTTCGGAAATCTTCTAGGCTCAATCCCACACATATATATATTGCCCATCGTGACCAGCTGCGACTTGTTCATTTTCTTATGGCACATACTAGTGAGTCTGAAGGAGTGATCGTTTATTTCAACTTCAAAAATAAACCATGCAATAGCACGTATCCTGTAGGATAGTGATTACGGGTGTCGGTCCACAGAAATTGGAGACAGATTATTTTTTTTTTAATAATAAATCAAAAAGAAGAGTTTGCTAACTTAATTATAATGAATTAATCTATGAGTACGAATTGGAATTTATCAGAGTAGATGGATCTAGGGTTTGGAATCCACCGCGTAGCATTGCATTAGGGACTGTGTTCTTAATTTTTATCTTTTGGAGAGGCATGCAAATTGGCTACAAGCCTTTTAAAATAAAAACATAAAGAGTTTTAGAAAGATCCATCTTCGGTATAGCATGAAGTGTTTACCTAAATATGCTAATCTAGGGTGCAGCACACCTCATCTTCCTAGGCATGGATCATCTTAGACTACTTTAGCAAACATGAATAGTAAATGGCATGCTCAAGGTTTAAACATCATAAAAAAAATTTTCATTGAGAATAAAAATTTAAACAAACTCCAAAAAGATTAAAAGAGTAAGAACTACAATGCCCTGATATATTGCTAGGGCTTCATCCAGCCCTAGACTAGATGTTTAGCTGCGCATGGCTTCCGGACGACCTTCCATCTTCATATGAAAATCTTCCGCTCCCTCTCTTTCCAGAATATCCCAAAGTATTCTCTCCCCCCACCTTTTTTTATTCTTCTTCCCAAGAACAGAGTCTCCCCTGTTCTTGGCTTTCTCTCGGCCCTCTACTTCAGCCGATGGCCACCCTCCTCCTTATATAGTCGTCCGGGGTGCTAATTCGGGAAGGGAGAAGAGATAACGGGCTGCTGATTCCGGGGCGTGATGCTGGAGGGCAGATAGCGGACGAAGAGGATGAAGGGCGTCAATCCGTGGAAGAATGGCTGGATCTCGGGAGGAAGGCGTGATCCGTGGAGCACCGGATTGATTGTAGATGGCCGAATCAATGGAGCTGGCCGCTGGATCGACAGGAGGTTGACGTGTGGACGGAAGAAGATGAGATGACTGCGGGATCGATGGGAGGCTGATGCGGAATGTCTGGATCTCGGAGAAGACGGGGACGGAGCTAGAGACGGATGCCGATCTGGAAGGAGCTGGGTTACCGGCTGCTGGGAAGGAGACTAATCCGGAAGAGGGGGAAGCGACACAGCTTAGAACGGATGCATGAAGCTTGGAGCGTGGAAGGGATCCGGAAATGTTGGCTGCAGCTGGAACGGCTCGTTGAATGCAGACGGCTGGGATCGTGGAGGAGTGGTCGCTGGTTGCACCGGCTGATGGCGGAATACCCGGGGATGAAGACGATGCCGTATGTGCTTGGATGCGGAAGATGTGAATCTCGGCTGCTGGGAGGGGCTGATTGGAGGATCGATGGGAGGACGTCGTGGACGGCCGTGATGCTTTGTATTTGAAGTGGGTCATGATCATTGATTTGCTTGAACTTGTTCTCGAGCCCAATGTTATTTAAATTTAATTCTTGCTAAACTGCTTCAGACCGAACTCGACCAGATAAAATAAACAAGACTAAAAACAAGACCGTGACTTAATAAAAAGGGTTACTCAAACCTTTTCCCCATACAAAAATAATTAATTATAACTTTCAATCTAATCAGGACCAAAACCTATTTAATTATAACCTTAGCTTGATTACAACTCCATCAGGTTACCGAACCAGGTCAACACAATCTCCTCCTTATATGTTTTCCTGTAGTTTTCATGAAAGATCGCAACCAAGAGAGAGACAAGTTCAAAGTCTGATTTAAGAAAAGAATTATTTACTTCTTACCATATTTTAAATTTATTTCAATGATTATTCAATTTCATGGTAAAATATGTATTTATCAGTTTAAGAATATTGATAAGTGCTATGAAAAGACAACTAAATTATAAATTATTCAGCACTTATCACACCCCCAAACCTATGTTTTGCTAGTCCTCGAGCAAAATAAAACTAGAAAAGAAAAATTCTAACTCACTTTCGCAGCCATCGCGGTTTCATTTACCATATGCAACGAGGCTTTAAACCCCTAGGTTACCCTAGTGGACGAGTTATAGTCTCGTGAGGGTTTTTTGTGAAGATACCCACAAACTTTAATCTTAAGATAAGTCTCCTTTTTTAATTATTATTATTTGTTATTATTATTATTATTAAAATTTAATTTAAGATACATAAATGATAAGAATTTCAAAACGCACACGGTTTTATTAAGTTAGCCCAAATTCTAGGTTAGTATGCAATCTAAGTTGAAGTCATTAAGTTTCTGTTTAGTGAGTTGTAAGACTTATTTATACTGGGGTGCTCGGTGAAATCTGGACCGTACACAAGCTAAGGGTTCGGATCTCCAAAATATTGCTAAGACTAGTAGTTTCCAGGGTTGGTCGAAGGGACCTGCTCACTGATTCAAAATCATCTTATCTGCAGAATTTCGAGAGTTGTGGATGTTTACTTTAGTACCTCACGGGCTTTATCTATAATATTCTAGTTTACTCGAATTTTTACAACAATGGCTTTCACACTATTATCTTTTTCAAGGTCAATACAGAGTTTTTTTTTAAACATTTTTTAATAAAAGATATTGTAAATTGTGCACTTTTACTCTTGTGGTGATTTCTCCGTGTAACGAGCAATCAGTCGACAATTCTCACACCAGTTGGCATAAGGTGTCGGGCATCAAGATTTTCCTACGGACTTATGCTCGGAGTCCTCATCACAAGCCCATCTGACCTTTGACAATAGGTAGCCCTTTTCGATGTTCCTGACTAAATCCATTTTTATTGATGATTTTTTTTTGATTAGATAAGTATGATTCATCAGGGTCCAAGGTTGCTACTATACTCTCACATAATATCGAGCCTAGACCTTAGAAGAGTCGGCCAGTATGTAGTGAAATTCCAAAGTATTAATTAGCTTACAACTCACTAAGAGAGACTTAATAAAAAGAACTTAAATTTGTATTACTTCCGACTAGTCATTGGGTTTTTTTAGATTTTATATACCTTGTGTGTTTATCATTCTCAAATTTTATTTTTTTATTTTATTTTTTTATTTTTTTTATTTTATTTTATTTTATTATTTTTTTATTTTTAATATCATAAAGATCAAGATGAAAACCTCCAAACCTAAACGTGAGAACGAATGCAAGAGATGTAAATAGAATATTTAAAATACCCCCAAACCTAAACCTAACATTGTCCTCAATGTTAAAGAAATCTAAGAGAATTGGGTTGCCTCCCAACAAGCGCTAAGTTTAATTAAAATAAAGAAGGAGGATTTTCAATGCGTCCACAGAATAAGACTACCAATGAAAGGTGTCTTCAGCCAGACACAGTGAGATAGTTTTTGCATCTCCTTCTATGAGGTCATCTATTTTGTCTATTATAAAACACTCAACTTTCCTCGCGGGTTGGTCGGCCGCATTGAACACATTTAATTTTACCTTCATGTTTCCAAATGATATGTTCATTACCCCCGTTCTACAATTGATGCAGGCATTGGCTGTTGCTAAAAAGGGGTGCCCAAGGATCACGGAGATTTGTTTCTTACAATTAGGTTCATGTTCTATATCAAGGACGATGAAATCTACTGAAAAATAGAATTTGTCCCACATGGTGTTTTTACAGATAGATCAGCCAATTGAAGGGATACCGAGGTTGGTTTTAACTCACCTGACCCAAGTTTCTAATAAACTGAATAAGGTAAAAGGTTGACACTTGCCCCTAGATCTAAGAGTGCTCGATCAATGAAATTATTTCCTAAGACACAGGAGATGGTGGGAGCACCAGGATCTTTGAATTTCTGAGGAGTGTTGTGTTGGAGAATAGAACTCACTTGCTTAATTAGGAAGACCTTTCTAGGCACATGTATCCTAGATTTTCGCTTTTGGGTACAAAGGTTTTTGAGAAATTTGGCATAGGAGGAAACTTGTCTAATAGCATCAAGAAGCGGAAGGTTGATTTTAACTTATTTGAAAACCTCCATCATCTCCTCTAGTGAAGTTCCCTTTTTGTTAAAGGAAGAGGGTGAATTAAGAGCTTCAGGAAATGGGGCCTTTGGGATGTGTATTTTGGCAGAAGGTGGACTAGCTGAAGAAGAAGAAGAAGGTTTCAGATTTTTATTTGACACATTTCTATCCTCTTCTTCACCTTCCTTATTGTTGTCCTCCCCAATCTTATTATCTACTACACATCCACTCCTTAGGGTAGTCAAAGTAAGGCTTGTTCATGATGAATTGCATTTAGTTGATTTTCTTGAGCCATGTATTGTCCCCGAGGATTACTTAGTGGTTGGCTTGGAAGCTTTCCTTCCTCTCGCTTGTTCAGTGCATTAGCTAGTTGCCCCATTTGGGATTCTAGCCTGGCGATGGATTGCGTGTGAGAGTGCACTAATTATGTAATGATTTCCAAACCTTGAAGGGCGTTCAACACTTTCTCCTCAAAGGCTGTGTTTCTTTGGGGTGGAGAAGGAGTGTGTTGAAATTGAGTCGAGGGATGGTAGGGATGAATATTTTATGGGGTTTGAAAATTCTGTGGGTTTCGAAAATTTTGGGAGTAGGGTTGGGTAGTATTCGAAGCTTGCTGCTTCCAAGAAAAGTTTGGATGATTCCGCCATCCCGGATTATATGTATTGGAAAATGGGTCATTACCCGGTCTAGGCTGTGTTTGAGCAGCATTGATGTGTTCTTGCACGAGTTCGGAGAATTGGGATGCTGAGGGGCACTCATGAATAGGGTGGGATGGGCTAGAACAGATAGTACACACTTGTGCTTGGGAAGAGTTAATGAAATGTCCTCCTATCATCAGTTGGTCAATCTTATGGGACAATGCATCTACCTTGCTAGACAGGTCCATAGAATGACTTATTTCACAAATGGTCCCTTTTCTTTGGGAACTTGGGGGTGCTTGACGAGAATAGGAAGCATGGTGGAAGGAGTTTTCATTGAGATTTTCAAATAATTGCCATGCTTCATGCTCATTTTGAAGCATAAAAGTCCCCTTGCATCACTACCAGAAAACACGCGTATAGTGACGGCGATTCCCATCACTATACCGTGTTTCCGGTTACTAATACGGAATTTGTGACCGGAGCTCCCGTCACTGAATTGGTTACAAAAACACGCGTCACTAAATTCTCAGTGACGGCAGCGATTTCCGTCACTAAACTCCATGACAGAACCGCCGTCACTAAGCCGTTACAAATCCAAAAATTAAATATTTAAAAAATTATGTATTTCCCGTCACTAAGCAGTCCCTGAGTTAGTGACGAAGATAACTTGGTCACTGATTTGTCACAGAATTCGGTCACAAGTTTGGTCACTGATCTGTCACAACCTTCAGTGACAGATTTAGTCATCACAGATATGGTCACAAATTTTGTCACTAAATTTGTCATTAATCCCGTCACTAACCTAGTGACAAGATTACCGTCACTAATTTGTCACAACTCACTGAGCAAAATCAATTTTTAGTAACCAAAATTCTGTCACTAAGTTTATGGCTGCTCGTCACAATACTTGGTAAACAATTCAGTAACCAAATTTGGTCACTAATCACATTCTAATAACCTGGTACATTTGGTACATTGATTGGCTCATAATAATAATAATAATAATAATAGTAATAATAATAATAATAATATCAGTAATATCAAAGACATTCAACATTACGCAAAAGTCATTTAACATGTCATTCAAAATAGGCATCAACATGTCCTAAATCCATCAAAATCAAAATCCAAAAGTATGTCATAGAGATCAACAGAGATTTCATTCCTCCTACGAATGCAAAGATCTATCATCTAAGGCAAAAGCAATCACAATGAAGCATGATCAGCAGAACCAGAATCACCATTACTCCCCTGATCTGCATGCCTGGGTCCAAAGCCAATCTCTTCTCTCATCTTTTGAAGAACTTCATCTTGCCATTTTTTCTTTTCGTGCTCAAGAATACCTAGAAGGTCTTCACGCGTATACAACTCTGGAGCTTGACTTGTAGAGGTGGAAGGGGATAATGATTGCCCAATAATTCCAGTAAGATCCTCCAGGGGACTAAAGCCATAGACTTGGCCATGAGTTGGGACACCAGTTGCCTCAAACCACAAGTCATAATCACGTGGTGGAGCATCTGAGGTGGAGGCATCACCATATTTTTTGGAGTATTCAGCTGAATACTTTGTCTGCCAGTTGATTTGAAAGAAGAGAAAAACACTATGGTGGATCAAATAAGAAATAAACATGAGTAAGCTCAATAATATTTATGAATAATAAAAAAATTATACTTACCATGATAGCTTCACTTCTTTTATCCACATATCCTCCCATGCCTTACTTTGTTTTATGCGTCCGATTAAAAGATTCAACTATTGTTGGCTCCCTACTGAGCTTTATTTTCTACAAAAGAGAAAAGAAAAAATTCATTAACATATAATGGGCTGATTTGAGATGATTGAACAATAACATGAAAATTATTATAGAAATCTAATTGAATAAAGATGTGTACCAGTCGTTCGTCATGATTGACAAATGCGATTGATCCTCCACAGTGTTTAGAGATGCTACCATTCTTCATGGTGTTTCTATTTTTTTTGTTGGCTTCTGATTTCTTCTTCCATTATGGGAAAATCCAAATGTCAATTAGCTTATTCCAATTTTCTCTAGAGATCCAATTAGGGGGTTTATCACGGGCTCTATTTAAATCTCCTTTTGATTCCACAAGCTTTTGGCTTCTGACCCTCCCTAATGAGGTTGTCAACCGTCGCTGACAATGCTTGTTCCAAACTTGATGCACATGATGCAATTGTCCTGGAAGAATTGTATGTATCTCCTAATAATATATAGGTCGCAAGTAATCAGACTTACTAATTGAAAAGTGTAACAAGGGCAAAAGTTAATGATAAAAAATATAAATTAATTACATCACCTAAAACTTGTTCCACATTCCAACTTTAGCATGTGCAGGGACCTCCCTTCATGACAACCAAGGACCATTGAAAAATTGGCGCATGATAGCAACAGCTTTGTGGCTGACCTCATAATCAAGAAACCTGCAATTTAAAAAATATTCATTAGAAAATAAACTAAATACTTTAAATGCAACAAACACATAAATAAGTTAGTGATGGAAGAAAGTGATATTTTCATACATTCCTCTTGTGCACCTAACAATCACTTTTCCATTTGTATCAACAGGGGCTTTAAGGATTGGCTCTCGGCCATTGCTCTGTCTTGGATCAGCCCCAAGTTCATCATTCATCTGATCCTCATTCATTGCATCCTCATGATTTTGCACTGCATCATTCATCTGATTATTTATTTCTTCATCTGCATCCACCTCTTCATCCATGTCCTCATCAGGGATGTAGTCATCATCATCATAACATTCCTCGACACGCTCAGGCAATCTACGAGGTTGAGGAGGAACTTGAGTAGCAGCTAGTACTAAAGCTGCTTTTCCATTACCTGTTGGTTTTCCTTTTCTCTTGGCCCTAGCTGCACAACAATAAAAAGTTATAGTTATTTTCCAATATGAATGTCAATAAATTCAATCAAAGTAAAGAGCAATCAGTGGACCTGTTGTTTTTCCTTTGCTCTTTCCCATGTCTGCACAATTATAATTTATAAGTCTAAAATTAGTTATATTAGCATTCATAAATATGCATGTTGTATTTTAATCTTCCTCAGCCTCATGCTCCTCTTCCTCGGTTTGTTCATCTTCAAAATCTTCTTCTTCATCCTCAAAGTCATCTTCCATTTGGTTAGCTGTCAACTCAATTTCTGTTGCATCAATTTCTTCTGCATCTCTATTAACACCAACCAAAATATCTGGATCATCAAGCTCATCTGTCATTGAGATTGGGGTAGGAATCCTGTGGTTCTCTTCTTGATAAAAATCAAGAAAATTTACTTCTGTCCCACTAGGAGGAAATCTACCTCTAGCTTTCGTCTTAATTACTGCCCACCACAATCTTCGATTCTTCTTCTTACCTGGGTAACCAGTGTAGAACACCTGATGTGCTTGTTGAGCTAATACAAAAGGATCATTAGTTGGAAGTCTTAGTCTGTAATTGATCTCAACGAGGCCATGTTGAGGGTGCACTTTCATACCCTTATTCGTATCATACCAGTCACATTTGAATAACACTACTTTATTACCAACACCAAAATAGTCTAACTCGATGATGTCAACCAACATCCCATAATAGTCACTCTCAAAGTCATTGTAACTGCTTCCCTTAATGCACACACCACTGTTGAAAGTTCTTTTATCCTTTCCATATTCTTTGGTGTGAAATCTGTACCCATTCACAAAGTAGCCCTTATAACATTTAACTTTATTCTCAGGGCCATATGATAGATCCTTTAAGCGCCCATCAACATGATTTTTATTGTCATTAACCTAGCATGATAAAAATAATATCATAAGATCATTGAAAGAAATGATAAATATATATATATATATTACACTAACTTATCCTAGTAGAATAAATCAAGAGAAAGTCTAATTTATTATTATATTTATGAATTGCGTACTCACATATGACCTAAACCAAGTCGGAAACTCCATTTCACGTCGTCTTTCCAAATCTATTTGGCTTATATTTGGACAAGATTACCGGATACAATCATCAAAATACCTACAAGACAAAAGCTATAATTAAGTAATATCATATAAGTATAATTAAGTACTTGTGTAACTTACTTTCCAAAAGGTTGAACTTCCTCAAAATTCAGAAGAACATATAATTCAGCAACATTATACTCCTGAGCAGTCAAATGCCTTCCAAAAGGATTTCCAAAAGGCCGACCTTGATGAGTAAAAATGGACAGACGATCCACGAGATCAAACTCTCCTTCGTCATCATTACGGAGAACTTGATTTAACCTCGTTTGTATAGAAGGCTCAAAATAATACGAACAGAAAGTTGATATTTCTTCTATGATGTAAGCCTCGATAATGGAACCTTCAATCGATGCTCGATTCCTTACCTTCTGCTTTAGATCATGCATAAGCCTATAAATAAGATTAATATGTTAATTTCTCAAATTTAATGGATTTAAAGAAACTATTTAATGGATTTAGAGAAAAAGTTATAGTTACAGATTTTACCTTTCAAAGGGGTACATCCATCCGTACTGCACGGGGCCTTCGACCTTAGCTTCATAAGCTAGATGAACAGGTAAGTTCTCCATTGAATTAAAAAATGCAGGAGGGAATATCTTCTCAAGTTTATAGAGAGTAACCACAATATTTTTCTCAAGAACCTCCATATCTTGGACACGCAAAGTTGTGTTGCATAAATCTCTAAAGTAACAGCTTAATTCTGTCAATGCATCCCACACTGCAGCTGGCAATACTTCACGGAATGCAATTGGAAGTAATCTCAGCATGAAAACATGACAATCGTGACTTTTTAACCCGTAAAACTTATAATCATCCAGGTTAACACACTTCGATATGTTTGAAGCATATCCATCAGGGAGTCTTAACCCTTTCACCCACTTGCAGACCTCCATTGCCTAGTCTTTGGACAACACATAGGAAGCTGGAGGCTTAACTAGCTTTCCATTAACAAATTGAATCCTCAACTTAGGATGCTTGCAATACAACTCTAAATCTTGCCTTGCTTTCACATTATCTTTAGTCTTCCCTTTTACATCCATACAAGTGTAAAATATATTGAGAAACACATTCCGAACAATATGCATGACATCTAAATTATGTCGAATAAGTAGTGTATGCCAATAGGGCAACTCCCAAAATATGCTCCTTTTCACCCAATTATGCTCTTTACCGAATCCAGGAATGGTGTGCTTAGGTGCTTTCAAACCAAATGTTATATTAGGCAAGGCAGAGACCCTATTTTTCAACTCTTCACCAGACAGTCGAGGAGGTGGGGGGTCTGTCTCTATTCTACCATTGAAGAAACCATCAACTTGGTATCTGTATGCATGGTCCATGGGCAAGAATTGACGGTGGCAGTCAAAAAAAGAAGTCTTCCCACCATGTTGTAGTGTAAAAGTTTTCGAGTTCTCCATACAATACGGGCAGGCCAACTTTCCATGTGTACTCCATCCTAAAAGCATGCCATATGCAGGAAAATCGTTGATAGTCCACAATAAAGCTGCCTTCATTTGAAAATTCTCTTTTCTAGAAATGTCATAAGTGGTGACCCCTACTTCCCACAACATTTTAAGTTCATCAATCAAAGGCCTAAGCAAAACATCGATACTTTTGCCAGGGCTCTTAGGTCCAGAAATGACTAAACTTAGGAAAATATAGGGTCGTTTCATACACATTGATGGTGGAAGATTTTAAACTGTTACAAAAACTGGCCAACAAGAATAAGGACGAGCTGATTGGCTAAAAGGGTTAAATCCATCCGTACATAGCCCAAGTCTCCCATTACGAGGCTCGATAGAAAAGGATGGATGAATGCGGTCAAAGTGCTTCCAAGCCTCCCCACAAGCAGGATGCACCATCTCATCTGAATCACCTTCCTTCACATGCCATGACATATTTTCAGCCGTCTTGCTTGACATAAAAAGCCTCTGAAGTCTTGGTGTTATTGGGAGATATTGCAACCTTCTATAAGGAACATCTTTTCTCCTACCACCACCATCATTTCTTCTGAGTTTATATCGAAGATGACCACAAATAGTACACTCAATCAAATTCTCTGTTTCCTTATAGAATAGCATACAATTATTCTCACAAACATCAATACTTGTATACTTCAACCCCAATTTCCGAAGCATCTTCTTTGATTGATAGAAATCAGGTGGCAGCTTCTCACTTTCGGGCAACATATTCTTCACTATTTTCATGATTCGATCATAGCAAGATATACTCATATTAAATTTAGACTTGCAATTTAATAATTGACTAATAGCAGATAACTTAGAGTGTTTTTTACACCCTTCCCACAAAGGTACTTCTGCATCTTTCAACAAAGAATAGAAATCTGCAGCATCCTTGTTTGGCTCTTCCTCATGATTAGCTTCAGGTGCACTCCCCAAATGAAGTTCCTCTTCTGGACCCATAACTTCCATCACCATGGTTCTATATTGCTCACCATATTCATAACCAACATCCATTGATCTGGATGCTTCTGCTGCACTTGTACTTACAGGAGGAACTTCCCCAAGAAACTCCCCATGTGCAAACCATGTTGAATACCCCAGTGTAAACCCCTTTCTCAATAGATGAATATTGATCGTATCACGGTCAAGGAATTTCTGGTTGTCACATCTTATACAAGGGCATCTAATCTTATCCCCACTACAATACTCTAACTGAGTAAATGCAAACTCAAGGAACCCTTTAACTCCATCACAGAACTCAGCTCTTATGTAACCATTTTCACAAAGTCGGTGGTACATCCAATTACGATCAAATGGCATAGTTCCTCTAAAAATCAAATGACAATCAAGAAGAAAGTGAACCTAACAAAGATAGACAATAAGCCTCTTCAGCAAAGATGATATAAAATGATATGAAAATAGAGTACACTATTTCAGCAAAGATGTGCATGAACCTAACAAAGATAGACAATAAACCTCTTCAGTTTAATATAATTCTTAAATGAAAGCATAGAAAAGTAATCACTCTAAAAGAAGGGCCCATAAAACTGATTAGATAATTGAGATAATGCGGCAATACTGTTTACCATGTCAAGCAAGAGCACAATAGGAAAAGGTTATCCCATGGCACTTCATGGTAAAGCTAAAGAAAAGAATTTGGCCGGAAAGGGACCTCTCTACGAGAGAAAGTAGGGGCATTATGAGAATTTCACACCATCTAGTTAATAAAAGTCCCATCCCACCATTTCTCCTTCGAGCGAGTACCCAAGCAGCACCTGCAACATCACAGCACAGCAGCCATTCAACCCCCTCCCTCCTTTTCTCTTGCAGCCAACCAAATCCCTCCTCTATCTTTCTCCCCCAAAACAAAACTACTGTCCCCAACTTCCCAAATTGCCTCTCGGCAGGCCAGGAAACTCTCCACCTCCCTTCCATCAAGGGGAAAGACTCGTAGCCAGCTCATGTTCCCATTTTATATGGGGCCTTTGCTTTCCTTTGGTCACAGACAGAAAAGAGGCAAGAAACCTCTCTCCCTCCCTCCCTCTCCTTCGCCTCTCTCTCTCTCTCTCTCTCTCTCTCCCCCCTCTCTCTCTCCCTCACCCCCTCTCTCTCCCTCCCTCTCTCCCTCGTTGGATTACCTTGTCGCGTGCTCAGATCAAAGCATCCAAGAAAACCAGAAAAGAAAGGAATGATGCTCAGATCTAGGGCATTAAAAGAAATCTCCTATTGTGCTGGACGAAGCAAAAGCCGGTGAAGAAATGAAATAGGAATAGATTTAAACCTATACGGAGATATCAAACAGATAAAAAAAAAACTTACAGAGATTGGAAGACAAGAAGAGGCGATCTTTGCTTCGGACGGCAGCGGGGAGGAAGAGCGGGGAATATCAGGAAGCGGTGATCTTTCTTTCCTTGGATCGGAAAATATTAAGAAGCGGTGATCTTTCCTTGGAGCGGGGAATATTAGGGCACGGGGCAGTGGGTTTTATTTTTTTTTCTGGAGGCAAAAAGAAAAAGAAGCGGTGATCTTTCCTTGGAGTTGGGTTTTCTTTTTTTTTTTTTTGGAGGCAAAAGGGTTTTTCCAACTGGGATTTGGGCTATTGAAAGGATTTGGGCGGGGCAGTGGGTTTGATTTTGGATTCCCTCTTTTTACTTTTTTTTTAATTATAATTATTCAAAAATAATTTTTTTTAATATTTTAGAATTAAAAATTAAATTTGGTGACGGAAATTTCTGTCAATAATCCGTCACTGTCAAAAATAATTTTTTAAAAATTTATAAACACTTGGGTTACGATTTTTGTGACGGCTAAATTTGTCACTGTTTGGTTGTAATTTTGGTTATCAGTTTTGTGACAGATACCCCGTCACTACGGTGGTCACTAAATTTTGGCGTCCACCCTATCCGCGTATTCTGTAACCGGTCTGTCACTAATCCGTGACAAATAGTGACTGATAACGGGCCGTCACTAGTTTTCCGTCACAATACGCTTGTTTTCTGGTAGTGCATGCAGCATCGATCATCTGACAGTTTCGTTCAGTCAATCCGTTATAGAAACATTGCACTAGCTACCATTTAGGTATTTGATGATGTGGGCATTTACGGATTAGGTCCCAAAATATCTTCCAAGTTTCATGAAATTATTCTTCCTCAGTTTGGGAGAAGCTCGTGATGGCACGTCTAAACTGGTTCGTTCTTCCTATGAAAAAGTATTTTTTAAGGAATTCTTGTTGCATTTGATCCCAGGAACGAATCGAATTGGCTTCTAAAGAATTCAGCCATTGCTTGGCTCTATCTTTAAGGGAGAAGGGGAATAATCTAAGTTTCAGAGCATCATCAGTGAAGTTCTGAATCTTGACAGTAATGCAAATCTCAAGAAATTCATCTAAGTGTTTATATGGATCTTCGTTGGTGAGCCCATAAAAAGATGGGAGCATTTGGATCACACTAGACTTTATTTCATATTGTACTGCTGCTACTTCGGGTAATCGAATGCAAGATGGGGAAGCATAAATGGTGGGAGTAAAGTACTCCCTCAGGAGTTTGGGTTGTTCTTCAGCCATCTCAGGAGGTGGGGATGATTCTAATGTTCTGATCTTAGCTCGAATATTCCTAAGGGTCCGTTCTATTTCAGGGTCAAAAGGTAATAGGTCACGTACTCTAGAACAACTCCCTTGCATACACTAGTACTTGATCAGTCAAGCATGCAATAAAAGAAAAACACATCAATCCTTGTATTTGCCCTAAAATCACTAGACAGCTCCTAACTGGTTTGAAGAGGGCACCTAAGCCTCCAATCCGGTCTAATAAACCGAGTTGACCAGGTAAGCTCCCAGGTATGTGGAGGGGTCACGATGCGTTCGCAAAGATCCCACTTAAAAATCACTTGCCTCGAACAGATGAACTGTCTCCCTTATAGAGACAAAGCTTGCATAGACATCAACTGAGCCACATAGCGAAATTGGTGCAACTTTCTGTGATCTTCGTCCTATTGAGCTCGAATGTTCCTAAGAGCCAACGTCTAATTGATTTTAATTAAGCTGACACTATGTGAGATTGAGTTTACCTAAGTTGGGCAAGAGTCTGGTGATGAAATCCGGCTCTTATCTTGTTGGGGTGATTGCCCTTACTAAGTGCGGGTTAATTGATGTATGTGTATCAAGCATGCATTCACACTTTTGCTGAAATTAATCAAACAATCACCACAAAATTTCACGCTAATTGGAAATCGATTTAAACAAGAAAGGTTTAGAGATTACCAAAGAGAATTTTTCCAGTAATTTAAAAAATTTTGTAGTATTTCTTTTCCAGCAGTTCTCTTTTTGAGCGTCCCAGATTTTTTTCTTCGATTTCTAATCAAATAATACTAAAAGAAAAATTAGTAAGAGAGAAAAAGGAGATAAGAAAAGTAGCAATAATAGAAAATAATTTTTATTTTATTTTAGATATATATATATATATATATATATATATTGAAAGTTTTTTTTTAATGAAAGAAAAAATAACTATGCTAGCAATCCCCGGCAACGGCGCCAAAAATTGATCGTTTATTTCAACTTCAAAAATAAACCACACAATAGCACGTATCCTGTAGGATAGTGATTATAGGTGTCGGTCCACAGGGATTGGAGACAAGTTATTTTTTCTTTAATAATAAATCAAAAAGAAGAGTTTGCTAACTTAATTATACGGAATTAATCTATGAGTATGAATTGAAATTTATCAGAGTAGATGGATCTGGGTTTGAAATCCACCGCGTAACATTGCATTAGGGACTGTGTTCTTAATTTTTATATTTTGGAGAGGCATGCAAATTGGCTACAAGTCTTTTAAAATAAAAATATAAAGAGTTTTAGGAAGATCCATCTTCGGTATAGCATGAAGTGTCTACCTAAGTATGCTAATCTAGGGTACAGCACACCTCATCTTCCTAGGCATGAATCATCTTAGACTACTTTAGCAAACATGAATAGTAAATGGCATGCTCAAGGTTTAAACATCATAAAAAATTTTTTTTATTGAGAATGAGAATTTAAACAAACTCCAAAAAGATTAAAAGAGTAGGAACTAAAATGCCCTGATACATTGCTAGGGCTTCATCCAGCCCTAGACTAGATGTTTAGCTGCGCATGGCTTCCGGACGACCTCCCATCTTCATATGAAAATCTTCCGCTCCCTCTCTTCCCAAAATATCCCAAAGTATTCTCTCCCCCCTCCTTTTTTTATTCTTCTTCCCAAGAACAGAGTCTCCCCTGTTCTTGGCTTTCTCTCGGCCCTCTCCTTCAGCCGATGGCCACCCTCCTCCTTATATAGTTGTCCGGGGTGCTCATTCGGGAAGGGAGAAGAGATAACGGGCTACTGATTTCGGGGCGTGATGCTGGAGGACAGATCGCAGACGAAGAGGATGAAGGGTGTCAATCCGTGGAAGAATGGCTAGATCTTGGGAGGAAGGCGTGATCCGTGGAGCGCCGGATTGATTGTAGATGGCCGGATCAATGGAGCTGGCCGCTGGATCGATGGGAGGTTGACGTGCGGACGGAAGAAGATGAGAAGGCCGCAGGATCGATGGGAGGCTGATGCAGAATGTCTAGATCTCGGAGAAGACGGGGACGGAGCTAGAGACGGATGCCGATCTGGAAGGAGCTGGGTTACCGGCTGTTGGGAAGGAGACTAATCCGGAAGAGGAGGATGCGACACAGCTTAGAACGGATGCATGAAGCTTGGAGCGTGGAAGGGATCCGGAAATGTTGGCTGCGGCTGGAATGGCTCATTGAATGCAGACGGCTGGGATCGCGGAGGAGTGGTCGCTGGATGCACCAGCTGATGGCGGAATACCCGAGGATGAAGACGATGCCGTATGTGCTTGGATGCGGAAGACGTGAATCTCGATTGCTGGGAGGGGCTGATCGGAGGATCGATGGGAGGACGCCGTGGACGGCCATGATGCACTGTGGGAGGAAGAAGATGAACAGTGAAATGAGTTTGTTTTCCGTAACACTGTTCATATGAACAGTGTTTTCACGGAATACTGTTCATATGAATAGTGTCATTTCGGAACACTGTTCATATGAACAGTGATTTCAGTAATTTCAGGAAAAGTTCTTTTTTTTGCTCTATTTTGTCGTGAAAATGGGCATATATGGATTTAAAATAAAGGTCTCCCCTGTTTTGCTTAGTTTGGAAACGTGATGCGGAGATGGAAATTTTTGAACCGTTGGATTGCTTGAGGGAGCCACGGACAGTGGTCGCGGGAAAAGAATGGATTTGGTTGAGAATTGGTTTTGGATTTGAGGTGGGTCATGATCGTTGATTTGCTTGAACTTGTTCTCGAGGCCAATGTTATTTAAATTTAATTCTTGCTAAACTGCTTCAGACCGAACTCGATCAGATAAAATAAACAAGACTAAAAACAAGACTGTGACTTAATAAAATGGGTTACTCAAACCTTTTTTTCATACAAAAATAATTAATTATAACTTTCAATCTAATCAGGACCAAAACCCATTTAATTATAACCTTAGCTTGATTACAACTCCATCAGGTTACCGAACCGGGTCAGCACAATCTCCTCCTTATATGTTTTTCTGTAGTTTTCATGAAAGATCGCAACCAAGAGAGAGACAAGTTCAAGGTCTGGTTTAAGAAAAAAATTATTTACTTCTTACCATATTTTAAATTTATTTCAATGATTATTCAATTTCATGGTAAAATATGTATTTATCAGTTTAAGAACATTGATAAGTGCTATGAAAAGATAACTAAATTATAAATTATTCAGCACTTACCAAGGAGTCCACTCTACCCTCCTGCATTGCAGTCCTCCACCTATATTAGATAATGCAGTTTATGAGTTGATATCCGAGGAGATCAAATTTGGCATTTTTCAATCACAGCATACCGATGCCATTCTTGCCACTACTTCTTGTTGTCGTCAAATGCGGACCGAGGTGGGAGCACAAGCCGAACGATCCTGAGATCGGCTGGAGGCAATTTGAGCATGCTGGTTGACACGTCGGATGCGAGTCTACTCCGCTAGTGGCCTGCAGGAAGTCCGCTTGCCGGAGAGTTTCTAGCGGAGAACCCTCTAATGGCAAAATTAGAAAAATGAGGCAATCATATGGATTCAGCAGAGCGTGACTCTGCGAATATTATCGTATGTGTTATATATCGTGTACCTAAAGTCCCTCGGGTTATCCCTTTATATAGGGAAGCTCACTTTGTCGTTACCTGACGTGACATGGCATGCAATGATAGCTAGGTAGTGACTGGTAGTACGGCCGTAACATGAGAGCCAATTCGCATAGGCAGCCAGTAGCGCTGGTGGGGCACAGGCCATGGTGCTGCCATGGTTGTGGGCTGCCAAAGCTGTCGGTTGTTAGGACTATTAGTCCTTGTCGATACGTATTGATTGTTCTCCTCATTTGATGGCTCCTCTCCAATCAGGACCGAAGTTGCTCACCTCGGTTGGTTGGCTGCTCGGCTAGTAATTGTTGACCGGTTAACTAAATTAGCACACTTTTTGTCATTCAGAGTTGGTTTCTCCTTAGAGAGATTGGCAGGTTTATATATGGAGCAGATTGTGAGGTTGCATGGGGTCCTAGTTACCATTGTGTCAGATACAGACAGTAGATTTGTATCACAGTTCTGGAAGAGTCTTCATAAAGTTCTTAAAACCAAATTGAGCTTCAGCACAACTTTCCACCCCCAAACCGATGGACAGTCAGAAAGGACCATCCAGATTTTGGAAGACATGCTGGGAGCCTGTGTCATGGATCTAGGAGGAGCTTGGGATAGTCACTTGTCACTAATAGAGTTTGCTTACAATAATAGCTATCAAGCAAGTATACAAATAGCGCCTTTTGAGGAGTTGTATGGCTAGAAGTGCCGATCTCCTATTTGTTGGGATGACGTGGGTGAGAGAAAATTATTAGGCCCAGAGATAGTGCAACAAACCATAGATAAGGTGCAAGTGATCAAAGAACGACTTCGTAGAACTTAGAGTCGCCAAAAGAGTTATGCTAATAATAGAAAGAGAGAACTAGAATTTCAAATTAGAGATCATGTTTTCTTGAGAGTGTCACCCGCTAAAGGCTTCATAAGATTTGGAATTCATGGTAAATTGAGCCCTAGGTATTGGTCCGTTTGAGATTCTCGACAGGTGGCATACCGACTAGCTTTACCACCGGCTTTATCCAGTGTGCACAATGTATTTCATATGTCAATATTGAGGAAATACGTTCCAGACCCGAGTCATGTGGTAGCATATGAGCCATTACATCTTCATGAGGATTTGACCTATGAGGAGTTCCCAATACAAATTGTGGACAGAAAAAATCAGGTACTACGACATCAAACCATTCCTTTTGTGAAGGTACAATGGAACAATCATACAGAAAGAGAGGTTACTTGGAAGCTCGACGAAGAGATGAAGGTCAAGTATCCGTAGCTTTTTGAAACCTCAGGTATGTCAATTTCGAGGACGATTTTTTTTTATGGGGGGAGAATGTAAAGGCCCACATATTGGGCTTGGGCTGGCCTCTAAGCAAGGGCGCTGGCCCAACACATGAAAAGGGGGGAGGGAGACTCTCGATTGGAGTCTTCTCCCTCTCCTATTTCAAACTCTTTTTCCTCCTCCCAAATCCACCGAAAGGAGAGATTTAGGGTGATCAAATCCTACTATATTTGGGCCAATCCTCATCCATAAAAGACCTCCTCCCTCTCTTCCTAGGGAAAGAAGAGAGAGATTTGGAGTTCTAGGCGATCCATGAGAAGCTTGGGTTGTTCGCTATCGGGCTTGTCTGAGAAGCTCGCCGGAGGCAAGGTGAGCACCCTCTCCTCCTTCTCCTTTGTCTTTAGGCCATTATTTCTCTGGGAATACGACCAGTAAGCCACCGGATTGATGGGGAAACCAAACCTTTGTTCGGTTTTTTCCTCCTTTCGTTTGGCCAACATCGCCGGGCATGGCATGTGGCCAGTCGTCGCCGGGCGTGGCACGTGGCCGGCACCACGAGCGGTTACTGCCGCCGAGCTTGCCCACGGGGAGAAGATAGAAAGAAAGAGAGAGAAAGAGAGGGAGAGCCACTTGGTTCTCTCCTCTTTTCTTATCCTTCTCTCTTCTCTCTCTAGTTGGGGTTCTCTCTCTCTAAACTTAGATCCAGAGAGATCATTGTTTTGAGGGTTCTGGGTTATCATATATCTTGGATAATTTTTAATGATGATTTGGTTCTATAGGGGAACAATCTGTTGGATGAGAGGATGTTGAGCGGGGTTTTACGTATCCCGGTTCATAGATCGCCGTAAGGGCGAGTGATTAGTCTGTCTGAGCTTTTCAACAAAGTGTAAGAATCCTTGTACGCCAATCCTACATGATATAAATATTTATGCACCTATTTATGTATGATGTTCTATGATCCAGATAAGTAAGAAGCAAGAATAATTTTATATTAAATTATATTTTGATCGTATTTGCTTGTGGTTGGTATCATGATGGATACATACATGTGCATAACCTACATCTGCATAATTGGATTTATGGATGTGGTGCTATAGACTAACCTTGATATTTTTTAGTTGCTCGTCATGGGTTGGAAACGTGACTAGGGTTAATCTAAAGCTAAAAATTAATAAAAGGGATTGAAGTGTGCATGTGAAATTAATTAAATAAACATTAGCTTTGGGCCGTCTCATTACTATTAGTTTTTCTGTCACAGGCTCTGAGTGTGACAATATTGGTTTTTCCATCATAGGCTCTAAGTGTGACAATATTGGTTTTTCATCATAGGCTCTAGGTGTGACAATATTGGTTTGCCCATCACAAGCTCTAAGTATGACACTATTGGTTTGCCCATCACAGGCTCTAAGTGTGACAATATTGGTTTGCTTGTCACAAGTTCTAAGTGTGATACTATTGGTTTGCCCGTCACAGGCTCTAAGTGTGACACTACTAGTTTGCCCTATCACGGGCTGGAAACGTGACCAAGATTTGGCCTAAAGTCGGAAAGATAATTGATCCAAATCAAGTTGAAAGAAAAAGCATTGAAAACAGTAATGATGATTTATGAGCTATCATATGTAATATTATTCTTGTGTGGCTAGACTTTTATTGATGTTTGATGTACATACTTATATTGATTATTTGAGCCTTTTGATACCGATCTATGATTTCATGATATGTGCATCACTTTCTTGTGATTTTCAATTTTATATTATTATTGTATTGGTATGGATGTGTAGGAATTCTTACTAGGTTATAAAGTTCACCCCCTTCTCTTGATTAGTATGTCCTAGAAGCCAATGTGGCTGACACATATTTATAATCTGGGATATAAAACCCTTATTATTGATTAACAAGATTGGGCATTATTTTCATTCATGTTTGTATGTGTCCATGAATCGTCCAAAAAATTAATAAAATAATGACACATATTCTCAAGAGTTGAGAATTTGGGTCATGTGTCATTAGTGATTAATTTCTAAATACTCCTAATCGATGGATCATCACGAGGATGGTGATCGATCCACCGAGATTAGTGCACAGATCACCTAGTTAGATGGATGAGTCTCGAGTCTACAGTGTGGGGACACTGGAGTGATTGTGCAAGTGCTTGTTAGAGAACAAGGATACTGAGCGTGACCAAAGCAAGTAGTCACATGGAAGTTTATCCACTCATCAGTGACATCCTTATACTGCAGTTGTATGTGAGGATGATAGTGGTATTTTGATGATTAATACAATAATCAAGAGTATATTACAAGTTAATTCGATACATCATTTATAAGTCTGTTACTCTCAGTACATTAGTATAATAAGATAAAGATGCATTTCATTGTTTATATGGATGAATCTAATCTTAAGTTGCAGCAAAGTGTGGATTGAGTCGACCCCAAGGTTGATTGAGTCGACCCCGGCACATCAAGAAAGCATCTGGCACACTTCTGCAAAAATGGCATGGATGAACAGTAGTTGGGTCGACCCAAGCAAAGAATGAGTCGACCCAAACCTCAAGCCTCTCAAGCCTCAAGAAAATAGTTCTCTGGAAACACTGAGAGGGTCGACCCAAATGAAACTTGAGTCGACCCAAACTTGAGTCGACCCTAAGTTAACATGAGTCGACCCAAAGGCAATGACATTCAAAAATAGGTTCTCTGGAAACCCTGAGAGGGTCGACCCAAGTGGAAGTTGAGTCGACCCAACTGAACCTTGAGTCGACCCAAAAAGATGTTAAGTCGACCCAAGTAAAGGAAGGCTGAAATGCAAGGTTCTGTGGTTCTGAGAGGGTCGACCCTAGCAAAGGTTGAGTCGACCCAAGTGAAAGTTGGGTCGACCCCAGTAAAAGTTGAGTCGACCCAAGCACGGGCAGAAGCATAACGGTTAGTTCTGCAGAAGTACTTTTTGACCTTCCAACAGTGAGTAACGGCTAGTTTTTGAATTCTAACCATTGGGGCTTGTCCAATGGATGAAGGAAACTATTTAAAGTGACACTATTCATTAGAGAAAATATACTTTTGCAAAATATCAAAGATTACACAAGAAAGACAAGTGCCCTAATCTTCTTCATCCAAGTGCTTCATTCAAGAGTGAAAAGAAAGTGGTTGAGCAGATTCCAAGAGATATTAAGAGCTCCATCCATCCTTGAAGAGTGAAGCATTCTTGACAAAGAAGAGAGAAGTTTCATCAAGCGATAACTATTCTCTAAACTCTTCTTTGTAGATTATAATTGTTATATTTGCTCATCTAGGAGCTTCAACTTTCTTCCTTCTTTTATTAATCACCTTGTAAAGGTTTGTTGGTGAGCCCGCAAAACCAACGGAGTAGGTTTATTGGTGAACCCGTAAAACCAATTGTAAAGATTCGTTGGTGAGCCCGTAAAACCAACATAGGTTCATTGGTGAGCCCGTAAAACCAACATAGATTTTTGGTGATCCCGAAAAACCAAAGTGTAAAGGTTTTTGGATTGTAAGCCCAGAAAACAATCCAACTGTAATCCGCGGGATTATAGTAAATTCCCAAGGAGTCGCTTGGGGAGTGGACGTAGGTGCTTGGAAGAGCACCGAACCACTATACTTCTTGTGTGTTTGTATTGTGCTTTGTTATATTTCACTAACTCATCAATTGACATAAGTAAGATAGTAAAAATTAAGAGAAACCAATTCACCCCCCCCCCTCTTGGCTTGTCACCTTGGGCAACAAGTGGTATCAGAGCAAGGTGCTTCTATAGTATTTGTTGATCTCACAATCAAGAGTGAAAGATCATGACAACCCAAGTGGGATGTTCTATGAGTGAGGGGCAATCCACAAATTGACCTCCTCTATTTAATGGCACAAATTACACATACTGGAAAGCTAGGATGAGGATATTCATTCAAGCTCTAGACTATGAATTGTGGAATATTATAACTAGAGGACCTCACACACCCACAATTAGTATAGAGGGCACTATCATACCCAAACCAGAAATGAATTGGAATGAAAGTGATAGAAGACTAGCACAATTAAATGCTAAAGCGATTAATGTACTTTACTGTTCACCAGATGTAAGTGAATTCAATAGAATATCTACATGCATCTCTGCAAAAGAAATTTGGGATAAACTTGAGGTCACACATGAAGGAACTAATCAAGTTAAGGAGTCAAAAATAAACATATTAGTACATAAGTATGAATTGTTTAAAATGGAATCCACTGAGTCCATAACTGATATGTTTACTCGTTTTACTGAAATCATAAATGGGCTAAAGAGTTTAGAAAAGTCTTATACTAACTCTGAATTGGTGCGAAAAATTCTCAGGTCTCTACCAAGAGTTTGGGAGGCCAAGGTAACAGCAATTCAGGAAGCAAAGGACCTCAATACACTGTAATTAGAGGAACTTCTAGGATCACTCATGACCCATTTGTTGACCATGAGGCAAAACTCAGAAGATGAGGTCAAGAGAAGAAAGACCATTGCCCTAAAGTCTATCACTCCAAAATAAGAAACTGAGTCGGAAGAATCTGATGATGATGATGAATTTGATGAAGAAGGAATGGCTATGCTTGGAAGAAAATTCAGAAAATTTATGAGAGGTAAGAAGAGATTTCATAAAAAGAAACCCTTCTTCAAAGGTAGCTCAAGCAAAGAAAAGGGTAAGGACAAAGAAAAGGAAAAGGAAACATCTATTTGTTATGAGTGTAACAAGCCCGGGCATTATAAGATAGATTGCCCGGAATTGAATGGCAAGAAAACTTAAAAAGAAGAACTTCATGGCTGAATGGAGTGAAAGTGAGGAGTCAAGTTCGGAAGAGAAAGATCATCAAGAGACGGCCCAAATATGTCATATGGCCAATGACGATGAGGTAGATTCTGAACTTGAATGTGATTTTACTGTTGATGAATTACATGATATATTTTTCGAACTCATGGAAGAACACAAAAAACTAATCAATAAAAATAGAGTTCTAAAAGAAGAAAATCAATCTCTTATCAAAGATAAGCTGAAACTATCTCATAACTGTGAAACATTAAGTAGGAGACTCACAAATGAAACCAAGAATCTAATTGCTGAAAATGTCAAGTTAAAAGAAGATGCTGAAAAATATAAATCCTTAGTAGACAAATTTACTCTTAGCTCAATCAAATTAAATATGATTCTTGATAGTCAAAAAGCTGTATATGATAAGGCTGGATTAGGATATAAAACAAATAGGAAACAAAAATACTTAAAGAATATATTTGTAAAAGCTAAAAACGAAAATATTACTTGTCATTGTTGCAATAAATTAGGACATAAAGCATATGAATGTAACTATAGAAAGTCCAGCCAAAACAAATTGAGTAATAATTATAAGCTTAAATTCAAGAAAGTTTGGGTTCCAAAAGGAACATCAAGTACTAACCCTAAAGGACCCAACATAGTTTGGGTACCTAAAGCTCATTCTTGATCTTGATTGCAGGGGTGTCTTGCAGCTAATAAAGTGGATAAACGATGATATCTAGATAGCGGCTGTTCAAGACACATGACCGGTGACGTAGACCAATTTGTCACCTTGGAATCTAAGAAGGGTGGAGTAGTAACCTATGGAGACAATGGAAAAGGGTATATCATTGGAAAGGGTAAAATTTTCATTACTCCATCTACCTTCATAGAAAATGTCTTATTAGTTAATGGTTTGAAACATAACCTACTTAGCATAAGTCAATTTTGTGATAAGGGTTTAAAGTCACATTTGAAGCATCAGTATGCATAATCACAAATCCTAAAGATAATAACATTGTACTTATAGGACAAAGGCAAAGAAATATTTGCATGGTAGATCTTCATAAATTAGGCAAGAAAAATGGATTATGTTTAATTACTAATGAAGAAAAGAAAAATGAAACAAGTTGGCTTTGGCATCGAAGACTAGGACATGCTAGTATAGAATTAATATCAAAACTAGTCAAGAAGGAATTAATAAAAGATGTGCCAAAATTGATCTTTGAAAAGGACAAAATTTGTGGACCATGCTCATTAGGAAAACAAACAAAATCATCCTTCAAATCAAAGAATATAGTATCAACAACTAGACCTTTTGAACTCATACATATGGATCTATTTGGACCCACTAGAACTGCGAGTCTAGGAGGGAAGAAGTATAGACTAGTTATAGTAGATGATTTTTCAAGATATACATGGGTTTCATTTTTGGCACATAAGAATAAAGCATTTTCAGCATTCTTGAAATATTATAATTATATCATAAATGAAAAGAAGCTCACCTTAATAGCAATTCGAAGTGATCATGAAACTGAATTTGAAAATCAACACTTTGAAGAATTTTGTAATGAAAACGGTATCTCACATCAATTTTCAGCACCTAGAACGCCTCAACAAAATGGGGTTGTTGAAAGGAAAAATAGGACCTTGGCAGAAATGGCACGCACGATGTTGTGCGAGTCAAATCTTCCAAAGTACTTTTGGGCTGAAGCTATAAGCACTGCTTGCCATATTCTAAATCGGGTTTTAATACGACCTATAACCAAGAAAACTCCTTATGAACTTTGGAAGAATAAGAAACCAATCGCTAAATATCTTAGAGTATTTGGATGTAGATGTTTCATTTTAAACAATGGCAAGGAGGATCTAAGTAAATTTGATGCCAAGTCAGATGAAGGTATCTTTTTAGGATACTCCACATCTAGCAGGGCATACAGAGTGTTCAATAAAAGAACTCTTGTAGTCGAAGAGTCAGTTAATATCATATTTGATGAGTCTGATAGTGAGTCTGCTAGAAAAGAAAATATTCTTGATGATGATGCAGGAATTATTAACTTTAAAAAATTAAATCTTGATGACGTGCCAATTCAAGATAAGGAAAATGATCGCGTGCCACCACAACCTCAAGACTTGCCAAAAGAATGGAGGTATGCATATGGACACCCTAAAGACTTAATCATTGGTGATCCATCTCAAGGGATAAGAACTCGATCCTCTCTTAGAAATTTAAATGATTATCTTCCTTTTGTTTCACAGTTAGAACCTAAAACTTATGAAGAAGCTGAAAAAGATACCAATTGGATAAATGCTATGCAAGAAGAATTAAATCAATTCAAAAGAAGTAATGCATGGACATTAACTGAGAGACCAAAGCATAACTCTGTAATTGGAACAAAATGAATCTTTAGAAATAAATTAGATGAAAATGGGGTAGTTATAAGAAATAAAGCTAGACTTGTAGCTAAGGGATACAATCAAGAAGAAGGGATAGATTTTGATGAAACATTTGCTCCCGTAGCTAGATTAGAGGCTATTAGATTACTTCTAGCTTTTGCATATTTCATGAATTTCAAATTGTATCAAATGGATGTAAAAAGTGCATTCTTAAACGGTTTTATAGAGAAAGAAGTATATGTAGAGCAACCTCCTGGTTTTGAGAATCATGAATTGCCAAATCATGTGTTTAGACTACATAAGGCATTATATGGATTGAAGTAAGCACCTAGGGCTTGGTATGATCGATTAAGCAAATTTCTACTAAATAATGACTTCAGTAGAGAAAATGTAGATAAAACACTTTTTCTCAAGAGAAAAGATGAAAATCTGCTAGTGGTACAAATATATGTAGATGACATAATCTTTGGTACCACAAATGATAATCTTTGCAAAGAGTTTGCTAATTTAATGCACGGAGAATTCGAGATGAGTTTGATGGGAGAACTAAGTTTCTTTCTCGGATTACAAATCAAACAAACTAAAGAAGGTATGTTCATTCATCAAACTAAGTATACAAAGAAAATATTAAAGAAGTTTGGGAATGAAAATCACAAGGGAGTAGGCACTCCAATGAATCCTACTAGTAAGCTAGACAAAGATGAGAAAGGAAAGAGTATTGATATTAAGCTTTATAGAGAATTAATTGGATCCTTGCTCTACCTTACTGCTAGTAGACCAGACATCGTGTTTAGTGTAGGAATATGTGCTAGATACCAATCATATCCTAAGGAGTCACATTTAAGTGCTGTTAAAAGAATCCTTAGATATTTAAGAGGAACTACAAACATATGATTATGGTACTCAAGAGACTCCTGTCTAGATTTGCTTGCCTACTCAGATGCTGATTTTGCTGGATGCAAATTAGATAGGAAGAGCACTAGTGGAACATGTCAATTTTTAGGAAATAACTTAGTATCATGGTTTAGCAAAAAGCAGAATTCAGTAGCACTGTCGACGGCTGAAGCTGAATATATAGCTGCCGGCAGTTGTTGTGCTCAAGTACTGTGGCTTAAGCAACAACTAGAGGACTATGGAGTTAAACTAGATAACATTCCTATAAAGTATGATAATACTAGTGCCATCAACCTTACTAAAAATCCGGTTCAGTACTCTAAAGCCAAACACATTGAAATAAGATATCATTTTATTAGAGATCATGTGCAAAATGGAAACATATGTATTGAGCATGTATGTACTGAGAAACAATTATGTTGACCCCCTAATGGATTTTGATGAATACAAAACACTAGAGTATAATTCCCCTTAAATTAACAATTTACTTGAGCATTTCAGGTGTTTAACTAAGAATATTGTTAAGAATTGTCAAGTCATGTTCCCATATTTTTCGAGGATTTATTGAAGATTTTTTTGAGATGAAGAAAACGGATCAGGGGCAGCCGAGATGTCTCCAGTTTGTTCCAGAGACGTCTCTGGCACGTAGAGGAGAAACTAGCACGTCTGGAGACGTCCCCGGCACCTGCAGAGGCATCTCGCAGGGTCGGAGTCGACTCCCGGCTTTCTGGAGTCGACTCTCTCAGAGACGGCAGAAAGGCCGATTTCAGGGGATGCGCGCGAGTCGTCTCCGAAGGACGTGGAGTCGACTCTTTCAGGGATTCCAGAGGACTTATTTTTTTCGTTGAGAAAACGTCGGAGTCGTCCCCGACGTCGCGGAGTCGTCCCCACGCATAAAGCACAAACATCCCGAGACGTCCCCAGAAAGCGCCGAGCCGACTCTCTCAGAAAAACAGAAAAATAAGAAATCGAGCTGTTCTTCTTTGAGTCGTCCCCAAAAAGCGCCGAGTCGACTCCAACATCGTCAAAAGAATTTTTTATACAGCCGAGACGTCTCTCGTTCAAGCGGAGACGTCTTCGGAACACCTGGGACGCGACTGACACACTTTTGCAGGTTTGTTTGAATTTCAAACGGCTATATTTTTGTGTCTAACGGATCTATTGCTTGTAGGAGTATAAAAAAGGAGCTTTTAAGTGGCTTTAAACAACTTCTCACCAACCAAACATAAGATCATTCAAGAGAGAAGAAAGAGAAAGAGGTTTAAGGGAGTTGGTGCTTTCAAGAGGAGAAATCAAGTGCATTCAAGTCTTCTTCATCTGATTTCGTGCTCATCTACTCACTCCCACTCGGCAGTCAAAGCTCGCATTCAAGCCAATGTGATCCACATCGGAAGAACCACCATCACCCACGCTTTCAACGGCAAAGAGGGTTCTTCCGGTTTTGTTGTTCTTCATTGTTCTATTTGCTTTCATAAGAGCTTTTAAATTCTTGTAAAACACTTGAATATTATGCTTGTTCCAGTCAAGGGACTTGGAACAAGGGATAGGCGTCCCAAGCCTAGGTTAAATTGGGGGATTGTAGGGTTCGTTGTTAGCCCGGGGTAAAACAACGAGTTAGGTAGTTCACTCAAAAAACTACCGGACTGTAATCGCTGATTATAGTGGAAAATTTCCAAAGGTGTTTGGGGAGTGGATGTAGGAGCAGTGGAAGCTCCGAACCACTATAAACCTTTGCGTTTGCGATTGACTGTGCTTACAACTTTAATTTTACTTTTATACATACACTTGTGTGTTTTGTTTAATTAGGCAAAAAGGTTTTAAAACACCCAATTCACCCCCCTCTTGGGTGACCATCTCTGGGCAACAAGTGGTATCAGAGCAGGTGCTCTGTGTATTCTTGAAGACCTAACCGTCTTTGCCAAAGATCAAGATGGCAACACCCTTCAACAATGTTCCTGCTGAGGGGCAGGCTACCAATAGACCTCCACTCTTCAATGGGACAAATTATTCCTATTGGAAGACTAGAATGAGAATTTTTATTTAAGCACAAGATTATGCCTTGTGGAGGATTATAATCAAAGGACCACACGAACCATCTCATATAGTTAATGGCGTTCAGGTTCCCAAACCTGAGGAGGATTGGGATGAGAATGATAGTAAGATGGTTCAACTCAATGCTAGAGCCATGAATTCATTGTTTTGTGCTCTAGATGTAAATGAGTTTAATAGAGTCTCCACCTGTAGTTCCGCCAAGGAAATATGGAAAAGGCTTGAAGTTACCCACGAGGGTACTAATCAAGTCAAAGAGTCTAAAATGAACATTCTAGTTCACAAATATGAGTTATTTAAGATGGAACCCAACGAAACTATTTCATGCATGTTCACACGTTTCACTGATATAATAAATGGTCTAAAGAATTTGGGTAAATCTTACACTAACTCAGAACTTGTGAGAAAAATTCTCAGGTCCTTGCCAAAAGTTTGGGAAGCGAAGGTCACGGCGATCGTAGAAGCCAAAGACCTCAACACCTTGGCACTTGAAGAACTATTGGGCTCATTGATGACGCATGAGCTCACAATGAAGCAACATGAAGAAGATGTGCCAAAGAAGAAGACAATCACCCTCAAGGCTACTTCAAGTGTTTGTGAAGAAGAAAGCAGTGAAAGTGAAGAAGAAAGTGAAGATGAAGACTTGGGCTTAATAGTAAGGAAGTTCAAAAAATTCATAAGAAGAAAGAAGACCTTCCCAAGAAAGAAGTTTGGAGGGAGAAATGATTGGAAAAAGGAAAAAGAAAAAGAAAGAGACCCAATCATATGTTATGATTGCAAGAGACCGGGACACATCCGCTCCGAATGCCCTCAACAAAAGAAGCACTATGGAAAGAAGAAGAAGAAGGCGTTGAAAGCGACTTGGGATGATAGTGACACATCCTCCTCCGAGGAAGAGAAGGAAGAGACCGCCAACTTGTGTTTCATGGCATTCGACGACGATGAGGTATGTCAAAGCTCAACTACAGATTTTACTTTAGAAGAATTATATGAAGCTTTCCAAGAACTCATGAATGATTGTAGTTTATTAGGAGTAAAAAATAAAGAACTAAAGGCCTCCAATCAAAGACTAAAGGATGATATTAAAAACCTATTGATTGAAAAGGAGAGCTATGAAAATGATAGCATCATTGACCTAAAGGATAAAAATTCAAAACTTAGCATTGAAAATGAAACGGCAAAAACACTCATTAAGGAATTAAATCTAAAAGTCAAATTCCTACTCAATAGTAATACTTCACTTAGACAAAATGTTGAGTCCCTTAAAAATGATAAGGAAGAAATAGCTAAAGAAAATTTGGACCTTAAAGATGAGCTACACAAGTATAAACCAATTGTGGAGAAATTTACACATAGCTCGAAAAAATTAAATCTTATTCTATCCAATCAAAGAGCTGTTTTTAATAAAGCCGGATTAGGATACAAAACTAGCAAACAACAAAAATATCTAAAGAACTTTTTTGTAAAAGCAAAAGATGTCAAAACTGAAAAACCTACATGCTTTTATTGTGGGAAAAGTGGACACAAAGCTTATTCTTGCATTCAAAGAAAGATTCAAACTAATAAGAACACACTTGTAAAGGGTAAAAACACAACCAAAATGTGGGTGCCTAAGGGAACCAACTACACTAACCAAGAAGGACCCAAGAAAACTTGGGTACCTAAGAGCTTCATATGATTATTTTGCAGGTATGCCTTGCAGCCGGGAGTAAAAAGAGAATGTGGTATCTTGATAGTGGTTGCTCAAGGCATATGACCGGTGACAAGAGCCTTTTCGTAACCTTAAAATCAAAAGAAGGAGGAGTAGTCACATTTGGAGACAATGCAAAAGGTCAAATCATTGGCATTGGTAAAATCTCCATATCACCCTCCTCATTTATTGACAATGTATTGTTAGTTAATAGATTAAAACATAATTTATTAAGTATAAGTCAATTTTGTGACAAGGGCTTTAAAGTGTCATTTGAATCTTTCCTATGCATAATTAGTAGTCCAATTGACAATGAGATCATACTTATGGGACATAGGCGTGGAAATGTTTACATGGTAGATCTTGATGATCTCACCATGAAGGATGGCCAATGTCTTGTAGCCATGGATGCCAAGGTCAATGAGACTAGCTGGTTATGGCATCGTAGGTTAGGGCATGCTAGCATGGATTTAATTTCTAAATTGATTACAAAAGATCTAGTCAAAGGACTACCAAAAATAGACTTTGAAAAGAACAAAATTTGTGCTGCATGTCAACTAGGGAAACAAACAAGAAGCTCTTTCAAATCTAAGAACATAGTCTCAACATCAAAACCCTTAGAACTAATTCACATGGATTTATTTGGACCCACTAGAACTGCTAGTCTAGGGGGTAAGAAGTTTGGTCTTGTAATTGTTGATGACTTTTCACATTTTACATGGATTTCATTTTTTGCCCACAAAGATGAGTCCTTTTCCGCTTTTATCAAGTTTCATAATAGGATTTCGAATGAACTTAATCTTAAACTAAAAGCAATTAGGAGTGATCATGGTACCGAGTTTGAAAATCAGCATTTTAAAAAATTTTGTGAAGAAAACGGTATCAATCACAATTTTTCGGCCCCTAGGACACCCCAACAAAATGGGATGGTAGAAAGGAAGAATCGCATACTAGCAGATATGGCTCGTACCATGTTGTGCGAATCGGATCTACCAAAGTATTTTTGGGCTGAAGCAATCAATACTGCCTGCCATATTTTAAACCGTGCTTTAGTTAGATCTATCTTAAAGAAAACACCTTATGAGTTGTTGAAAAATAAGAAGCCCAATATAAGTTATTTTCATATTTTCGGTTGTCGCTGCTTTATTTTAAACAATGGAAAGGACAATCTAAGTAAGTTTAGTGCTAAATCAGATGAGGGAATCTTCTTAGGTTATTCCTCATCTAGTAGAGCATACAGGGTCTTCAACAAGAGAACTCTCGTTGTTGAAGAATCCATTCATATTGTTTTTGATGAAGCTAATGGAGATTCTTCTAGAAAAGAAGATGATGATGATGCAGGTATACTTGAAGACAGAATGAAGAAATTCTCCATAGAAGACAAACAACATGAGGATGAAATCAAAGAAGATACGATTCAGCAAGATGAAGAAGATCAACCCCCAGCGAGAAATCAAGATCTTCCTAGGGAATGGAGGTATGCACATGGTCATCCAAGGGATCTAATCCTTGGTGACCCTTCACAAGGGATAAGGACAAGATCCTCTTTAAGAAACACTTGTAATTATCTTGCATTCGTTTCACAGATAGAGCCTAAATCACTAGAAGAAGCCGAAAAAGATGAAAATTGGATAAATACTATGCAAGAGGAACTAAACCAATTTGAAAGAAATCAAGTTTGGACTCTAATGAAAAGACCTCCTAATGTTTCAATTATAGGCACCAAGTGGGTATATAGAAATAAACTAGATGAAGATGGAATAGTAATAAGAAACAAAGCTAGGCTAGTAGCCAAAGGCTACAATCAGGAGGAAGGCATAGATTTTGATGAAACTTTTGCTCCTGTTGCCAGGTTAGAGGCTATTAGACTACTTTTGGCATATGCATGCTTCATGAATTTCAAACTCTATCAAATGGATGTAAAAAGTGCTTTTTTAAATGGTTATATAATGGAGGAAGTTTATGTAGAACAACCTCTAGGTTTTGAAAACCACTTACATCCAGATTATGTTTTTAAATTGCATAAAGCATTGTATGGACTTAAGCAAGCCCCTAGGGCATGGTATGAAAGATTAAGTAATTTTCTAATTGAAAATAAGTTTAAAAGAGGAAATGTAGACAAAACACTCTTCATTAAAAGAAAAGGGAATGACTTATTGCTTGTGCAAATTTATGCGGATGATATAATTTTTGGTGCTACTAATGATAGTCTTTGTCAAGAGTTTGCTAAGCTTATGCAGGGAGAATTTGAAATGAGCATGATGGACGAGCTAAACTTCTTCCTTGGGCTACAAATAAAACAATCAGAGGAAGGCATCTTCATCAGTCAGTCCAAATACATCAAGAAAATGTTGGAGAAGTTCAAGATGAAGGATGCAAAAGAAATCAGCACACCCATGGGCTCAAGTTGCAAGCTTGACAAAGATGAAAAAGGTAAAAGTGTAGACTGCAAATTGTACAGAGGTATGATAGGATCTTTACTTTACCTTACTGCTAGTAGACCAGACATATTATTCAGTGTTTGCATGTGTGCTAGATACCAAGCATGTCCTAAGGAATTCACACTTGCAAGCTATTAAAAAAATATTCAAATACCTAGTAGGGACATCTAATGCAGGTTTATGGTATTCTAAACAATCTGATTTAAATTTAATTGCTTATTCCGATGCTGATTTTGCCGGGTGCAAACTCGACAGAAAAAGCACAAGTGGCACCTGTCAATTCTTGGGTGCAAACTTGGTTTCTTGGTTTAGCAAGAAACAGAATTCAGTTACCTTGTCCACAGCTGAGGCTTAGTACATTGCAGCCGGAAGCTGTTGTACCCATGTTCTTTGGATTAAGCAACAACTTGAAGATTTTGGTATCAAAATGGACAACATTCCAATTAGATGTGATAAAACAAGTGCAATCAATTTAACAAAAAATCCTGTACAACACTCTAAATCAAAACACATAGAGATTAGGCATCACTTTATAAGGAATCATGTGCTGAAAAATGATGTATTGATCGAGTATATATGCACTGAAAATCAATTGGCCGATATCTTTACAAAGCCCCTTTGTAAAGATAGGTTCAACTTTTTAAGGAATGCCTTGTGCTTGTATGATCCTAGCAAGTAGATTGAATTTGTAATGCAAGCATGATTTGATTTCAACACTATAGCTTAAATGATTTAACTTGTCAAGCATATGCAATGCTTTGTAAGCTCTAGAGATACATGTGAATGCTACTCAAACTAATAATACACTTCAAGGTCACATATAGCAAACCTAGTGCCTAATAAGTGAAAACATGAATCTATCAAAGTTAGATGACGAATTGTTTGACTTTCCGGAGGATGGTTACCCTCCCTTGGACTCTTCATAGAGATATTTTCAGAGCCTATTCCATAGGCATTCGAAATTTGGTCAAACATTCCTCATTTCAATATTGATAATTCAAAAATCATTGTCAAGCTTTTATAGGATGTATTATTAAGGGGAAGGATCACAAGCAAGCTCACTTTATATTCGCCAAAAGAAATTAAACTGATCATTGAGGTTGAATAAAACAAATTGGGAAAAGATAGGAATCATTCTGAAATTTTTCAGTGCCAGAGACGTCTCTGGCAAATCACAGAGACGTCCCCCCGGCGAGACGTCTCGCATTAGTCGCGGAGACGTCTCGGGGATAGAATGAATGTTTTTTTTTTAAATAGGCCGAAACAGCTCGAGCCATCCCGAGCTGCTTTCCTTCGTCCCCAACGAAACCCTAAACCCTAGCATCCATCTTCTCTCCACCACAAATCGAACCAAAATCACTCCCCATTTCCCTAGATTTCCGATCAATGGCACCTAAGAAAGCTAGGCGTAGTGGTGGGAGGCGTCCTAGGGTGGCAAACGACGAGGAACGGAGGGAAGAGTCCTCCGCGCCGTCTCCTCCGGTTGCTCCGCCAACCGTGACTCCCTCCTGTGCGAATCGCACAGTGACAACAGGTAGGCACATAGACTTTCATTTTTTAGCGAGTGAGGGGTTCTCTATTGGAGAGAGACTCCGTGCCCAAGGTTGGGAACACCTATGTTCCCTAAACATGTCTACCTATCCCGGCCTAATGAGAGAAATCTTTAGTAATTTGGCCTTAGGGAGCTCGGGGTACACTGGATATGTCCGAGGCACATTGGTAGAAATCAATAAGGACATTTTATCTAGTTTGTTACAAATACCCAAGTACGGTGAGGCTCCGACCTCACATCCCCAAAGGGAGATTGCTTTAAACCTAATTTTAGGTAGAGAGGACTGCGGTCCTCTTGACATAGTTAAGTCCCAAGACCTCAATGCTGAAATGAGATTGCTCTTGAGCATAATTAACAGGGTCTTGTTCCCAAAAACCGGTCGCTTCGACTTTGTTTCGGAGCGAGATTTAGCCATTATGCACCACATCTTGCTAGGGATTTCCCTAAACCTCCCTAGGCTCATGTTGAACTACATCTCAATATGTCATAGGTATTCAGATTTAGCATACCATATGGAATGGTCTTCACCTTACTCTTCAAGCACTTTAAGGTTCCTATCCCTGAAAATGAGCCAGAGAAACCCTTGAGAAACACTGATTTCTACAATGAGAGCACACTACATAGGATGGAGTTTCACAAGAAAGACGGATCTTGGGTTAAGGTCTGTAAAAGAAAATCCCAAACTATAGAGCCTGAGATCCATCATCAGGAGCCTGTCCACCTCTCTCCTCCACATAGCCCTATGCCCTTTCCTGATGTACCTTCCAGCTCGGCTGGACCATCCACTTCCATGCCTCCTCCTCCAGCTTGTGGATCGATGTTCTTATCAGATGAGCAGATGCACACCCTAGCATCTATGATGTGCCAGCAGATGAGGAAAGAAATGAGATCAGTGATTTCTGCTGAGTTAGCTCCCATCCGCACCTCACATGAAGCACTCTTGGAAGAGTTGAAAGAAATCAAAATTCAAATGGAAGCTATAGGGTCAGAATTGGTTAGTGTGGCAACAAACCAAACTAGAAGATCATGTGAGATACAGGCTGAATTGAAGATCATATCGGATGGTCTTCAAGAGTTGACGAGCCCTGAAGGCAATGTGGGCAGTGTGGCTGCCCAGCTTAGAGGAAGGATTGACAGGGCAACCCATGAGTTTGAAGCATTAGTGACAACACTCAATCAATCTCAGGGAGACAACTTTAGAAGTCTAATGGATGCAATAAATAGATTTGTAGAGGCTGCTGCTGGGGCTATTGAGCGTGGTCGCCGGTGAGGCACATTTTGTAGACATCTAGGGTTCATCTTTTTGTAAAACCCTAGGCTTATATGAAACTCTTTCTTTTGTATTAGCAATCAATCCTTGTAATGGCTTTTTATCCTTGTAATGGCTTCAAATGATTGTAATGCTATATGAATGTCATAACCCTTCTTTTTGAATCTTGGAGTATGTTTCTAATTATGTGATGTGCCATGGAAATGCCATAACATACCTTGAATGTTCAAACTTGACAATGTGCAACCATTTCACTATTTTCCCAACTTGACAATGCATATGAAACAGGGGGAGCACAACTTGTAATAACTACATTTAAAAGGTCTGAAATGAATTTCAAAACAAAGGGGGAGTAGATTTCACCTTCCCAAGTCATTGGATATTGCATGGTAATATGAATGCTGAATTCTAATAGGCATCGTGTTTTAGGCACCTAAGAAAAATTTGTCCCCTTCATTGTTGATGACAAAAAGGGGGAGTAGAACCAATATGGAATGCAAAATGCAAAATTTAAACTCATACTTGAAAGTTTAATTAGAATCAACAAAATGAAAAGATAAAATTGAAGAATATTGGCTTTAAGACAATTATCCTTCTGGAAAAGAAAGGGGGAGTCAAAAGTATTTAGTTTTTAATTGTTGTTAGTATCAATATTTCATTAATTTACACTTTAACTTGATTCAAATCTAAAAGTGATAGATGATATGCCAAAATTGCTCAAAAAGCTACTAAGATCAATACTTATGCATAAGGATAGAACTGACAGTTGACTATATTGAATTATGCATACTGTATCTAGCTCTAACCAAAACACAATACTTGTACATCTGATCAAATATTGTGTATATGTTTAAATTTTAAATTTTGCATATACTCAGTGTTTTGTCATCATCAAAAAGGGGGAGATTGTTGACCCCCTAATGGATTTTGATGAATACAAAACACTAGAATATAATTCCCCTTATATTAACAATTTACTTGAGCATTTCAGGTGTTTAACTAAGAATATTGTTAAGAATTGTCAAGGCATGTTCCCATATTTCTCGAGGATTTATTGAAGATTTTTTTGAGATGAAGAAAACGGATCAGGGGCAGCCGAGATGTCTCCGGTTTGTTCCAGAGACGTCTCTGGCACATAGAGGAGAAACTGGCACGTCTGGAGACGTCCCCGGCACCTGCCGAGGCGTCTCGCAGGGTCGGAGTCGACTCCCGGCTTTCCGGAGTCGACTCTCTCAGAGACGGCAGAAAGGCCGATTTCAGGGGATGCGCGCGAGTCGTCTCCGAAGGACGTGGAGTCGACTCTCTCAGGGATTCCAGAGGACTTGTTTTTTTCGTTGAGAAAACGTCGGAGTCGTCCCCGACGTCGCGGAGTCGTCCCCACGCATAAAGCACAAACATCCTGAGTCGTCCCCAGAAAGCGCCGAGCCGACTCTCTCAGAAAAACAGAAAAACAAGAAATCGAGCTGTTCTTCTTCGAGTCGTCCCCAGAAAGTGCCGAGTCGACTCCAACATCGTCAAAAGAATTTTTTATACAGCCGAGACATCTCTCGTTCAAGTGGAGACGTCTCCGGAACGCCTGGGACGCGACTGACACACTTTTGCAGGTTTGTTTGAATTTCAAACGGCTATATTTTTGTGTCTAACGGATCTATTGCTTGTAGGAGTATAAAAAAGGAGCTTTTAAGTGGCTTTAAACAACTTCTCACCAACCAAACATAAGATCATTCAAGAGAGAAGAAAGAGAAAGAGGTTTAAGGGAGTTGGTGCTTTCAAGAGGAGAAATCAAGTGCATTCAAGTCTTCTTCATCTGATTTCGTGCTCATCTACTCACTCCTACTCGGCAGTCAAAGCTCGCATTCAAGCCAACGTGATCCACATCGGAAGAACCACCATCACCCACGCTTTCAACGGCAAAGAGGGTTCTTCCGATTTTGTTGTTCTTCATTGTTCTATTTGCTTTCATAAGAGCTTTTAAATCCTTATAAAACACTTGAATATTGTGCTTGTTCCAGTCAAGGGACTTGGAATAAGGGATAGGCGTCCCAAGCCTAGGTTAAATTGGGGGATTGTAGGGTTCGTTGTTAGCCCGGGGTAAAACAACGAGTTGGGTAGTTCACTCGAAAAACTACCGGACTGTAATCGCTGATTATAGTGGAAAATTTCCAAAGGTGTTTGGGGAGTGGATGTAGGAGCAGTGGAAGCTCCGAACCACTATAAACCTTTGCATTTGCGATTGACTGTGCTTACAACTTTAATTTTACTTTTGCACATACACTTGTGTGTTTTGTTTAATTAGACAAAAAAGTTTTAAAACACCCAATTCACCTCCCTCTTGGGTGACCATCTCTGGGCAACAAATTAGCTGATATATTCACAAAACCTTTGAGTGAAGATAGATTTTGCACGCTTATGAGGGAATTAGGCATATGTGATCCTTTTTATTGAGGAGATATAAAAGGGAGCAAGCAGTCTCATGATACACTCCTCCCATTTCTAAAAACCCATGAAATATTTGTCAAACTTGTCATCTGTAGATTTCTTACTCATGTATCATTGTCCCAGTAAGAATTTGTAAGGATTGGAAGAAAGAAAAATTTTTAAAAGGAAAAAAGAGAGAGAAAGAAAAATTTCTGAACTTGGGTCGACCCAACCCAGAATAGGGTCGACCCAACGTTGAGTCGACCCAAGAAAAATCTAGGGTCGACCCAATGACGGGACCCCACTGTTAAAAGGAGGACCCGTGAGCCATCTAGGGTACTGTTTTCACTTTGTCCTCTTCCGAAAACCCTATTTTCCACTCTCAAATCTCCCCCAATCATCTCCAAACAGTAGATTACATCAAGATCTTGAAGAAATGGGACCCAAGAGAGCCGTAGCCAAGCGATCCGGGAGAGTTTCACGGGTCACCCGTGCGGATAGGTCTACTACAGAGCCGTCTACAGTGTCTCCACAAGGTGAGACACGTGTGGAGCCTCCTCCTCCTCCCTCCCCTTCGGTCCAACTTGCAAAATTTGCGGGGAGACCGGTTACCATGGGGAGAAGGATCCACTCCGAGTTTTTGGATCAAGAAGGGTTCCGTTTGGGGGAATGGATCCGAAGGCAAGGATGGGAGTATCTTTGCTCCCTAGATGTAGTGATCTATCCAGGATTAGTCCGTGAGTTCTATGCCTTCCTCAAAACTGGAATGGGAGGGCTTATATCTGAAGTTCGAGGAGTTAGGGTTAGAGTTTCCGAAGAGAGTTTGAGTGAGTTGCTTCATCTCCCATGCGAAGGAGCAACTCCAGAAAAGCCCGAAAACAAACTGAGAGCCTTGCAGTTGATTCTTGAGAATGAAGACTTCGATTATTCTGAAAATGTAATAGCAAGCTCTCTTTTAGCTGAAATGAGGTTGTTGCATAACTTCATAGGTCGGATTTTATTTTCGAAGAGTGGAAGATTTGATCTCATTTCTGAGCGAGATCTGGTTGTTATGGAGCACATTATTCAGGGCATTCCCCTGAATCTCCCGGCTATGATACTGAGGCAGATGAGCAAGGTTATATGCAACTCCAGAGTCTCCCTGCCTTATGGTAAGATACTCACCCTGATCTTCCGACAGCATGATATATCTGTAGAGGGAGAGATCTTTAGGCATCTACTATTCATTGACACATACACTGCACGATCCCTTATTCGCATGGGTTATGAGAAGGTGAACGGGCAGTGGGTACGTGCTGGAGCTGGGATTTAGGGTGATGCACCAGAGATTGGAGACCCCATCCCTGAGGATGAGGAGCCTACGGATCATCCTACAGCACGTTCAGAGGCTGGACCTTCGTCATCTATTCCTGCGGGAGATACGGATGAGTTTTGGAGTAGGATGACTGAGCTTATGTCAGCTCAGGCGAGGACTATCACTGATGGACTGACGAGCAGACTGGATACTATGACTGCTGAGATCAGTGATCTTAGAGAGCAGATAGGAGCTCGACGGAGAGAGAGAGAGATTCATGGACCATCTGTGCCACAGGCAGCTGAGTCAGAGATTTCGGCACAGAGTCATCCAGCTCACCGAGCTCCACGCCAGACTCAGTCCCATCAGGCTCGACCTCCCCTCGCCACTTATGCTAGAAGGATGAGGACTAGATCACAGCCATTAGATACCCCCTAGGCTGATATTAGCATTCTGATTAGAGCCTAGGATATGTATCTAGTTCTCATATGTATTTTGTGTTGATCATGTACTTTGAACTTTGATTGAGGAACATTGTATTTATTTTGTTTTGGCATTATTGTACTACAATGTTCCATTTTGATCAATGAAACTGAAATGTTTGTTAATTATTGTGTCTATTCCCATGCACCTATTTGATGATAACAAAAAGATGGAGAAGCAAGTAAAGAGAAATAAGTTGAGCAAGAAAAGAGAAATAAGTTGAGCAAGGAAAGAGAAATAAGTTGACAAACAAGTTGAAAATTATAATAGGAAAGCATATACATTTAAGGGGGAGCAATTTGTAACAATGAAAATGTTAAAGTCTAAAATTTAAATCGAATTTCAGAATTTGGCACATACAATTTTAGAATTTGGCACATACCTTTCACACCTCGATACATAATCTGAAACTCATGCTTTATCTCAAATTTTTGAAGTTTCATCTTTAATGAAATATAAAAGAAAGGGGGAGTAATTCAAAAGGTCAAATTGGAAACATTTGGATGAAATAGGGGGAGACTTCACTCTCAAATTTGAAAAGCTGAAATTCAGCAACTTGAGCCCTTTTAAAACTAATTTTAAGATAAGTATCAATAGGCTCATACTCTATATTTTGTAATCATCAAAAAAGGAGAGATTGAGGATGATAGTGGTATTTTGATGATTAATACAATAATCAAGAGTATGTTACAAGTTAATTCGATACATCATTTATAAGTCTGTTACTCTCAGTACATTAGTATAATAAGATAAAGATGCATTTCATTGTTTATATGGATGAATCTAACCTTAAGTTGCAGTAAAGTGTGGATTGAGTCGACCCTAAGGTTGATTGAGTCGACCCCGGCACATCAAGAAAGCATCTGGCACACTTCTGCAAAAATGGCATGGATGAACAGTAGTTGGGTCGACCCAAGCAAAGAATGAGTCGACCCAAACCTCAAGCCTCTCAAGCCTCAAGAAAACAGTTCTCTGGAAACACTGAGAGGGTCGACCCAAATGAAACTTGAGTTGACCCAAACTTAAGTCGACCCTAAGTTAACATGAGTCGACCCAAAGGCAATGACATTCAAAAATAGGTTCTCTGAAAATCCTGAGAGGGTCGACCCAAGTGGAAGTTGAGTCGACCCAACTGAACCTTGAGTCGACCCAAAAAGATGTTGAGTCGACCTAAGTGAAGGAAGGCTGAAATGCAAGGTTCTGTGGTTCTGAGAGGGTCGACCCTAGCAAAGGTTGAGTCGACCCAAGTGAAAGTTGGGTCGACCCAAGTAAAAGTTGAGTCGACCCAAACACGGGCAGAAGCATAACGGCTAGTTCTGCAGAAGTACTTTTTGACCTTCCAACAGTGAGTAACGGCTAGTTTTTGAATTCTAACCATTGGGGCTTGTCCAATGGATGAAGGAAACTATTTAAAGTGACACTATTCATCAGAGAAAATATCCTTTTGCAAAATATCAAAGATTACACAAGAAAGACAAGTGTCCTAATCTTCTTCATCCAAGTGCTTCATTCAAGAGTAAAAAGAAAGTGGTTGAGCAGATTCCAAGAGACATTAAGAGCTCCATCCACCCTTGAAGAGTGAAGCATTCTTGACAAAGAAGAGAGAAGTCTCATCAAGCGATAACTATTCTCTAAACTCTTCTTTGTAGATTATAATTGTTATATTTGCTCATCTAGGAGCTTAAACTTTCTTCCTTCTTTTATTAATCACCTTGTAAAGGTTTGTTGGTGAGCCCGCAAAACCAACGGAGTAGGTTTATTGGTGAACCCGTAAAACCAATTGTAAAGTTTCGTTGGTGAGCCCGTAAAACCAACATAGGTTCGTTGGTGAGCCCGTAAAACCAACATAGGTTTTTGGTGATCCCGGAAAACCAAAGTGTAAAGGTTTTTGGATTGTGAGCCCGGAAAACAATCCAACTGTAATCCGCGGGATTATAGTAAATTCTCAAAGGGTCGCTTGGGGAGTGGACGTAGGTGCTTGGGAGAGCACCGAACCACTATACTTCTTGTGTGTTTGTATTGTGCTTTGTTATATTTTACTAACTCATCAATTGACATAAGTAAGATAGTAAAAATTAAGAGAAACCAATTCACCCCCCCCCCCCCTCTTGGCTTGTCACCTTGGGCAACAGTATGATTAGTCCTTTGACCTGAAGTGCCTTGGCTGTTCACTATGAGGTTGTTATAATTTGACGAGTACATACACATAGGCCCTAGCCATTCGGATCCTTATCGTACAGATTGGTTGCAGCAAGTTCACTGTAGGAATAGGAGTGCATCTAGATGGGATCTATCAACCTTGATAGATTAAAAGTGATCCTATGTAATTTATGGGACTAAGTTCGATTAAATTCTTGGCCAGATATTTTAAAAAAGGAGTTTTCCAAATTTCGAACTAGAGTCAAATAAATCTTGCATATGATAGACAATTGGGTTTGACGAGTTATCCATAACCCTCATCCTGTCGGAATCCATGATAGAGGGACTGTATCATACGCTAACTGCACCTAGAGGTTCATATATTTCGTTCTACTGGGTTGCCACTACATACTGCTAGGTGTCACTGGTGGATTGTGAGACTTACGGGCATTTATCTGATGATCGGTAAACCCTGATAAGTAGAACTGAAATCGTTTCAGTCCACTGAAAGGAGTTTTAGTGATATTGAGATAGGGATCTCAATATATCTCAGTACTAGATAGAATAGAACCTACAGGGTCACGTACATTAGAGGATTTGATTAGTCAGATTGTCGTAATTGTAATTTAGAATCACAATTGGTGTCAATTATCAATATGATTGGTGATTGAATTAACCCACTAAGTGTTAGTGAATTAAAGGAAGAAGAATTGAGCGGAATTGATTACAATTGGATTGCAATTGGGCTGATTTGATGAGCCAAATCAAATTGGGTTCGTCCCAAATTGAGTTGGGCTCATAATTGGATCAACCTTGATTAGATCAAGGTATATTCTTGAAAATATGCCTTAAGTCATGTTCACACCATGCGGACTCTAAAGTTCACATGGCATTGTAGGATAAATATGCTTTAAGTCGTGTTCACACCATGCGGACTCCGAAGTCCACATGGCACAGGATCATGCATGGCGCCTCCCCTCCTCCTAATTTGATTAGGATTTAACCATGGGACACATGGCATGCATCCAAGGGTGGGCAGCATGAAGAGAATTCTTATCCTCTTGATCAAGGCGCCATGGACACTTGGCATTAATCCAAGGATGGACTAAACCCTAAACGCCTAGTATAAGGAGGGAGGGGAGGTGTGTGAAGGATCATTGGAGTTCTTCCTCCTCCACACCTAAGGCCTCTTCCTCTCCTTCTTCCTCTTCCACGGTAGCAAGAAAAGTTTCTTTCCTTCTTCTCTTCCATCGCAAGCAAGCAAGGTTGAAGAAGAAGAAAGAGTTTCTTCTTCAAGGAGCAAGGATTGGTTACTATTCTTCTTCTTTTCTTCTACGACAATCAGGAAAGATCTCTGCAAGGAGCTACCACCCCGGTGAGATCCTATACTCTGATTTTCAGATCCTCGTGTGGATACTTGTAAAGGCCGGACATGTGTGCGGCTACAAGGAGAAGCTATACAACAGTCATCAGATTGCGGCGAGCTTCTACCCACACAAAGATGAAGATGGGATCTTTACTTCTGATTTTTGTTTTTGGTTTTTGTAATCAAGTTTTAGTCTTAATTTTCTCCCCCTTATGGATTCAAAGAGATGTTCTGGATTATTGAATCTAGAAAAAATTTTGAATTCAACAATCTGTGGCAAGTTCATGAGATGAACAAACCCTGTGCGTGATTTCCGCTGCGATCGTCGCATCGCGCATGGGGTAACTCAATAGTAGTATTAGAGCCAGGTTTTTGGAAGCATGATTAAGATTTAAAAGTTTGATTAAGTCATAATTAGATTTGATATTTAATTTTAATGCTTGCTGAAATTTTCTGCGTGTTGAAATTTCAGATTGCTGAAATTTTTAGCATGCAGATTTTATTTCTTTTGATCTTGCAATATTGTTTTTGGAATTGCAATGAGATTGCAATGTTTAAATTCAAGTATTGCATGATCTAAATTTCAGAGGATAGCATTATGAATTAAAATACAGATCTGAAACTTTCATGCATAAGATGCATGTAGTGATGATCAATGGATCGAACCCTTTTAGTATCAAATTGTAAAGACCTATGATGTTTATAATGTCATGTAATCTTTATTTTTCAGATGCATGCGCGCATCTTATTTGATGTATTTGAGGGACCTGCATGTCTCATAAAAGGGTTGTAATATTAATTATTATTTTTGGGTTGTAATCTATGATGTGATGTGTGTCAACGATTGATAGATGTACAAGCATGAGATGCATTGCACGATCTGAGCGAATGATGGCGATGGATTAAGGTGTTCATCAGGATCGAATCAAAGGTGCTCAGGATCAGATCAAGAGTTGAAGACGATCTAATCGATTGACGTACATGTGTTTGTAATATGATCCAAACCGGATCCATGATCATCACCAGTATAAATTTACATCTTTTAATTATTGCTTTTAGCATTAATTGATATCTGCCTGCAATGAGCTTTATATGCATGAGATGCGAATGTGAGCTGAGTGGGGTAGATTTTTACATTAGATGTAAACCCATGAGACTTCTGACACCCTTACTGATATGAGACTTAATGAGCATCAAACTTAAGTGATTAGATCGCTCCCACCGCTCATAAGAAGCCTTATCAGTTGGCGAATTTGATTCCATGGGGATGGATGGTTCATCCACACGAAGCCCCAAATCAAGATCCATGCACCCTAAAGTCAACAAAATTTTATCTTTCTAGTAAGAATAATTATCACCACTCAATAATGGAACTCGAGATGATTTAGTACTCAAAAATGTAGGTGGAATAACTGTCATAACGAAGAACATATTATGCTATGAAACATTTCCCAAATTAAAGTAAATTCAAACCTCCCTGTGGGCAAAGGTTGCAACATGCATTGAATTTACTTAAACTTTATTAATAAGACTAGTAAATATCACACACTAAAAATAAGAAATTTTCATTATCTGTGGACATAGAAAATTCTCATTTTAGTGATGAATTCACTAGCTTATTCCAATTAAGTTAATAAAATAATTATTTTCATGTGGGCATAATAATTATTCTATTAACTTGATTGCAATGTTAGATACTGTTTAATCACTTAATTTGTCTTACAATACTGAATGTGATCCAAAATTACATGTCATAATAATTTAAGATGCTGTGGCTACTCCCAAATTATCATGATGTTTTCTTTAAAAACGGTATCAAAATAAAGCTTTAATGGGATAAATGCTTTATTTGAATAATTATAATTTATTTTAATTATTCCAAACAATAAGACTTAATTGTAATATTAGATACCATTTAGTCCCTTAATTTTGTCCACGACTCTGAAGCGATCCAAAATTATACGTCATAATAATTTAAGATGCTGTAGCTACTCTCAAATTATCATGACATTCTTTTTAAAATGGTATCAAAATAAAGCTTTAATGGAATAAATACTTTATATGAATTATTATAATTCATTTTAATTATCCCAAATAATAAGACTTAATTGTAATATTAGATACCATTTAGTCCCTTAATTTTGTCTCACGACTTTGAATGCGATCCAAAATTATACGTCATAATAATTTAAGATGCTGTGGCTACTCTCAAATTATCATGACGTTCTCTTTAAAATGGTATCAAAATAAAGCTTTAATGAGATAAATACCCTATATGACTTATTATAATTCATCTTAATTATCTCAAATAATAACTTTATATGATTTACCCCTTTATGATAAAACTAATGCATTAAGTATGATAGTTAATGAACTTTAGATGTCTAGTTGAAAAATTCAAAAAATAACAGTCAGATCAACTCCAGATCGGTGGTGGAGCACTAGGCTCACTTAAGCACTAGTCTTTCTTATGCACGTATGTCCTTTTGATAAGCTTTTCTTAAACACCGTTATTCAATGGATAATTTCACTAGATATTAAAGAATTCAAGGCTTTTGGGCAACAAGATTTCATCATAAATATCATACTAATAACATTATTTTATCCTATCATTAACCTTGTATAATAACTTCCCTTTGGGGCCAAGTTATTATGTATGATGCAAGTGTTCAATTTTATGAGATGGTGATAAAAAATCTCTTATTGACTAAATTAAAGCATTCAAAAATTTATGGGATGCTATGACTCGTCACCACAAATATGCAAAAATTTAATCATCTTTGTCTTATGCATGTATCACCCTTGATCATAAAAATATTAACAAATTAAATAATCATGATTCATCATAAGAAAGCAATACATAATTATTAGTGTACTATTCTGTAATAAAACTTGAGTACAGAGACCAAATAAATAGATTGGAGGACCTGTATGTAATAAAACTTACTTCTGGGGACCATATGTAAGTTTCAAAAGACCCTTTTTGTGAAATAACGTATGTCAGGGTCAATTAAACATCTTACGGACCTTTATGTAATCCATTTTTTTGGGGGGCTTAAATATAAATTTCTGAAGCCCCTTTATCTGAATTAACATACTATCAGGGGTTTAACTGTAAAAGCATAGTTCAGGCCGAAGGGATTGGGGTTTTAGGATTTTGGTTTGAAACCCAATAACCCAAAACCGATTAATCCCTTTTTTTAGATTGTAACCGGATTCGGATTGCGGGTCGGATTCCAAAGCCCGAAAACCCGAACCCGGTTCTTCATCTTCCCGATCGATAGGGAAGAGAAGGGGCCAAACTGTCTGGGTTCTGCTACAGGTGTGCCAGGCTTGGGCATGGAGAGGGTGTTTGCCTGTTTCCTTCCACAACTCCGGCGATGTCCGGCGAACAGGGAGATTCCCTCCCCCAGGATCAAGGGGCGGAGTTGAAGGAGGGGGACAGGCTGGGAAGCCGGCTGCCCTTCGGCCCGTGGCTGTCTACATCAAAACTTTGGCAGCCGAAGGGGAACAAGCCGAAGGGGAAGCAGGCCGTGGTGCCGGAGGTCGACAGTACGCCGGTGCAGGAGGCCTCCGGGTCGGGGCCAAGGTCCCCTTCAGCTGCGAAGTCCCTCCCCGAGTCGCCCACGGACACGGATGGTTGGCAAAAGCCAACCAAGGTAGCAAGGAGGAGATCGCCGGAGAAGGAAGAGAAGGAAGCGGCGGGTGTGGGGATGGTCACTGAGTCCACTCTAATCGGACCGGAGTCCGGGTTGAACTCGGTGTCTGATCTAATGGGCCGAGCAGAACCTGGGCAAATTGAGGCGGTCGGGCCGGATCCAGGCCCATCATCGAAACCTAAGGATGGATCGGGTCAGGCGAGAGTGGGCCAGGCTAGTGCTATTGGGTTGGCCCGTGGAAAGGGGCCAAGCCCAATGAAGCGGGCTCGCAGCCCGGCCAAGTCGTCCAGGGGCCCGGGGGCGCGACGGAATGCACCGGATCATCTCCCTCGGTCAATATCGTCGTCTTCCTTCGACGATCCGAAGCTCCGACGAAGGGAGGAAGGAAGAAGGCACTTCCGGAGTGCCTCCTTGCCGCCGGTGAGGCCCCCAAGCCGGCCGGCCACGGAGGGTGGCCCTATAGTTGCAGAAGCTATGGGGCCAGCGGCGGTCACCTCTACGTTGAGTAGCTCCGGGCCGGTGGTGGTGGAATTGGTTCCTCAGCCGAGGGAGGCTGTGGCTGGTGGCGGTGAAAAGACACCAGCTACAGGAATGACCCTGGAGGTTGGGTCGATGGAGGGGCTGTCGGCACCAACTGTGCAGAGTGGAGCAGCCACGGGTCTGCTAACAGAGGTGTTGTCAGCTACGGGTGAAGTGGACTTCTCTGTGCCGATGGAGCCCTCCCTTGGTGCATCAACGAAGGTGGTGATGAGAGGCATCCCAAGCAGCTCCGGTCAGGGCTCTGGCTCCCCTATTCATACCCACGGGATGGTGGTGGACCTGCTGCGCGCGGTGATTCAGGGTGGTGGGATGGAGTCCGTGGAAGACACAAGGGGTTCACAGAGTGTGGTTAGCCCAAGTTAGGGGCGAGCCTCATCTTTAAACCATATTGATAAATGAAAATCCTAGCTTGGAACTGTAGGGGGGCGGCCAAGCCTTCATTCTTGACGACGTTCAAGAGATTAGTTCAACTTCATTGCCCCGAGGTTTGTTTTATTTGTGAAACACGAGTTTCTGGAGAAGGGCTGCGCCGGGTGTTGAGGAGGTTGGCTGTTGACTGGGAGTCTATTGTGATCGAGTCTCAGGGCTTGTCTGGAGGTATTGTGATGCTGTGGAGACGTGGAGTGGCCTCAATTGATGTCTTTTGCAACTGCCAGCAGCAGGTTGTGATGGTCATCTCGGAACCGAATGAACCCCCATGGGTCCTATGTGGGGTCTATGCCAGTACTGATTACCGTACCAGGAGAGTCCTCTGGGGTGAGCTGACATGTTTGTTGGCCCAGGGGGTGCCGACTATGGTAGTGGGAGACTTTTACTGCATCCTTGGCCCCTCTGAGAAACGAGAAGGCAGAGTCTATTCTGATTCAGTGGACAGGAGGGAGTTTCGAGAGTTTCTGGATGTGTCTGGCTTAGTGGATCTTGGGTTTGCCGAACCGCGATTCACATGGTGTAACAATCAAACTGGACGATCGAGAGTATGGGAGCGGCTTGACAGGGCCATTGCCTCCCCGGACTGGATTCAGCGGTTCCCCTCCTACCAGGTTAGCCATCTTGCTCGGATTGCCTCAGATCACTGTCCTCTTCTGATCTCTACAGCGTCAAGTTCTAGTTATCATAGTCCTTTTCGCTTTGAGAAATTATGGTTGTCTTATCCCCAATCTTGGAGAATAGTTAGAGAGGCTTGGGGCTTACCAGTACAGGGAGATGCCATGCAGAGGGTGTCGCGGAGATTGGAGCTCACCAAGCGCCGTCTTCGCAGATGGAACAGCGAGGTAGTGGGTAACATATTCAGGAGACTAGAGGAGGTGGAGGGTATGATTGCAGATCTTCAGGGGAGGGAGGATCGTGAGGGGGAGCTGGACGAGGGTGAGATGGCGGACTTACGACGCTATTTGGCGTCACATCATTCCTTGCTGCATCAGCAGGAGACAATTTGGCGGCAGAAGTCGAGGGTCCAGTGGGTCAAGGAGGGTGATCGGAACACTAGCTTCTTCCATCAATCGACGGTTATTAGAAGGCAAAGGAATATGATTCGGTCGTTGAGGGTGGGGGCGGGCCAGCGGGTGGTGGAGGACAGTGCAGTGAGACAGGCTCTGTTTGAGTTTTTCAGATCCAGGTGGACGGAGGTAGAGGGGCCCTATGTGATGGATCAGCTTCCCAGGCCGGCAGTCCGGGTTGAGGAGTCAGCAAATGCAGCATTAATCCAGCCAGTGTTAGATAGAGAAGTGCAGGAGGCAGTTTGGGCCCTGGGGGAGGACAAGGCACCAGGTCCGGATGGATTTCCGCCCTTCTTCTTTCGGAGGTATTGGAGTATCATTCGGAGGTCAGTGGTGGAGGCAGTGCAGTTATACTTCTCTCGAGCGATGATGGCAGATGACTGGCAGGTCACTTATATCACCTTGATTCCGAAGCGTCAGGATGCGGCGGAGCCGGGCCACTATAGGCCCATTAGTTTGTGTACTACTCTGTACAAGGTAGTAGCGAAGATCATGGTTGGGAGAATGAGGGCCTTGTTGCCTAGCATGATTAGTATGGAGCAGGGGGCGTTTGTGGGGGGACGGAGTATATCGGATAATATCTTGGTAGCGCAAGAGATGATGGGAGACTTGCAGCGTGCTTCTAGGAGGCGGTGTTTGATGGCTGTGAAACTGGATATGGAGCGTGCTTATGATCGGATCCGCTGGGACTTCCTCAGGCGTGCATTGGAGAGCTTTGGATTCCATCAGATCTGGATTGACTGGGTCCTTGGCTGTGTGCAAGGGCCTAGTTTCTCCATCTTAGTCAATGGTATGCCATCCCCCTTCTTTCGAGCCACTATGGGGCTTCGCCAGGGATGTCCTTTGTCCCCATATCTGTTCATTATTTGCTCTGATGTACTTTCTCGTTGCCTACATGTAGCTTGCGAGGACCAGGGGTTGGCTGCCTATAGTCCAGCCCCTGGTGCCCAGTCCATTTCTCATTTGTTGTTTGCAGACGATTGCCTGCTGCTTGCCAGGGCGAGAGCGAGGGATGCCCGGACCTTTCAGAGAGTGTTGACTGAGTACTGTGCGGCATCTGGACAGAGGATTAATCTCCAAAAGTCGTCTATACATTTTAGTCCGAGCACGGAGCGGAGGGTGCGACGGGAGATCGGGGGGATATTGGAGTGCGAGAGCTGGAGGGGGCATTGGACTATCTTGGAGTCCCTATTACTGGGAGGAGGCTGCGGGTGACAGAGTGCTCCTCATTGGTGCAGAGAGTTCAGAGTAGGCTTGAGGGTTGGAGGGCCTCATCGCTTTCTATGATGGGCAGGCTGACGCTGGTCAGGTCAGTGCTCTGCTCCATGCCGGTTTACATTATGGCTCACACAGTTGTGCCGAAGACGGTGCTGGTGGGGATTGAGCGGCTTATGCGTAGCTTCCTGTGGGGCTCCTTGGGGAGGGGCTACGGGGTGCATCTGGTAGCCTGGAAGAGAGTTTGTCTGCCTTTGAGCGAGGGTGGCCTGGGGGTACAGTCACTCCTGGCGAGGCGAGAGGCACTCCTGGCGAGGCGGGCGGTGCAGTTTGTGCTGGAGCCACAGGGACTCTGGAGTCAGGTCATGATGGTGAGATATGGTCGAGCAGGCTTCGCGGGCCAGGTGGCGGGTAGTCGGAGGAGCTCCCTCATGTGGCGGGAGGTTGGGAGGTATCTGCCTATGGCTCAGGCACACTCCAGATGGTTGATTGGCGACGGTCGGACTATTGATGTGATGGAGGACCCATGGGTGGATGCCCTCCCACTGAGCTTGTGGCCGACGATGATCAGAGGTGAGAGGGCTGCGGGGCTCCGGGTATGCGATCTCCTCGTGCCAGGGGAGATGGAGTCGGACGAGGACAGACTGGGCCAGTTATTTGGGGAGCACTTAGCGGAGCGGGTTCGGGCTCTTCCCATTCCTGGATCAGCTGGTCCAGATGTCAGGGTCTGGAGTACTACATGCAGGACCAGAGTCAGAGTGGGTGATGTTGCTCGGGTTTTTCTGCAGGAGTCTGAGCTGGGTAGGGACTGTGGTTGGGTATGGAGGTTTGGTCTACACCAGAGGGTTGCACTATTCCTCTGGAAGGTGGCCTGGGATCGACTGCCGACTAGTTTAGAGCTGAGCCGACGGGGTGTTGGCATTTCCCCCCTGTGCACGCTCTGTGAGGTGGAGGAGTCAGTGGATCATGTACTCTTTCAGTGTGGTTAGGCGAGGAGGACTTGGAGACCGTCAGGACTACCAGCGGGCGCTTGGAGCCGGAGGGAGTGCTTCCTGGAGGAGGTTCGGAGCTAGTCTAGATCCCCACAGACGCGTTTTGCGGCTATCAGAGCGTCATGCATAGCTTATCAGGTTTGGTTGGCCAGGAACGGCCGTATTTTTGGTGATATCAGTCTGTCCCCGTGGTTTGTGATGGAGCGGGCCCGAGCACAGGCTGCGGACTTCTTCTACGCAGACATGGACCATGGACCTTTGACAGTTCGGGACACCTAGGGCTCCCACTCTGCTTCGGCAGCTCCTCATGTGGTGTTTTTCACCTGGGAGCCCCCACCCCCGAGCTTCCTCAAGGTTAATTTTGATGGCTCAGTCCAGGAGGGTGGTAGGAGGGGTGGAGCCGGGTTTGTCATCAGGAGCCCGGATTCCAGCATGGTGGCAGCAGGAGGCTGTCAGATCTTCGACAGCTCGGTTCCAGGGGCAGAGCTGCGTGCGGCTTGGATGGGGTTGCGATTTGCGCGATTTGTTCTTCGGGCGAGCTCCATCATCTTGGAGGGAGACTCGGCCACGGTGATCAGCTGGATCCGGAAGGGCTCTCACAACAATAGGGGAGTTCATCCATTGCTCCGGGATATATGGTTGATGCTGAGGGAGGGGGTACTATGTCGAGCTGTGCATGTATACCGAGAGGCCAATGGGGCGGCGGACTGGGTGGCGGCGTATGTTGCGAGCCACTCAGGCAGCTCCCTATGGGTTGGTGAGGATGATTTGCCTGGTGCATTTCGGGACATTTTGTATGTAGACTCTTCTAGGTGCATTCGTACCCGTATAGTATGAATCACCGTTTTTAGCAAAAAAAAAAAGAGAAGGGGCCAAACCGGCACCCCTTTCTCCCCATACGGCGGCGGCAGCCGCCGCCTCCCCAAAACGCGCCGGCGGCCTCTCATGCCACATGGGAGGCGCCGTGTCACTCCCTCCGGGCGGGAGGAGACCCGACGGGAAGGAGAAGACCCCCCCTGCCCCTTTCTTCTTTCACGCTGGCGCGGCCACTAGCCGGACGGCGTGGCCCTTGCAGCCTCCGGTGGCTTCTCAGGCCACCACATGAGAGCAAGGTACGGCGGAGGAATCCTGAACGCCGCCGTCCTTCATCTTCATCCCTCTCCTTTTTTTTTATTATAGGCCGACGGGAAGAAGAAGACCGCCCTTGCATGGTGGCGCGGCCGCGAGCGGCATGGCCCTTGTGGCCACCGGTTGCTCTCCGGCCACCACAGGGGAGGAGGGTACGGCGGCGGAAGCCTGAGCGCTGCCGTCCTTCCTCCTTTTCCCCTTCGCCCGCCTCGGCCATGGTGGTCATGGCAGATCGCAGCCGCTGCTGGCTCGCCGCTGCCGGGGAGGCGGCGGCCGGCTGCCTCCTCTCCCTTCTTCCCTTCTCAAACAAAGGGGAAAGGGGCTTGGGTAAAGGAGAAACTTTAGTAAAGTTTTCGTAAAACATATAAAGAGTTTTTTTTCATGGGTGAAAAATTTTAGTCCAACTCCCGAGATTTATCTTAATGTGGAATAAGCTTTATTAAGTGGGTCACATATTTTAGAAAACTTGATGTGGCCCACTTGATCAAGCTTATCCCACATCAAGATAAACGTCGTTTAAATACTGATTAAATCCAATCAAGAAAGAGGTTATATTGAGTTTATCTTATCTAGTAGTTTTTTTTAATGAATGGAAGCAATTAGAGATAAATCTTATGGATAAGAATATGGATCCCTTACCTAGCAGTATAAATAAGCCTGTGGATCCATCACCTAAAACACTCAAGTCCTGCATAAGTTAGAAGCTCCGGATCTCCTCTTCTCTCTCTCCGACACCAGGGCTTTTTGTTGCCAAAGCCTAAAAGGGTTCTGCACTTCTGCTGGGCCAACACCGGTCCAGTTGGATCCGGCCTGTCTGATAAGCGGCAACCCCGAGAAAAAGAAAGCAAAAATATATGTGGGCACATGAATTGCACGTGGAGGAGTCGTCGTCATCATTATTATTTGCCTGCATTATATAAAAAAAAGAGAGAAAAATGCCATTTAATGGATGGTTGTGAAATAGGCCACATTGTTTACGCTGTATCACTCTTTCCTTATAGTTGATGTGCTAAAATTATTGTTAGCACGTCTCCTAATTTTAGAAGACTTGATGTGGCCCACTTGATCAAGCTTATTCCACATCAAGATAAACATCGTTTAAATACTGATTAAATCCAATCAAGAAAGAGGTTATATTGAGTTTATCTCATCTGGTAGTTTTTGTAATGGATGGAAACAATTAGAGATAAACCTTATGGATAAGGATATGGGTCTCTTACCTAGCAGAATAAATAAGTCTGTGAATCCATCACCTAAATCACTCAAGTCCTGCATAGGTTAGAACCTCCGGATCTCCTCTTCTCTCTCTCTCTCTCGCAAGTCTCTTTCTCTTTCCCTTCTCTCTCATGTGGGTGCTTAATTAAGGTGGTTTTGGTGCTTAATCTCAAGGGTGCTTAATCAACAATTGCCAAAGGTTAGTAAAAATTTATTTGGTTATTATTATTTCGCTGCATAATATGCTTACATTGTGGTATCAGAGCGGATAAACTGCTCTTCTATGGCCTTCATAAAATTATTTGCCTTATGACAATCAGGGATCGAACCCTGATGCCTTTACTGATGCGAGACTTAATGAGAATCAAACTTAAGCGATTAGATCGCTCCCATTGTTCATAACCGATGTAGGACTAAACATATGCCCATACGGTCCTCATAAATACTTAAAAAGTATAAGATGCAATGCATACTTAACTTGTGGATTGCAACTTATTTAATATTCAAGCTCAGATCATCCAGCATCAGGCCATAATAAACCAATAATATCATGACACCACGTCCCGTTGAAGATCAATAAAAATATGTCTACATAAAAGTTCATGTACCTTTTCATTTTTGAATACAGGCAAATAAATCTTTTTATCAACTAACCTCTGAAAACTTGTGACCAACTTTAAGCGGTTCGTAAATCACTGCATTCACTGCACTAACCATTTCCGTTGGTGATGTGAATCCATCATTTTTCATATAAAATAGGTGCAGCGTTCTGCTCGTCTTGCAAATAGGTCCTTGCAAGCTCTTGGAACCACACTTCCCTCATTCTGCAACACTAGTCTCCGTAGTTCTGCTCTGCTAGAGTCAATTATGCTTTGAATCTCCCTAATAGCCTCTTCTTCGGAAGTGGAACCGCGACTATGAACAATACGAAGCGTCACACTATTCAACTTCCCTTCTTTGCCTTCCCTCTGCCAAAATACTCATTAGTTTCAAAACAAATTATCAATCCACAACTATAGGTAGAGCTTCATAGCAAGGAACTTAATGTCCACTAATATGGGAGGCTACAATCACCCCTAAGCAATATATTACATCGAACTAGATAACTACTAAGTGGTTAATATATTAAGCCTGAGGTTAGTCTAACTCTTAGGAGGAAATCCTACTTTATTTCCATTTTACCTGCGCTATTTGGGTTGTCCTTGTTATCGAACGAAAAACACCATCAAACTTGTTAAGACATCTTGCCCTTCAAGGGAGGAGGTATTATTTGGTAATATGAAGCATAAGTGGCAACTATTGGGCAGGACAAACTAACAATTGAGGCTATAAGGAGAGAGGTTTTCTATAACTAAAAATATAAATAGTGTTGTCGGAGAATTTTGTTCATTATTATGCTCATCTCCTTGCTTTCTCATTATTTCAACAGTTGCTCGATCACTTCGCCTTCATCAAGGTCATTCCTATACTAAACAGTAAGTACACATGTTTTTTCAGATATGTTTGTCCATAACATTGAAAGGCATTGAAACAAATGAGTGACATCCACAGGTTCTAAGAATTTACAGAAGTAGATGATTAGACAAGATTCGAAAGGCATTAATGTGTGAAAGTGGTATCCAAAACAATTGGTAAATATGTCTTAGGTTAAATGATCTTATTGCTAGAAACAGGCTGGATACATTCAAGGAATTTGGTGATGGAATACTAAGAGCCATATAGTCTAATGAAGAAAGTTCTATATCAAAACAAAGTCCAAATTAAAAAATTAAGCCCCATGGTATATACAAAATCCTTTTTAAAGCCTCGCAAGAAGGATGCCAATGAATCTCAGGAAGATGGGTGAACCAAGAATCATCAGTATTAATTTGTATCATTGCACATAAATGTTATGATACTTGGTCCAAAATTTTTAAAGATTTAATTTTGCAAAAGAATACTTCATACATGAAATTATTGTTGATATTTGGAGAATAGTACCGTTAACGTTTAGAATGAGCACTTTTACAGCACAGTGTAAAATTAAATGCACATCCAAAATCTGATGCTATTAATAAAAAAAGAATACATATTTTAAATGATCAAAACTTGTTTATTCATAAATAGAAATCCATCAAATATAATCTTCAACAGGAACCATTTTTTATTTTGCATTTTTGACATAGCTCCTGAAATAGAAAATCAGACGTATACTGGATGGCACTGGGCATATCCTGCTGAAATAGCTCCTTGAAATAGAAAATCAGAGACATCTATTGGTAAACCGTAAACATGTGCTTCTATGTCCGGAAATCATAATGATAAACAGAATAATGCATGGTATCATTTAGCATACATCTTATTGTTTAATATTTGTATGTGTGCACTCACATGTACACACACACACACACACATGCATGCAGGGGAATTGAGAAAGTAAAACCAAACAATTTTAAATGGAGGTGGTGTGATGAACTGAGAAAATGAAATCTGTGTCAAAGAACTAAAACATGGATGGGAGATAATAGATAACTAGGAAGGATGAATCCAATAAAAAGTACAGGGGAAACAGGCTTGAAGGCTTGCTTGTCTCAAGTACATTATGTACAAGAAAATGCTCATGTATGCAAGTTAAGAAGACATGCTGAACGAAGCATAAGCAGTTTGAATCCCTAGATTTGTCATCTTTGAAGGTTCTGTATGATGTCCAGGCAGCAATATCTCTCTGGTAATCAGATCATAATATCTTGTCCAATGAAGTACATATTGAACGTAGAAGAAAAAAAATAAAAAATGTTACCTCAAAACTTTGCATGTCATTAAGGAGACGCCCGATGATACCGACTAACTTGTTTAGATTATGATATTCTGGATCACCAATGGCATCAACTGAAAGCTCCTGTCCAACAAAAAAGAGTGTCGGGAGAATTATGGGTCCTAAAGCAAATGATATGTACCCATTTGCCATATATTCATCCATTGTGGGCACTGTATTGGTCCTTGCCCACTCTGACTCTTTCATCATTGCTTTCACCAATGTAAGCCACTGTCAAATATAAAGCCAAATGTTGCAACACCGCTCATAAACTTATCTAAAAATAGTGTTGTGAAATCACATCTCACTGTCTCAACAATTTGGTCGGTCACGCAACGCTTTTGCAATGCAGATGCTTTGGCTCCGATTTCGTTAATTGTACTGTAGAGAGCCGAATATAAGATGTTGACTCGTTCAGAGCAAAATTGTTTTTCATGATTTCCATCCCACCTGAGGCACCTAGTGCCCACGTGGGGGCCACATGAGGGGGGAACACGGGGCTCCCCTGCCAGATATTGTCCGGTTCTGGGGCTTCACGCAAGCGTCCTTCATCCCTCCCCGATTTTGTTTTCCACCCAAAACGCGTCTGCAGGATTAGGAGACACCCGCCTCATATACCCAGGCTCTAGAAAGAGTCTTTCCGATGTGGGACTATTGGGCCTCACACCCTTCCCACCATCGGACAAGAGCCGTCCTCGGCTCTGATACCAAATGTCACGCCCCCGTCTCTGCGAGGCACGTGAGGCACCTAGTGCCCACGTGGGGGCCACATGAGGGGGGAACACGGGGCTCCCCTGCCAGATATTGTCCGGTTCTGGGGCTTCACGCAAGCGTCCTTCACCCCTCCCCGATTTTTTTTTCCACCCAAAACGCGTATGCAGGATTAGGAGACACCCGCCTCATATGCCTAGGCTCTAGAACGAGTCTTTCCGATGTGGGACTATTGGGCCTCACACCTAATAACTTAGAGCAACCAGTAGGGTAACACCAATTGAAAAAGAAAATAAGTCATACTTCTCAACCAATGATATAAAATTTACTAATTCTTCTCTAGATCCTCCATTGTCAAAAAAGTCATCGATGGCGATGGGCACAGTATTTTTGGCCCAAGACATGCGAGCATCAGAACTTTCAGGGGAGAATATCATAGCCGCAGCTGTGAAATAGCAATATATCTGTTTCTGCCGAGCAAATTCTAGCTGATCCAATCTCTTTTCTTTGACCCAACTGTTCAATTAAAATTATCTACATTGAACTAAGAAAAGGAATAGGCTTGTGTTTCACTTAAAAGTGAGGAAAGAATATGTACCTCTCAATATGTTGGAGTTCTTTGCGGTATATAGACTGACATAAATTGAAATCTTCCAGTGCCAGTTCTAACAGATCCTTGTCATCAATGCCAGAAGACCCGATAAATGGTTCAATGCATGAATCGTAAGTGCAAATGGAAGACAGGATTTTCTTTCCAGACAAGTTAATACTCACGTATATGATGTTTTGAGAACCTGAAGGTTTTCAACTTTAAAGTTCTCAATATAACTCTTGTGCTCTAGGCGTTCCAAGTTGGCATAGAAGGGAAATTTAAGTGCATAATCCACCTGAGATGACAAGAATTTGAGTTATGAAACTTCCATTGCTATTTCCAGATGTTTACAAATTTTCTGTCCTGAACATGCAAGTACATTGAGTTTTTATAGGCTCAAATCAAAACTTGCCTCCTGAGAAAGAACTTGGAGTCCATGCTCTGAATTGGCAGATAATGCCTCTCTCAGAAAATTACTTGACCAAGAACCTAGTTTATCGAGAACCTGCTCATTCGGTAAGATTTTGATTTGTGATGCCTTGTATAACTCTAGAACTGTTTTCATATCTTTCAGATGCCCTTGGTTTGAATTGAAGAAAAAGTTTGAATCACCAAATTGAGTTAAGGCGTCTGCATCACACGTCAACATATTAGACCAACACTAAAGATAGATAGATACACCATGGTAACCACAATTCAAAACCCTACAGCTTGAAGCAGAAAGTACCTGACGATATATCAAATCCATTCATACGTAATAGACGAAATGCCATGGCACATGTAGCCATGTCTGCGTTGATCTCTTCATCATTATTTAACCAGCATCTGAATGATAGCTGAAGTCAGATTAGTAATGAGAATGGTACTATAAGATGTTTTAACTTCTGAGCATGTTTTAAGCTCACTACCTATATATTCTGTCTAAAATGTTCTTTATCTCATAACTAAAATGTCGAGCGATTCCAAGCCTCTCAATTTTGTCAACCACACAAAGAAGTGTATGGATATCTCTAGGATATGAAGTAGGCACTGTACAGAATCAATAGCAAAAATGTTACAGCCTTCCAAAAGTATGAAATATTAGCAATATAATGTTTTCAAAATAATAAAACAGTGGCATTTACCTGAACTGCCAAACTTCTGTAGAAGCGAATGCAAGTACTCAAGGGCTTTAGCATCGTATATATGGGTCAGTGCAGCAGCCGTTGTGGAAGGTGAATTGAACAGAGATCCATTGTCTCTCTGATATTTCATAACCTCATGCCAATCTTGTGACTTAACCAATCCTTCAGCAACATATGCCAGATAGGCTTTCCTACCCTCAGAACTGTTTTCAGACACTCTGAACGAAAGTACATGAATATTACTATTTAGCAACTACAGGAGATAAGATATGATAGTCAAAAAGATGTTGATGATAAAATGAAAAAAATAAGTAATAAGTAGAGCTATAAATACTGAGAGTTTCATAGCATAAGAAATTAGGCTATCATGATACTCCAGTAGAATGTTCTACTACTTTCTAAAGATCGTTTGATGCAACAAATTAGTCAAAAGGTATGCATTATACAAAGGTTATCTGGATTTTCCCACATGATTAGTCATTGGGACGAAAATCCAGGAAGCAGCATGAGATACTAAGTAGTTTATGACTACTCACGATTGCAATTTGGTATCGAACCAACCCTGTAGGTACCGGTCCGAACCAACTGGAACTGCCCTTACTGCCTGGTACCAAACCTGTATTGCTTGGATTTGGAAATAGCATGACTTGGAAGGAGAAAAAGTATTGAGAGCCTACCTTGGTACGAGGTGCGTACGAATCTGGTAGTGTACTGGTATAGTTTTGCAGACCTTGCCAGTAAGTACCCAAAAAACTAAAAAGTTATTTGATTTCATCATCCCCAACCTAAATCTCCGATTAGAATTTTATCTTATTTTGGTTCGCTGGACGAACATAGTTCCAAGTTGTTTCTTCTTCGATGAATTTTTTCGTAATATTTTATTAGTTACCACCCAAAGATCCTTAATATTTAGTAATTTCCATTGACTCTCAATTTTCATCCTCATCTTTTCACCTTTATAGTTGCTAATGTCCTCACTTAACACCTAATTCCATGTTATGCAATTTCTAACCTATCCATTGTTTGCTAAAGTCCAACACCAAGCCATCTATACAGCTAAGACTTCCTTTGATGTGATTTTGAATTACAACGTCTTGCAGGTAGAATTAGTTACTCAAACTGTTGTAATAGATTAGACGAAATATACAAATGTGAATATACATACATATTGTCCAGTTATATTATTTCAATACTTATAGGACACATGCATATAGCATATGCATATTAATGGAGTCTTTATAGAGATACAAGATTTTAGATTGACATGATGAACAATGAGATAATCAAATCAGAACATAGTATGCTATAGTATACATGTCTTGTCATGAGAAGATTGCTTATGAAAAATTGGAAAACATGAAGAGAATCCTAAGATATAGATAACCAAGGGAACCACATACCTTTGCAGCTCTAAATCTCTCATGTGAAACATGACATCTATGTCATTTTGGCTAATAGGAAGATCTAAACCCATATCAATGGCATATCCAAGCATTCCAGGAAATATGATCTCAAAGCCAATAGGAGAATGCAACTTCTCATCCATAGCAGAGGAAAAATAAGATCCAACAAAGTGGAGCCCTGCATTTTCAGGCATAATGTTCTGTTTTAATGCGCATGCAGTCAAAAAAAAATTGCATATGATCTTGTGTTCTTTGAAGATACCCCTTCTGACATGTTCTTCACCAATATTCCATCGCTTTAGTGCAGGTACACAGGCTAATGTAGAAGAGAGAGCATCCTTGACAAGAGAGGGATGGAGACCATGAATTCCCCAAGAGCCATCAGGATGTTGATTCTTTATTATCCAATTAAGACACTCTGGGAAGCATGGAAACTGCGGAAATTCTGGCAAGGGGACCATAGCTACCCATGCAGTGTCATAGGAAGAAGATGAAAGATCAACATTAGGTATCTGCTCCCTGATTCTTTTCTTTGATACTTCATTTCCCTATCATTTGATTTGAAGGTTTTAATTCATGCACAAATGCAGTTATCAGATTTACAGGAACACGGAATTGGCATCATACCGGAATTGGAATATTGGCACTTCTGCTCTTCTTCATTAATCCATGACCCATATATGCTGTCAAAAGTAAAACAAAAATCAAGAGGAATATGGAAACTAGTTAGAAGATAGGAAATTAAAGATCGAAATGAAGAGAGCTGAGCCACTGGGAGAAATAGAAAAAGGAAGAGAAATATGATTGCTGACTTGCAAACAAATTATTAGCACAAACAATTAATAATATATGGCATAGCGCTTGTTACTTTTATCAAGCAATCAAACAAGTATGCTACGTTTTTTAATATTATTGTTGTTTCTGAGTTATCATTCAATCATGACTAGTGTTTCCACCCCTTTCTTTTCTTAATAATTTCTTTTCTTAATAATCAAACAAGCAGATCAACCACCTTTCTTAAAGATCCAATGGCAAAAAGCATATTTTCTTAATGTTTGGGATAGGCAGATTCTGAAAGAACAAGACGTGCAGGCCACGAGATGTTTCATGGTAGATTGTCAATACTGATAAACGGATGAGGGACATCAATTTCAATTGTTTTTATAACTATACTGTCAGATTCCCATACATACAGCTAGAATGGTTGGGAGGGCTCTTCATAAGGGCAAATGATCAAGGTGTTGCAGATTTTTGGCTTACTGCTGTGCTGAAACTTCTGCACTTGAAGCTCTAACATAAGTCAATATGGATTGTATTGGAGAGCATGAAATTTAGTAAGAAACATGTAGAATATGAGTGGTAACCGGCTCTTCATCTACTTCTTCGACCTTTCCAGTCTTGTGTTTTCTCGTATTAACTAACCAATTCATCCAAAAAACTTAAAGCTATCAGGAAATGGTTCAACAATGTATGTCAAGTCCAACACTCCTTCACACATGCACCTGAACCATGCATGTGGAAGAAGAAGCAGGTTAATGCACAAGATAAAATCAGGATGACAACCAATTTATTAAGTAGATAAATAAATAACTAGCCTGGAGGGGTTTTGAACTGTGAGGATCGAGCGGGCATGTGTTCAGCTTCACAATGGCTATGCACTAGGTGAACTTTGGATATTTATACAAAACCAAAGTACTCAAGTAACACCTTCAGCTAGCTTTTTAGGTGAGATCCTAAATCATCATAAATGGAATCAGAGCAAATTCGGACTATGGCTCATGTGGATTAGAGGATACTGTAGCACGGGTTGACCACAAGCTAATCATGATATATGTGATTTGATTATGATACTTGTAATTGGATTTGAACCCATAGCCTATTTGATGACCCATAAAGACATATGTTTAGTTCTATATCAACTATGCATTAGATAGACTTTGGAGACTTGTAGAAAGCCAAGAAATTTAAATAATATTTTTTAGCTAATCTTTTTGGGTGGGGTCCTTGAAAGCTTAAGGGTAGTTATATATGCTGCTAAAAATATTTTTTGTTGATATTTCTTGAAAATGCTAGCAATAAATTACCGACACTGTATGAAGACCAAGCCGAAAGGAAGGCTTCCGGGAGGCAAAGAGAAGATGGATAGAAGGAAGGGAGAAGGCAAAAAGGCACCGACTTGCAATGAAATAAAGAGAGGAGAGGGAGAGAGAGGGAGGGAGAGAGAGAGAGAGAGGGGGGGGAGAGGGAGTTTCCTTGCTCTGTTTTTTGTGTCTGACCGTGACCAGAAGGAAGCAAAGGCCCCATATAAAACGGGAACAAGAGCTGGCTACGAGTCTTCCCCCTTGATGGAAGGGAGGTGGAGAGTTTCATGGCCTGCAGAGGGGCAATTTGGGAAGTTGGGGACAGTAGTTTTGTTTTGGGTGGAGAGAAAGAGAGAGGGATTTGGTTGGCTTGATACACGTCTGAAACCACTCTTATCTTTCATCCCTTTTCTTTTTTGGTTTTGGTCTTGGTTTTCCTTCCCTCACATTACTCCTGATCCAGCTGGGCCATCAGGAAGAAAGATAGGGGGATTGGAGATGGACTTCTTGGATGGTGGAGATTCTTTTAATTTTATCCTCTCTGTTTCTTCTCCCCTCCTGGGTGGTAGAGAGAGAAAAGGAGGGAGAGAGGGGGGGGGGGAGGGTTTGAATGGCTGCTGTTAGGGGTGCAAATGGGTCGGATTGGGTCGGGTCTTGAGTGACCCCGATCCGACCCGATTTTTTGTTCGGGTCCTAATTTTGGACCCAGACCTGACCCAGTTGAAGATCGGGTTGGGTCGGTTCGGGTCCGAGTCGGGTCCGGGTCCGAGGCGGGTTGGGTTCGGGTTCGAATTAGATCCATTTTTTGTGCTTTTGGAAAGAATTTTAGGCAAATCTAATTTGGCCATATCATAACTATGAGGTGCCGGGTGACCCATGACTTGAAAGACTTGCAATTGACCTCTAGTCAGAAAAGATGACCCGTGACGAACTAAGTAAGTCCGTCTACAAGCCAAATTTCATATCACACTATTTTTTATCTATATGACTGATTGGACGGAACTTGGTGTCTCCCAGCTCCCCTCTCAGGAGGGCAAAGAAAATCCCAGACCTTCTTCCAAAATCCAATTCCATTGCAGAAACTGGCACATGACCCATATTCAGTTCAGCGTTCCCTCACTTTCTCCCTTCAAAAGTTAAAAGAAACAAAAACCAAAAAACAGAAGGAAAAAAAAACCCAGCTACCGAGACACCAAAGGTTTCAACAGTGTAATAGATCTAGAGAGAATCCGAGCTTTTCCTTTTTTTTTCTTCTCTCCCTCTCTCTTTCTCTCTCTTTGGGTCCATTCGGATCGGGTCGGGTCCGTTCGGCAAACCCAGACCCGACCCAGAAAATGATTCGGGTCCAATTTTTGGATCCAACCCGGATCCGCGGGTCCTAAAATCCGGGTCGGATCGGATCTACGCGGGTCGGGTCGGGTCGGGTCACGGATCGACCCGACCCATTTGCAGCCTTAGCTGCTGTGCTGTGATGTTGCAGTTGCTGCTTGGGTACTCCCTTGAAGGGGACATCGTGGGATGGGATATTTATTAATTAGATGGAGTGAATTTTCCATAATGCCCCTATTTTCTCCTCTATGGAGGTTCCTTTCCAGACAAATTCTTTTCTTTACCTTGACTATGTAGTGCCATGGGATGACCTTTTCCTATTCCGCTCTTGCTTGACATGGTAAACAGTATTGCCAAGCATTATCTCATTTATTTAATCAGTTTCATGGGCCTTCTTTTTGAGTAATTACTTTTCTGTGCTTTTGTTGAAATAGTATACTTGACAGCTATCTATTTCCATACCATATTTTTAAGTATTTTATACTTATTAAAAAAATTATTATTAAAAAAAAGGCCTCATTTACTGAATTCTAAGTCTCCAAATGTATTGGGCCGCCCCTGATGAAGACGATACTTAAAAAAATACTAGAAAATATATTAGCAACAACATTTTAGCTTATAGAGGCACTTACAAATGCCGCTAGTAACTCTTTTTGAATCAACATGCAAGATGGCATGATATGGGTATAGCATACAGACATAAACAACACAAATACACTGATAGAGAAAATATTGAATATACATGCATTATGATTAGGATGTGATAATATATATATATATATATATATATATATATATATATATATATATATATATATATATATATATATATATATATATATATATATACACACACATTTGAACAACGATAGTGGGCTATAAACAAAATATAGTCTATACTTTATATAATTGATTCAACTTCCATGAACTAATCATTTAGTCATCATTCAAATGCATAAAGCCCATTCTATGCTCTCCATTATAATATCAACATCACAAACTCCAAAAGTTTTCATTTATTATTAAGCTATATTAAATAAAGGAACGTAATGCACCTCCCTTCACTGCTAGAAGGAGGGAAGTGTCTCAAGTGTATCTACTAAGTATCCCGAGTCTTTTTTGAATATTTTGGCAAGTTGGAAACATGAAAACATAAGTATGGGATGCATATCCTAGAAGTATTCGATGATTATCAGTATCCGATACTTATTTGATATGGACATGGCATGCGATATGAATTTTCTGTGCTTTCTAGGTGACAACCCTATACTTTTCAGCTATACTTATGGTTAAGAAGAGCTGGTATGTGCTCCATGATTTCATAATCCTAGAGCACAGACTATGATATATATGCAAGTAGTCCTACCTGTACTATGTTTTTAGTGAGACAATTCTTCTTTAACAACATCTTTCAAACATGCTTCAAGATACTACTAAATTTTTGACTCGTACTACTCATGCAAGAAAAAGTGAGACAAAACTTACAATTTACGCAGTATCCTCTCAAAGAGCTAAATGAAAAGGTTTTCATTATCTTCACTTCCGTAGAACAAATGTTTCTAATATGCTTACAAGATGATGATAAAGATACTCCATATACATCTGTCTAAACTATTATCCAAGATATCAGAAAAGAGGGAAAGAGACAAAAAAATGGTACTTAATTGTCGTTGCTTTTTTTCCTTGAGAAAAGTGAAGGGGTTATCCCACACCCAGCCACCCATATGAGAAAATGGTACTTACTTATCATCATAACACCGATCCATTAAGATAGATATAAGCCAACAGGATTGCTTGATGCAATCATTAATACATCTATAACATACTATATCCTGCCGACTAAAAAGTTACAATAAGAGCTATATGAGTTTTGAGCAAGAAAAAAATTTAAGATACATTTGACACAAATAAGATGAAAACCCAAGAATATATGAAACATAGAATCATAAACTTGCTGATATTTTCAAATAGCACTACTGCAACCAAGGCCTGGAGAACAAATTGATGCGTCGAGATATCATTTTATTTGACTAAATGGAAACTTGGAACTTTTCGTACCTGTGAGACCTTTAGTAGCAACTGCTCTTGTGGAATGTGTGATCCTCAAACTAGGCATATAGATATTTGGATATCCAATGCCACAAACGGAACTACAGAAAGAAAGAGAAAGGAACTGTATCGCCATTGAGCTATGGTTTGGAATGTTTCACTGTGAAAAGGGAAAGACATACCAAGAAAGATCAAAGGATAAAAACAAATGGGAGAAAAGTGAAACAAAAAAGTAGGAGAAAGAAAGCATAAGTGAGTTGTTTTCCATTGGCATTGTCATGCCCAAAATCTGGACCATGACATGGCTGTGCTACCGAGGGGTACAGCCCACAATGATATAAAAGCAAATGTTTCATTTAGCTTTCACTTCCATCTTAATATAATAGAATAAATAAGAGTCCAATTTCATTATCCACTAAATGCAACCATTATTAGTTCAGAGCTTCTAAATCCAAATATAACTACCAAACTCAAAATTCTCAATATTCAAAAAATCATTGACTACAATTCATACTCAATTTAAAATACTAAATTTCTTCTACAAAATTGCCAAGTTTGGTAGCGCGAACTCCAAGCCTGAACCAACCTTCGTCTCTAGTGACCCTATTGTGGCTCAAATTTGGCCCGAGGGTGACCACGCCGGAGGGGTCGAGGAGCTGCCGGTCTGTGGAGGAAGAGGATGAGAGCCACCTCCCGCGATCGGTGGTGTACCTGTACAAAGCCTCATCGGTGTTTCCGGTGAGAGCCCTCCGACGATCAAGTTAGTGTGGAACTCAGTTGGTTCAGCCAAAAAAGTCCCTTAGGTGTTACCTGTCGGGGCTTTTTATAGTCCCGGTAGGAGCGCTTAGGCGGTGGAGGTATGGCCCATTCTTATCATGAGTGGAGGTGGCGTGCAGCCAGTGCTTGCTTGTGGCGTGCAGTGCAGTCCATCCCTGGTGACGATAACGCATTGACAGTCGTAGCAGGGTATGACCGGAGTAGCATGGCGCTGTCCTTGACTGTTGGGGGCCAGCAAGCGAAGCATGGCATGATGGCGTCGCAATGTACGACCTCGTAGGAGAGCGTGGGCACGCACATGGGTGCGGTTGTTGTCAGGGCCGAGCCCATCGAGAGGTCGCGTTATGCATTTGGCGAGGTCGGCTTAACGGGTGCTGAGGATAGCCTAACATCCCTGGTTCCGAGGTACGCTCAGCAGAGCGCCCCGAGCTCAAGGGTCGGGGCATATGATTGGAGAGGGTGCCTCAAGCTCGGTCGGGGCGAGTCGGCGAATACAAGAGGCGCCTCGAACTCGGTCGGGGCAAGTCAGCGAATACAGGAGATGCCTCGAGCGTGGTCGGCGAATGTAGGAGATGCCCCAAGCTTGGTCGAGGCGGGTCGGCGAATGGAGGAGGTGCCCCGAGCTTGGTCGGGGCAGGCGGACGAATGTAAGAGGCGCCCCAAGCTTGGTCGGGGCGGGTCGGCGAATGCAGGAGGCGCCCCAAGCTTGGTCGGGGCGGGTCGGCGAATGCAGGAGGCGCCCGAGTTTGGTCGGGGCAAGTCGGCGAATACAAGAGACGCCCCGAGGTCGAAGAAGCTTCTGGGGCATCAAGAGCTCAGGCTCGGGACGTCCTCACGAGCATCAGAAGGTTGTTGCGGGTCGCGGTAGCGGAGAAATTCCACCGAGGTCAATTGTGCCTTCAGCGTAGTCTGGGCTTGGACTGGTTCTTGGTGGGGCCGATATCCGACCCGGTCGGTGCTAGGGCCCATTTGGACAAAATTGAGTGGCCCTATTGTTCTGAGCAGGACGATCAATTTTGGCCCCCATCATTTGTCCCTCGACTTTCAAGGTCGAGGTGCCCTGTGGCTCGGGCGAAGGAAGTAGTCGGATTGTTGGTCGTCCTGTGGTGTGGCCAAATGTTTGTGAAGACGTGCACACCGAGTATGGGACACTTGGTGTATTTCATAGCTGAGGGCTTTGAGTCAGGCTTTTGGAGCTGGGCTTAGGTGGCTTAAGCTGCCACGTCACCCTGAGCAAAATTCGCCGTGGGAGCTTCTTAATGTTCCCCGTACACACTCCTTTTCAAGGAGTTGCTGGGTGGAACGCGAAAGGCGGGCTATTAATGTTCCATTCTCCGAAGCGTCTCGCTTGATGGAACGCGAGGGGCCGGTTATTAATATTCCGCTCGCCGGAGCACCTCGCCATAATGATCGGCATTTAGTGCCGCGATCTGAAAAGATTTGTTGAGGTCGTTTCGGGACCTGCCACGTGACGGAATTTAGCTCGACTGATCGCTTGGGCTATCCGATCAGAGCTGTCGCAGCTGGCTATATAAGGCTTGGAGGGGGCCCTAAGATCGTTATTTGATCCTTTCTGCCTCCTTTCTTCTCGGCCGCTGATAGTCAACTTTAAAGACCACGCAATAGCACGTATCTAGTAGGATAGTGATTACGGGTATCGATCCACAGGGATTGGGGTATAGTTGTTTTTCTTAAAAATAAAAATATTTAAAAGGATGAATTTGTGAAACTAAGCAATTTAATAAAAGAAAATGCAATTAAAAGGATATCAGTTGGAGGAACCTAGGGCATGGAATTCACCACTAACATCGGAACAAGGATTAATTATATTTTATTTCGTTCTTGGATTAACATGCAAATTGGCTACAAGCCTAATAAGCATTTAAATAAAAATTCACAAAAGTAATTTGGGCATAATCCATCTTCAGTTGGCATGAAATGTCTACCCTAATCTAAGGTGGTAGCACACTGCATCTTCCTTAAGCATGGACTATCTTATATTTACTTAGTGATCATGAAGAACAGTTGTACGAACGTCATACTTAAAATCACAGAAATTAAATATGATTCAAAAGAAGATATCCATTATAAACAATAAGTTCATACAACCCCAAGAATATAAAATCAAATATAAAACCCGTGTCCCTTTGTTAGGACTACATTCAGCCCTGGAGAAGAGCTCAGCCTTCCATGGAGTGGCGGACGGCAGCAGCAGCACAGCAGCGGGCTCCCATAATGATTGGCTTTCCCTCCTTCCTCCCGTCAGCTTCCTCTCGACACTCGTCCGAAGTGATTCCCAAAATACACCAAACTCCTCTCCCTCTTATGCACTTTATGGGAAGTCACCTGAGAATAGATGATTCAGCTCCTGATGGGGAAGAAGGAAGAATCGGAGCAGTCCCCTCCCCTGGTGGGGAAGAGGAGGAATGGAAGAGAATGCCTCTAGCCTTCATCATCGACTCCCTTTTATAGCCTTCTCCATCTTCTGTTAGCATCCGGAGGATAAACTTCCCGAGTGAAAGGATGAGGATGGAGGAACAGCTTCTGTTTCACGGCAGCGGGCGACGCGTAGAAGATTTGATTCGAGCGAAGAGGCAGATGGTTGGGGAGCTTGATCCGCGGACTGTTGCAGTTCTGATCCGTTGAAGGGATTTTGCTGGGATGAATCAAGGGGAGTTTGGATTCGGCGGAGATTGGTTCCAAAACAGGGGAAGATTGTGACAGACATGGACGATGGAATCAATCCTAACGGCTGGAATGCTGCGGACGTGGAGCAGAGAATATGATGCGTGGAACCATCCGTTGATAGGCTGGGAGATGATCCGAAAGAAGGGGTCTTGAATCACGGATAGTTATTTCCTTTGTTTCGGAACAGGGGAAAAGGATGCAAGGGATTTGTTCCGAAGAGGAGATAAGGATGGAATGATGGATTTGAATGGGATTGGCTGCAGATGTTTGGGATTAATCCGGGAGTTTGGATGAAGCTCACGGCTGAAAACGGATTCTGTTTTGAGGATGCTGGGATGATTCGGATGAAGATAAAATGAGCTGGGAACAGGGGATAGCGGGGATGCATGATTGAATGGATCCTGAGTTTGGTTGGCGATGAAGACGGGATGCTACACGTAACAGGGGAGCTGGAAGCTACGAAATAAGGATGTAATCCGAGATGCAGGGGATTTTGTTTAGACTTGGTCCGTGGAGGCTAAAGGAAATGAAGACACGGAAGGGAAGAAGTTTGGATACGCTCGAGATGTTCATTCGGCTCCGATGAAGATGGGGATGCTGTTCCGGAAGATGTTGGGATGTGAAGAAGATAAGGATGCTCGGAGGAAATCCATGGAAGAGTGATACGGTTGGGATGCAGAAGCTTCGGAAGACATGGGAAATCCTGGTTCTGTTCCGAAGCAAGGGGAGATCATGGAAACTAGGGAGAATCTCGGATGGGATTTTGGGAAGGCGTTGGATTTGGTTTAAATGGGTTGCTGGGATTCTGGGACTTATCACGGAAGAAGAAGAAGATTTGTGGCTCTGTTCCTTGGTTCCATTTTGGGTCTGAATGAAGGCTGGGAGTGTGAACAGAGGAGTTTGTTCGTCGACGTGGGATTCAACACGGAGCAAGGAGAAAATGCATGAATTCGGGACAGCCATGGGGTAAGGATGGATCGCGGGAAACTCGGAAGGAAGATTGGAATGGATGTGGAGTTCGGGAGGATGAGGTGGATGTTGGGAGATTAGTTGAGATGAAGACACGGGAGACTTGATGGATACGGCTGAGAACACATGGGTTGTATCATGGGTGTTTGATACAGGGAATGTGATCCTATTTAGTTGGTTGGAACGTGTGGGAAGGGAATTAAGTGACTGATATGTGACACAGAGAAATTTTGCTGAGCCAAATGCAGGAAAGGACCAAGGGAGTTGGGATGAATCTGAAAGGGTCTTGATTTGCGGGGCTGCATGCGATTTGGGTTCAGAATGAATTTGACTTGACCTGCATGCGTTAGATTCAACCAATAAAAAAAATCAAACTTGAATTATTTTTAATACTTTATTAAAATGTAATGATGAAAGGGAACATTTATTTTTTTCATGTTTAAATATAAAATATGTGCATTAAAATGATGATAAGTGCTATGAAAAAGATATTAATTTATGCATTATTTAGCACTTATCAGCCGCCATTGCTGTGGTGTTCAAGCCTCTCCTTGGGCGTTCTGGGAGCTTTTCGTCGACCTTTGCATCGAGTGCTATTTTCGATCCTCGACGATCATTCTTCTTTTCTCTAGTCATCTTCTTTGGCGAACTTTCAGGTAGGTGTTTTATCCTTCTCTCGGTCGCTCGGAGAGTTTCTTGTCTTCCTTCTTCTTTACAATTTTGTGACTAAGGCAATGAGTTCGCCTATGAGGGCCTTGATGCTCGTTGCAGGTTCGTCTCGAGCTCAGGTTTCTTTTGATGTGGAGGAGACCAAGCTCGAGGTGGGCCCGGATCCATATGGGACCAGCTCGCTCATGAGTGATGAGGATCTAGGCTCGGTCCGAGCCCGGTTCTTTGTTCCCCCGGAGTTTGTCCTCAAGCTTTCGGACCTCGGAGGGCGAGTCACCAACTCGCCTAAAGGTTGGATCGGGGTGTACCAAGCGGAGCTGAGATTCTCTCTGCACGGGTTCGTGGACGAGCTTCTGACGGCTTACTGTCTTGTGCCTGCACAGCTCGCCCCGAACTTGTGGAGAATGATCATTGGCTTCCTTGCCCTCTGCCTTGCACATGGTCTGTCCCCCTTGATGAATGTCTTTCGGAGTTGCTTTATATTAAAAGACAACCACGCAGACAAAGGATGGTGGTACTTCTCCCCTCGAGGAGGTTGCAAGCTCTTCGGGGGCATTCCTACCTCCATTCATGGGTGAAAAGATAAATTTTTCTTTATTTTCTCCGAGCGGTCGTGGGGGTTTAATTCGACCTGGAGCTTTCCGCTGGCTTCGGTGAATAACAGGCTTCCACAGTTATCACAGACCAAGCAGAAAATTCTAGACAGTTTGCTCGGACTGGAAGAAACTCCATAGCTTTTCGACCTGCTCAGCAAGGAGGCTTTGGTAAATGTTGGCCTGAGCCCAGCTCGCTCCGAGGCTAAGAGTAGCATAGTTGCTCCTTTTTTTCTTTCCATGCCGGATTCTAATAAGATCTTTTGTCATCAGACATCGCAGGGATGATCTTCAGCGCTAAGACAGTAATGGCTAAGTATAGGAAAAGGATGACCGCCCCGAAAGGGGCTCACTCTAAAAGGAGGCCAAAGAAAGCCAGAGTTACTTCTGGCCCCGAAATTGAGCGGGGAGAGCTCGCCTCAATTGAGGCCGCCGCTCCTACTCGGGATGGATCCGATCAGGCTCTTGCAGTGGAGGCCAAGGCGCCCCCATTGGCGGCAGGAAGGGGCCCTTCTGACCAAGTGGTGATCGTGTCCATCGGCCAAGTTAAGGAGGTTGGAGAAGTCGCCCAGTTATCCGAATCGAATCTCGAGCCGGGGAGCGGGCCCGAGCTTCCGACTCCCTCTGTGGCCCCGACTCCTGCTGGGGCTGCGACTTTTCCTGAGGCTCCAGCCTCAGCCGGGATTTCAGCTCCCCCTAAGGCTTCGACTCAGCTGGGGTCGACTCCATCCCTTCCAACTCTGGAGGGAGGCGATTGCGGCATCAGTGTTGCTTGTCCGAGGACGACACGACCCTTAAGTCCGGCGATGTTGCTCGCGAGCTCGTGCGCAGTATCATGCTCCCGCGCGACCGAGATCTAATGGAGGAGAACTTTGATGATATCGTTCGTCACGCCTATTTGGCCAGTGTGCGGGTGAGTGATGCAGCCCTCCCACTCCTTATCCATTTTCTTTGCAAGTGCCCGACCTCTGTTGACATTTTGTCTTTTGTGCCAGTCCCTCCATGCGGTTGACATGCTAATGTTTGGCATGCTTGCCTACCGGGAGGAGTTGAGGGCGCTCAGGTCGAGGATGGAGCATGCCAAGCTCCAGAAACAGGAGGCCGAGGCTTGCGCAGTAAGAAGCCGAGGAACGGGCGGCGGTCGTCGAGCAGCAGCGGCGCGATGCCGAGGAACGGGTGGCGGTCGTCGAGCAGCAGCGGGGCGACGCCGAGGAACAGGTGGCGGTCGTCGAGCAGCAGTGGTGCGAGGCCGAGGAGAAGGCCACAGTTGTCGCGCAGCGGCTTCGAAGGGCTAGAAAGAAGGTACGGGCTGCTGAAGTCTTGATTAAAGATAGGTTCGTCTAGTTCAAGATATGGAGGTCGAGCACTTCTGGGTTTGCTTGTTTGCTATAGACCGCAACTCCGAGCTCGAAGCCGCCCTGATTCGACTGCAGGGCGAGGCCGAGGCTCTGGGGCTAAAGCTTGGGCGACTCGAAAGTTTCGTGGAGGAGTTTGCTTGCGAGGCTGTTAGGAGATGTCGCCAGTCAGAGGAGTACCTTGACGAGCTGGCGGAGGGGGCTACCACTGCCATGATCTAGGGCTTCGAGAATTGTCATAGCCAAATGCAAGGATTCTACCCTGGAGTTGACCTTAGTAGCCTTGAGCCGAATCTGGACAAAGCTGCTGAAGTAGTTGGAGGTGCCGCAGAGGCCAGTACCGAAGTCAGGCCAAAGATCATCTCCGAAGTCGCCACTGGGACGGAAGAAGCCGTTCCCAAGGCTAGCATCGAAGCTGAAGTCGCCCTTGAGGTTAGCGTAGATGTCACTCCTGAGGCCGCCTACGGAACGGAGGCCGCTCCTGACGCCGATGTAGAGGTCATCCAGGTCGACTAACTTTTGTTTTTATTTCTGTAAAGTCGGCCGCCTGGGCCTTTTGTATTCAACCCGACCTCAAGGTCGGGCTCCCTTGTATTTGGCCCCTTTTGGATATCAATTAAATATGCATTCTTTCAGTATGTTATACCTTTGACCAAGTATTTTGAGCTCATTTTGCTTTGCTTTTGAAATCTGGCTAGGCATTCAAGCTCGTCCTGCTTTGTGTCCAGTTATCAAAATTCGAACTTCATAGCTTAGGTCCGGACCTATCTTGTATAGCAGGAGCCGCGTTGGGCATTTGCCGAAGTCCTTATATTTGGCATTTTCTTCAGGCTTGGGGATAACCCCGCAGTCGAACGAGCTTGTAGCTCTTCATTTGATATCGCAGGTCACCTCGAGCCCGGCTCGAAGGGCGATGCTGGTGAACAAGCGAAGCTAATTCGAGACCAGCTCGATAATAGAGATTTGCTCGAGGATTGACACCAGCTCGAGAATAGAAGTCCGCTCGAGGGTTGATACCGACTCGAGAGTTGAAGTCGCCCGAAGGTTGATACCAGCTCAGGAATAGAAGTCCACCCGAGGGTTGATACGAGCTCGAGAGTTGAAGTCCGCCCGAGGGTTGATACCAGCTCGGAAATAGAAGTTCGCCCGAGAGTTGATACCAGCTCGGGAATAAAAGTTTGCTCGAGGGTTGACACCAGCTCGAAAGTTGAAATCTGCCCGAGGATTGATACCAGCTCGAGAATAGAAGTCTGCCCGAGGGTTGTTACCAGCTCGGGAATAGAAGTTTGCTTGAGGGTTGACACCAACTCGAGAGTTAAAGCCGCCCGAGGGTTGATACCAGCTCAAAAATAGAAGTCCACCCGAGGGTTGATACCAGCTCGAAAATAGAAGTTTGCCCGCGGGTTGACACCAGCTCGAGCTTAAATGGACTAAACTGCCGCGTCAGTTGGGACGGGAGCGGCCGTAGGAATTCTTTGGAGACTTATGTGGGCACCGCTTTTTGAGGCGTTACTGGGTGGAAAGCGAAGAGTCAGGCATCAGCGGCCCGTCCTCTGAAATGGCTCTCATAACTATTTCGGTCTTCGAGGTTATGACCTGAGGAGGTCCGCCAAGGGAGCTTCTAGGTATGCCACATGGTGAGATCCAGCTACTTAGGCATTTGGTTAATCCAATCCGAGCCGTCAAAGTAGGCTATATAATACCTTAAGAGAGGAGGTCTCGGGGCCCTCACTCGATTCCTCTTATTTCATCTCCTTTTCTGGCTACTATCCTTGCTGTGAGAAGTTACAGGGATGGTCTTCAGCAATAAGACCCTGATGGCCCGACACGATGGGGTGGTTGCGTCGGATGGAGCTCGGTCTGAGGAGAGGTTGAAGAACCTCATCACCGGCGTGACGAAGGGCTTCCGCTATAGGATGTGCTTCGTCCATACCTACGGACACCAGGGAGAATGATGGGGACATCAGCTAGGTCCCCATTTTATTTGCATATTTGTTTATTTTATTTCTGGGTTTATTTGCATTTAGGGTTTATTTTATTTCTGGGTTCATTTACATTTTAGGGCTTATTTGTGTTATTTGTGGGCTTATTAGGAGTTATTTTTGTGTAAGGGGGTTTTATGCAAATTGTGTTTATTTGACCCTATATATAGGGAACTATTTTCATGATTAGGGTTTAATGAAGAATTAAGAAATTTCCTCCCCCACGTATTCTCCTCCTCTTCTCTTCTCCTTCTTCCCCTCCTCTTCCTCTTTCTCTTCTCCCTCTTCTTCTGTTTCTGATTTAAAATCCCACTGAAGATTCCTTCCGAAATTGGTTCTACACCAACTTGGTATCAGAGCAATTGGTTTTGCTTCTATTGCCAAAGCCCCGATCCAACAACAATCTTCCTTTTCCCCGGTTCCCATCAACAACAAGATCAGGGTCCTCCTTCCATCAGTTCTGCTCACCAGGAAAAAGGGGTCCCTCGCTCTCTCAGTTGTCACAAGAAGGAATAGAGGGGAACAATCCCTCGGTTTCAAAATAGAAAAAAAAAACAAGAGAAACAGGGTCTTCGTCCCCGTTCGTCCGTCCGCTGCTACCATCGTCGCGGTTCCTCCGACGTACCCTGCCCGAGCCGCCGCTGCCCCACCACCTGCAACCACCGTCAGCCGGTGTATGGCCGAGCGTCGCCGGATCCCTGGATTTCTGTGGGCGCATGAGTACTACGCCGTACCTCGATCGTGGACACCGGAGCATATCGAAGGGCCACGAGCAGTTCCCGCCGCCGGAAAGAAGAAAAGCGTCACCACCCTCCTTGCGGCCTTGTCCCTCGAACCCGCAGTCGCCACTGCGTCGGCCGCCCCGCTTGCAGCCGCCGGTCCGCCCTCCGTCCCGCACGCAGTCGCCGCTACAACCGCCGCCGCATCCTCCGCCCTGCATCCAGTCACCGCCGACCATGGAGCTACGGCCGCGAACCCCGTCGCCACGCCGTTCGGCCATTCCGCAACCGCCGCCGAAGCGACCGGAGCTCCCTCCCGAATTGATCGGGAGGTTGAAGAAGAAGCCAGGTAACGAGTAAGTCTTAAACCCGTTACCCACAACCCGGTAACCCGGTTCAGCAATTCATTAAAAAAAAAAAAAATCCGTCGGATCACGTGACTTGCACGTGTCCCGCAAAAAAAAAAAATCCTTACCTCTGTCTTGACGAAGAGGAAACCTTAAGGGGTTTCCGCCACCGACGTCGCCGCCCTGTGCTGCGACCGCCCCGCCTCCATCGCCGCTGCCCTGTGCTGTGCCGCCCTCTTCCTCCGCCATCCACACGCCGCGCCGCCCCGTGCCGCTCCGTCTTTGCCACTTCTGACAGTGCCGCCTCCTGCCGCCACCGAGGTCCGCCATTGCCGAACCGCGACGCCACCGATCGAGGTGCCTCCTCCCCGCGGCCAACCACAGCGCCGCCCGAACCAGCCGCAACACCGTTGGGCAGCCGGCAGACCACCCGAGCTCTGCCCGCCTCCTCCGAGCGTCGTCTTCTCCCTCCCCACCAAGCCGCACCACCACGCTAACTCCGTCACACGCCACCGCCGCTACGCCCACCTCCGTTTGCCGCTGCACCAGACCGCCGCCTCCATCTTCTCCTTTCCCCTCTGCTTTCTCCCCCCCCCCCTTGTTTCATTTCCCCTTTTCTCTCAAGCTGACTCCACTCGTGGACCGTCAACAGACCCACAACCCCTCTTCAAGCCCACGGCCCGCATGCCTGTTATTCTTTCCACTCTTGATCCCAGGCCCACACAGCAGGAGTCTGCCCCTTTCTGAACCCCAAACCCACAAGGCCGCCAGCCCTTTGAGCCCAAGCCCAATCGGCTGCAGGTCCTATTTCAGACCCGATCCAGCACCTCTTTTCAGCCCAGTACAGAAGTCCGAGAGCCCTTGTGCTACAGATCCAGGCCCATCGCTCCAGCTAGCTCCACCCGACGCCAATTTCGTGTTCGAGAATCTCCAACGGAGGCTTCCGGTTGACTGCATCCGCCACAGGTAACAGGTTCTCCTTTCTTCTGGACTTGTTTATCTAATTATGTTCTAGTTCTCTTGCATGACAGTCCTATTTTGAAACTTATTTTCTTGTCAAACTGCAAAACCTAGAACATTTACCACCACACCCATCCTACCCACCATTTAACTCTAAATATTAAATTAGCACACCTTAGCGACAGGATAGTTCTCAACATCCATAGATCAGATTACTTTCGGACTTTGAATGACCGTAAAACGTGTTTGCAACCTAATTTCTTATAGTGACTAATTTTCTACTTTAATTCTGAAATAACCAAAGTACAAATTAGTAACATTTAATTTTAAGTTACTTTTGTAAAAATTTGCTGATTTCTGAATTCATAATAGATTGCATTAGTAGGTTGTCCTGCATTGCATTTGGTACGTTAGGGTTCATTAGTAGTATTACATATCATATCACCAACTAGACTAGTCCCTGCATGCCAACCCGTAGTGGTAGAGAGTACCTCCTCACTGACTCTCAGACCCCTTTACCCACCATGGACCCTAGAGTTCTACAAGATATTTTGGAACAATTAGCTGCATTACGAGCTGATCAAGATGAATTCAAAAGAGAGATCCATGCTCTAGTGCAACATCCTAGGACTCCTGAACCGTCAACCCAATCGCAGCTTATCCCGAGTGTAGTTTGACCACACCACCTGTAGCTTTTTCCCATCCCCCTAGGAACCAACTTCCTCCTAATCACCAGCGCGATCTTGATGAGCGACTACTTCGTACCGTCCGAGTAGATGCTCCCACATTTGCTGGTCAATTAGAGCCTAGCGTGTACCTTGATTGGGGAGCAGCCATGGATAACTATTTTGAGTGGTATGAAATGACTGAGGATCGAAAAGTATGGTTTGTTAAAATGAAGCTTATTGGGCAAGCTCACTGGTACTGGCATAACGTAGAACATAGGCATGAGACCCAGAGGCTTCCACGTATCACCACCTGGGAGGATATGAAAGAAAAACTGAATGAGAAGTACCTGCCATTCTCTTACCGACAACGCCTTATGGATAGGTGGCAGAAACTAACTCAAGGAACTTCAACTGTTGCCGATTACATTGCACGATTTGAGGAGTTTCACATGAGGTGCGGTGTAATCGAAGAGGAGACTGTTACTCTTTCTAGGTTTCGGGCAGGACTCCGCGAGGAGATCCAGAAAGAATTGATCCTCCGAGAGATTACCACCCTTGGCCAGGCATACCAGTTGGCTCAAGATATGGATAGTTTTTTACGAGTCCCTGTAGTGAGACGTACCGACTCTCGGTTCTTACCCCCAGGAGCCCGACCTAATCAAAGCTATCTCCCGCAACCCAGACCACTCTCCAACCATCCTACCCAGCCCAGTTCTAGCCAAACGGCGACTAGGAAGTTCCCGATGCCTGCTCAAAGTACGTCAACTGATAAAGAAAAAGGCATATTAGGGTCCAACCCGCCCTCAAGAAGCCAAACCCAGTATTTCAGGTGCCAAAAGTTTGGCCATATCGCGTCCCAATGTAATGCCAAGACTTATTTAATGACTGAACTAGAAGCAGGAACCCTGGAGACTGAATGTGTCGAAGAAGTCTATGAACCAAACATCGAGGATTTTGTAGAAGATTTTGGAGACGAACAGACCGTGTTAGAGTATGCCCAGCCTACATCCCAATATGAGCCCACTGATCGGAATGACCAAAACCCTAGGCTTCAGGTGGTTAGGTGTACACTAGCCCAAACAAAGACCGAGCAAGATTGGCGTAGAATCTCCCTATTTTACACGCTTATTAAGATCAATGGTAAAACATGCAAAATCTTATTTGATAGCGGGAGTTGCATCAACGCCATTGCATCTGGAGTTGTTTCTCGCCTTGGCCTGAAATCTACCCTCATCCCAACCCATATAAAGTAGCCTAGGTAGATAAAACGTCCATCTCGATGTCGGAAAGATGCCTTGTCCCGATTCAATTCATATCGTATAAAGATGAGATCTAGTGCGACTGTCTTCCGATGGACGTAGGTCAACTCATTCTAGGGAGACCTTGGTTATATGATAGGGATGTCACCCTTCATGGTCGGTCGAATTCGTGTAGATTTATGTTTCAGGATCGGAAAATTATACTGAATTCATTGCCTCCTAGAGATCCCGCCTCTGAAAAGAAGGGTGCTACACCACGGAAAGATGAGTCACTTCATATCATTACTTTGAAAGAGGTAATGAAAGATATCGAAAGCCACTCACCTGTGTTCGCCCTTGTGGCTAGAGTTATCAATGTGGAGTCAAATGCCGAGCATCCGACCGCCGTAGTTCCCCTGTTGGAGGAGTTTCACTCTGTTTTCCCAAATGATCTTCCAGATGCACTCCCTCCAATGCGTGATATCCAACACGTAATTGATCTCATTCCTGGAGCGTCATTGCCAAATCTTTCCCATCATAGACTCAACCCAAACGAGCACACTGAACTGAAACGTCAAGTTGACGAACTCTTCACTCGAGGGTATATTCGTGAGAGTCTGAGTCCCTGTGCTGTACCTGCACTCCTCACTCCCAAGAAAGATGGCTCTTGGAGGATGTGCGTCGATAGCCGTGCTATCAATAAAATCACGGTTAAGTATCATTTTCCCATTCCTAGGTTGGACGACCTTTTAGACTATATGTCTGGTGCTACAGTTTTTTCCAAGATCGACCTAAAAACTGGGTACCACCAGATTCGGATTCGTCCTGGGGATGAATGGAAAACTGCATTCAAAACCAAAGATGGACTCTACGAATGGTTAGTAATGCCTTTCGGATTAACAAATGCTCCAAGTACTTTTATGAGGGTGATGATACAGATCTTTCGACCTTTCTTGAATAAATTTGTCGTTGTATATTTTGATGACATCCTCATCTATAGTCAAACTCAAGAGCTCCATCTCTCACACTTAAGGCAGGTTTGTGATGTCCTGCGGAAAGAGAGCTTCTTTGCAAATCCTAAGAAGTGTGCCTTCCTGACTGATCACGTCACTTTCTTAGGGTTCATAGTGTCTTCCAAGGGTGTATCCGCTGATCCAGAAAAAGTAAGCGCGATAGTCGATTGGCCTGATCCCAAGACCCTAGCAGAAGTACGTAGTTTTCATGGTCTGGCTACTTTCTATCGTCGCTTCATTAGAAATTTTAGTTCGATAATGTCTCCCATTACAGATTGCATGAAGAAAGGAGACTTTATCTGAACTACGTCGGCATTCCAAGCATTTAAAGATATTAAGCATAGGATGACCGAAGCATGTGATGCCTCTGGCGTTGGCATAGGTGGCGTGTTAAGCCAAGAAGGTCACCCTGTCGCGTTCTTTAGCGAAAAGTTAAGTAACGACAGGTTGCGTTATTCCACTTATGATAAGGAATTCTATGCGGTAGTGCAAACTTTGCGACATTGGCGACACTATTTGCTACCGCAAGAATTTGTCCTGTATTCAGACCATGAGGCTTTAAAGTATCTCAATTCTCAAAAGAAACTAAACCTTCGACACGGCCGATGGATTGAGTTTCTGCAAGCCTATACTTTTGTGCTGAAACATAAAGCTGGAGTTGAGAACAAGACTGCTGATGCGCTCAGTCGACGGATCTTTCTTCTATCCGTGATGAGCACTGAAGTAATTGGTTTTGAAAGGATCAGGAAACAATATACCACCTGTCCCGATTTTAGTGATGTATACCTGACCTTACGAGATGGAGTAGAGAGAGAGCAAGATGATTTCTTTTTACAAGATGATTATCTCTTTCGCTCCGACCGATTGTGTATTCCTCGAACCTCATTGAGAGATTTTCTAGTATGGGAAGTACATGCTGGAGGACTGTCTGGACATTTCGGAAGAGACAAAACCATTGAAATGGTGGAAAGACGTTTCTTCTGGCCGAGTCTCAAGAGAGACGTGGCCAAAATTGTCGCTCAGTGTTGCACATATCAACTAGCCAAACAACGTAAATAGAACACTGGGCTTTACACTCCACTACCTGTTCCTGATTGTCCGTGGCAAGATGTTAGCATGGATTTTGTGTTAGGGCTTCCACGTACCTCGACCAAACACGATTCCATTTTTGTAGTGGTGGACCGGTTCTCTAAAATGGCTCATTTTCTCCCATGTTCTAAGACTTCCGATGCTTCTAAGATTGCAAAACTTTATTTTGATGAAGTCATTAGACTCCATGGCCTCCCAAAATCTATTGTATCCGATAGAGATGTTAAATTTATGAGCTATTTTTGGAAAACTCTTTGGCACATGATGGGTACCAAATTAAAATTTTCCTCTGCCTATCATCCCCAAACTGATGGCCAGACCGAAGTTGTCAACCGAAGTCTAGGGAATCTTTTAAGATGTCTGGTAGGTGAGCATGCTAGGACTTGGGATCTCGTGTTACCAACTGCCGAGTTTGCATATAATAGTTCGGTCAATAGGACCTTAGGCATGAGTCCTTTTGAAGTGGTGAATGGATATAAACCTAGGCAACCCATAGACTTGATTCCCATGTCTCATCAACATAGAGTCTCTGAGTCTGCACAATCATTTGCTTCACACCTGCATTCATTGCATCAGGAGATCAGCAAACATATTCACTCTAATAACTTAAAATATAAATTCCTTGCTGATTTGCACAGACGTTATAAAGAATTGAATGTAGGCGATTCTGTCATGGTAAGAATTCGACCTGAACGACTCCCTTCGGGGACGTTCAAAAAGTTGCAATCTCGTAGTGCGGGACCGTTCAAAGTTCTAAAGAAAATCAGTTCAAATGCTTATGTTGTAGATCTTCCTGAAGACTATGGGATTAGTGCGATATTTAATATTGAAGATTTAGTTCCATACAAGAAATCAACATTCATCCCTTCTGACCCTTTTGTTGATACATCCACTATTGTTGATCACCCTAATCCAGCACCTACTATTGAGCCTCCACCTCCACAGTTTCATGCACGCAGAGAACACATAGAACATATATTAGATGAGCAGGTTATATCTACCAGGAGAGGAAGCTACCAACGTTACCTTGTTCGGTGGAAAGGTTGATCCGAATCAGATATGTCGTGGATTTCGCGAGCCGAGTTGCAGCGCCTTGACCCTGATCTTTTGGAGCAGTACGACAGTCGGTTAGATCTACACTCGACGGGGTCGAGTTTTTTCTATCCAGAAGGAGTTGATGGGGACATCAGCTAGGTCCCCATTTTATTTGCATATTTGTTTATTTTATTTTTGGGTTTATTTGCATTTAGGGTTTATTTTATTTCTGGGATCATTTGCATTTTAAGGCTTATTTGTGTTATTTGTGGGCTTATTAGGAGTTATTTTTGTGTAAGGGGGTTTTATGCAAATTGTGTTTATTTAACCCTATATATAGGAAACTATTTTCATGATTAGGGTTTAATGAAGAATTAAGAAATTTCCTCCTCCACGTATTCTCCTCCTCTTCTCTTCTCCTTCTTCCCCTCTTCCTCTTTCTCTTCTCCTTCTTCTTCTATTTCTGATTTAAAATCCCACTGAAGATTCCTTCCGGAATTGGTTCTACGCCAGAGAATGACATCTAGGAGGAGCAGGCTCATCGAGTCGGGCGAGCTATCGGAGGGGGTGACGGTCTGGGATGCTGCAGAAGCTATTCAAGCCAATGATTCTTTTCGAGTTCTCTTTTTTCTTTTTTACTTTTGCTAAATAGGCTACTTAGGCCTTTTTGTTTTTAGCCTGACCTCAGGGTTGGCCATTTTGTAATCAACCCCTGGCCTTTTAGCAAAATAAAGTGGATTTTCTTCACCACCTCGGAATCTGTCATAATGTCTCAAATTCGCTTCGCCTAAGTCTTTTGCCTAACTAGTAAGACCCGCGCTGCATAGCTTAGGGATTAGCTCGGTCTCCGTGTTGCCATGCAACTCCTGCGGAGCCGCCGAAGACTTTTTAGATGAGTCCAGCAGTTGCGAGGCTCTTTGGCTCCTAGTCGAAACCGCAGGGCGTCCCGAGTTGAGCTCAAAGGATGACTTTATAGATAGATCCCACAATCATCGAGCTTTTTGGACCAGGCTCGGATGATACGTCCCTTAATGTGGCAGCAGCCAGAGGAGCTCTTCAACGGCTCCCCATTGACGCCGCAGGGCGCCCCCCACTCAGATCGGAGGCGTACTTGTAGAATACTACGGACGGGAGAGCTTTTCAGTGGCTCCTCGTTGATGCCGCAGGGCGCCCCGAGCCGAGCTCGATGGACGACTTTGTAGATAAGTCCTGCAGCTTCGAGGCCCTTTGGCTCTCGATTGGCACGGCAAGGCGTCCTGAGCCAGGTTCGAGGGATGACTTTGTAGATAGATCCTGCAGTTGCGAAACTCTTTGGCTCTGGGTTGGCACTACAGGGCGTCTCAAGCCGAGCTCGAGAGACGACTTTGTAGATATATCTTGCTGCTGTAAGGCCCTTTGGTTCTCGGTTGGCACTGCAGGGCATCCCGAGCTGGGCTCGAGGGATGACTTTTTAGATAGATCCTGCAGCTGCGAGGCCCTTTGGCTCTTTGTTGGCACTGTAGGGCATCCCGAGTCGGGCTCGAGGGACGACTTTGTAGATAGATCCTGCAGCTGCGAGGCCTTTTGGCTCTGATGCAAAAATAAAATTGTTCTCCCAAGTGCAGGAGAATCGCACAAGTAGTAAATTCTCGGGAGTCCGAGGTCGAATCCTCAGGGAACGAAATATATGTGAGATTATTTAGTATAATTTTAGAGTAATCAATTCAATAAATTTGTGGATTAAAATGATGCTTTGATTTTCAGAAATTAAATGCAAAGAATAATAAACAAAATTCAATGAAATAAAGATGGTAGGGATCTGGAATCCCCCTTGATGATATTGCATCCAAGGAATAAACTCTATGGTTCTTGATTAAAGATTAGTGGTAGGATAGATCTAATCATGGTATATGTTTCATGAACATATGAACTCAATTTCTAAGCATTCGTCGTGCTTTCTATGTCTACGACGAATCAAATACTAAAGCAATCCATATATCAATAATCATAATCCATTTAAGAACTATCTACGAAATAACTATGCATGGATCAAAAACATATCAGTAAATATAATTCATTCAAGGCAAAAGTTTAGAGTTTACTTCAAAGAGCAATACATCAAAGGTTCATCCATCTCCCTCCCTAAGAAATTAGTCAGCCATAAACATAAAAGGAACTCCCCTGTTCCTCTTCCTTCTTTTTTTTTTTTCTTTTTATTTTCGGAAACAGGGGCTCCCCTGTTTCTCTCTTTCTCTGTTTTTTTCTTTGTTTTCAAATGAGAGCTCCCCTTTCCTTCCCAGCCGAGAGGGATATAACAAGCTGGCTTTTTGATCCTCCTCTCGCATGCGGTGGAGATGGCCGGATGAGATGAATCCACGGGAGACGAGTATGGACGTGGACGGCTGGGGTTGCTCGCGAACGGAAGGATGAACGCGTGGATCCGGAAGAATCGGGTGCTGGAATCACGGACTCGGAAGCTGGATTTTTGCTGGGGACTGAGACGCAGATGAAATCTGGATGAAGCTGTAGATCCGGAAGAATCGGATGCTGGGAAGACGCTCCACGGGATGTTGGGGGATCTGATGCACAAAAACATCACGGACGGCTGGATTTTCCACGCGGACGCGATGAAGGAGGCTGATAGCGGAAGATTCACACGCGGACGCGATGGTCTGGGACTCGGATGATACGCTGGATGGTTACCGAGCTGAAGATGAAGCTTGGACTCGTGAAGCCTAGACGAATGAAGCTTGATCGTGGAGTGTTGGAGCGTGGAAGCTTCGGAATGCATCACGGGAAGGAGCTAACGGACGGAAGCTGAGATTTGGGATGTTGGGAGGCTTCGTGGATGCACGGGAGAAAGAACTGATCGCGGGTTCCAAGAGGAGTCGGGATGCGGACGATTAGATCATGGATCCTGGGACGCGGGCGCTGGGAAACTTCACTGGAGATTTGCATGCGGAGAAGACGGACGCGGTGGAATCGCTACGGACGCGTGGATGGGCTTGCGGGAGAGGCGGACTCAGAGGCTTCACGGGATGCTGGGGCTCGGGAGATTCGCAAACGGATGCGGAATGGACTGGCTCGTGGATGCCGTTGATCACTCGTGGGAGGATGGGTTGCACGCTGGATGTGGCTGCACCTAGTCGGCTAATGCTCCTTCTAGTGTGCAACTAGGACTGACCCCATGTGGTTGGCTGGTCACCTGTGGTGATGCATATTTTTGGACCCGATGCGAAATTTAACTTTGATTTACGATCACCTGCACCCTACAAAAATATAATATTAATGCAGCATTTTTATCATTTTTTTGTTAGCAATAATACTAATTTAAGGGATGTATAGATCGCACTTTTGTGCTCTCATCACACCCCCCAACTAGCTTATTGCTAGTCTCTAGCAATTAACGAGCAAATACTAAAATGAGAGTGCAAAAGGTGTGGTCTAACCTATGATGTTTTATTAGAACTAATTGCATAAAATTAAGATAAGTACTCACTTTCGTAGGAATCACAATTGCACTTAGCACGTGCAACAAGCCGTTAAACCCCTAGGTTACCCTAGTGGACGAGTGTTGTCTCGTGAGGGTTTTCAGGGATGTTACCCACAAACATCATGAATTATATGACATGAGATTCTAATAAAAATAAACCCTAAGCTAATACACATGTAATTAATGGACAAATATTTTCAAGTATGGCAACTGTCAAAGCAAGGAATATAAAAGTGTAGTGTGCATCAAATCATATGACTTTCTCAGAGTACTAATACCTCCACCACAACAGGGCACCGCCTGAGTTTTAGGTGCACTACTCAAGTTCACAAGTATTTTCTACAATTTATTAGAACCTGATCCATCAAATTTTCAGAATATCACTTGTTGTCTAAATTTGTCAAGAATGGTTCGCATATAAAGAAAGAGCTATCAATCCCAACTAAATAACCCGGGTACATAGAGGTCCAAAACAATGGAGTCAAACCAGTCATTACCACCTGTCACTAGGTTCAGCCTAACCAACTCATTCATGCTTATTTTTATTTCATTTTTTTTTCAATACACATGACAATTATAGCTATCCAACCCCATTAGGCTCTAGTAAGGTCCATGTAGCGAGCTTTCAGTCAATGACCCCCGATCCAGTTGGCTCAAGACATTAGGTGAAACACCCCTCGGACTTAATTACTCGAACCAGACTACGCCACAAGGCCAGACTTGTCATCATAAGTTTTTTTTTTAAAAAATATATATATATTTTTATTGTGCAAGAAAAGAGATGGTAGACTGAACCATATAGATATTTTTATTATATATGTGACTGCATTGTGACTATAGGTCAACCAATGTCGGATCATAAGGCACCTAAGTAATCTAGTCGGAATATTCAACCTCTATTTTTATATGAAAACCAAATCATGAACCTTATGGTACGAACAAGGACACTCATACTTCTTTTATGGATAAGGCTAACAAAAATGCAGTTAACAAATATGAACTCCTGAGGCCTTCCTATTATCATTAAGTGCACGTGTGGGGATCTAATAATAGGTCTCTGATCAATCATAGTATGCATGTGTTCCTTGCCTTAATAGTTGCACAAACTCAATATGAAAATACATGTGCATTTGCTCAGAAAAAAAAGTAATAAATCAAATGCAAAAACAAGTTTTTTTTTTTTTTGATCAAAATATTTTCCTCCTCCCAACTTAAACATTGCATTGTCCTCAATGTAAAAGATGCAAGAAAACTATATATGAGAGACAATAGAGAAAATAATAGAGAGAAGAAGAATACCTTGAGCTGTTGATTTCCAGAAAAGAAGACCTACAAAATAAGAAGAAAACTAGAAATAAAAGAAAAAAAATAATTCTAACTAATATACACATACCTTGGCCGTCATGCTCAGTCATATGAAGGCTCCTCCAAGGGAAAGGAGTCCTCTTCATCTGCAAAATTCTCAAGAAAAGGTTTTAATTTGTGTCCTACGTTTTCAGGAATAATCATGCATGAAGGTTGACTAGTCCTAGTGGGGTGTAAGTATTGTCGAAGTGTCATAACTGGGGGTCTACCTTCATTACCATGGTGACTTCCTACATCATCATCAGCCATCTCACTAGATCTGAGATTTTGCAAAAGAGTTTCAATAGTATGATCTAAGGAATTGTCAAAAGTTTGTCGACTCAGATGCCCAGTGTTGTCCCTATTCCAACCTAGCATGCAAAATTTCAGAGTTTATTTATTTGTTTTTTTTTTGTTTTTTTTAATGATTACCCTTGATTTTTTTCTTAAAGTTCTTATCAATTTTCAAGTAGCAACAAGGGTTAATGAGATATGATGATGATAAAATTCTGATTCTAAACAAAAAAATTAAACACAGAAAATTCAAAGCAGACAGCAGCAAAGTTTATATTAATTTAATGGTCGTAAAAGTATCAGAATATCAATCAGACCGTTCAGATGAAAGAAACATATGTCCTACAGCAGCCGACGAAATTTGAGTGCAATCAGACGGTGGATTACTCAGATATCAGAGTTTGATGTAGACTGTGTAGGGAATAAAAAAACAGCAATAAAGATTTTTTTTTTTTTTTGAAAGAAAAAGACTAAATACTAAGATACTGATTAAATCTAAAATTATACTAATAAATCAGCCGTTCTCCGGCAACGGCGCCAAAAATTTGATGCAAAAATAAAATTGTTCTTCCAAGTGCAGGAGAATCGCACAAGTAGTAAATTCTCGGGAGTCCGAGGTCGAATCCTCAGGGAACGAAATATGTGTGAGATTATTTAGTATAATTTTAGATTAATCAATTCAATAAATTTGTGGATTAAAATGATGCTTTGATTTTCAGAAATTAAATGCAAAGAATAATAAACAAAATTCAATGAAATAAAGATGGTAGGGATCTGGAATCCCCCTTGATGATATTGCATCCAAGGAATAAACTCTATGGTTCTTGATTAAAGATTAGTGGTAGGATAGATCTAATCATGGTATATGTTTCATGAACATATGAACTCAATTTCTAAGCATTCGTCGTGCTTTCTACGTCTACGACGAATCAAATACTAAAGCAATCCATATATCAATAATCATAATCCATTTAAGAACTATCTATGAAATAACTATGCATGGATCAAAAACATATCAGTAAATATAATTCATTCAAGGCAAAAGTTTAGAGTTTACTTCAAAGAGCAATACATCAAAGGTTCATCCATCTCCCTCCCTAAGAAATTAGTCGGCCATAAACATAAAAGGAACTCCCCTGTTCCTCTTCCTTCTTTTTTTTTTTTTTTTCTTTTTATTTTCGGAAACAGGGGCTCCCCTGTTTCTCTCTTTCTCTGTTTTTTTCTTTGTTTTCAAATGAGAGCTCCCCTTTCCTTCCCAGTCGAGAGGGATATAACAAGCTGGCTTTTTGATCCTCCTCTCGCATGCGGTGGAGATGGCCGGATGAGATGAATCCACGGGAGACGAGTATGGACGTGGACGGCTGGGGTTGCTCGCGAACGGAAGGATGAACGCGTGGATCCGGAAGAATCGGGTGCTGGAATCACGGACTCGGAAGCTGGATTTTTGCTGGGGACTGAGACGCGGATGAAATCTGGATGAAGCTGTAGATCCGGAAGAATCGGATGCTGGGAAGACGCTCCACGGGATGTTGGGGGATCTGATGCACAAAAACATCACGGACGGCTGGATTTTCCACGCGGACGCGATGAAGGAGGCTGATAGCGGAAGATTCACACGCGGACGCGATGGTCTGGGACTCGGATGATACGCTGGATGGTTACCGAGCTGAAGATGAAGCTTGGACTCGTGAAGCCTAGACGAATGAAGCTTGATCGTGGAGTGTTGGAGCGTGGAAGCTTCGGAATGCATCACGGGAAGGAGCTAACGGACGGAAGCTGAGATTCGGGATGTTGGGAGGCTTCGTGGATGCACGGGAGAAAGAACTGATCGCGGGTTCCAAGAGGAGTCGGGATGCGGACGATTAGATCATGGATCCTGGGACGCGGGCGCTGGGAAACTTCACTGGAGATTTGCATGCGGAGAAGACGGACGCGGTGGAATCGCTACGGACGCGTGGATGGGCTTGCGGGAGAGGCGGACTCAGAGGCTTCACGGGATGCTGGGGCTCGGGAGATTCGCAAACGGATGCGGAATGGACTGGCTCGTGGATGCCGTTGATCACTCGTGGGAGGATGGGTTGCACGCTGGATGTGGCTGCACCTAGTCGGCTAATGCTCCTTCTAGTGTGCAACTAGGACTGACCCCATGTGGTTGGCTGGTCACCTGTGGTGATGCATATTTTTGGACCCGATGCGAAATTTAACTTTGATTTACGATCACCTGCACCCTACAAAAATATAATATTAATGCAGCATTTTTATCATTTTTTTGTTAGCAATAATACTAATTTAAGGGATGTATAGATCACACTTTTGTGCTCTCATCAGGCTCTCGGTTGGCACTGCAGGGCATCCCGAGCCGGGCTCGAGGGACGACTTTGTAGATAGGTCCTACAGCTGCGAGGCCCTTTGGCTCTCGGTTGGCACTGTACGGCATCCCGAGTCGGGCTCGAGGGACGACTTTGTAGATAGGTCCTGCAGCTGTGAGGCCCTTTGGCTCTCGGTTGGCACTGCCCACAGCTGAGCTCGAAGGACAACTTTGCAGATAAGTCCTGCAGCTACGAGGCCCTTTGGCTCTCGGTTGGCACTACAGGGTGTCCCGAGCTGAGCTCGAGGGACGACTTTGTAGATTTGTCAACATATAACCCGTGCCACATGGGCAACCAGAACGCGTCAATCCCATCAGGGCGTTTTAGAGACGTCTTAAAGAAACCCCAAAAGGGAACTTTATTAATTGACATATTCGGGGATTTAAAAACCCTAACCTAGAGTGGCTAAAGTCCCTTCCGGGGTTGTAGCTTACATCCCGGGTCGTCAGACTTGGACTGATGGGGGTGCGGCCTCATCCCTGCCCCCCGAAGTAAGGAAGTCGCTAGCACGCGGGATGCGCAGGTGCGGTGTCGATGGTGCCCGTGCTGGGGCGATTGTTGTTGGGCCGATTGGGTAGCTCCGGGCTCTGTCTGTCAAGCTCTAATCTATCGGCTTGACCACAGACAAACCGACTCAGCAGGCCTTGGCGAACAATTGCTTCAATCTTATCACGGAGCTGGTAACAGTCTTCCATGTAATGGCCATGGTCTTTATGGAAGCGACAGTATTTGTCCGGACGCTTCTGTGACCCCGAGGGCCGCATTTTCGGTGGAGGTCAGAGATAGCCGCAACCCTCGATTTTCATGAGGATCTCTGTTCGAAAGGATGTGAGGGAAGTGTACTTCCCGAAACCTTAGAGGAGGGCATATTGACCGGACCTCTGAGGGGATCTGCTCCTCGATCGATGGCGCTCTTCGTGGCATTCTGCAACTTGAGCTTGGAGCATCTGGACTTGTCGCCCCACTTCTCAACTTTCCTGTCGAGCTCGTCAATTGATGAGGCCCCTACCAGCTGAAGGCTTTGAATAGCCACGGTAAGAGCTTGGACTTGCTGAGCGAGCAGGTAAAACTACTCTGACTGGACTTGAGGAATCTGGTCCACTGGTGCGGGCGTTGCAGGGGGTGGACTTTGAAGGGAGTGGCCGAGCGTTGATACCCAGCTGCTCGATGTGTTTGGAGCTCCATGACTCCTTAGCCTCACGATCACGACTCAGGCCCTTCCTCTAGCACCAAATATTGTGATTCAAATTTGGCCCGAGGGTAACCATGCCGGAGGGGTCGAGGGAGCTGCCGATCTGTGGAGGAAGAGGATGAGAGCCACCTCCTACAGTCGGCGGTGTACTTGCACAAAGCCTCATCGGTGTTTTCAGTGAGGGCCCTCCGATGATCAAGTTAGTGTGGAACTCAGTTGGTCCAGCCAAAAAAGTTCCTTAGGTGTTACCTGTTGGGGCTTTTTATAGTCCTGGTAGGGGCGCTTAGGCAGTGGAGGTATGGCCCGTTCCCATCAAGAGTTGGGGTGGCGCGCAGCAAGTGCTTGCTTGTGGTGTGTGGTGCAGTCCATCTATGGCGAAGGTAAGGCGTTGACAGTCGTTGTAGGGTATGGTCGGAGTAGCATGGCGTTGTCCTTGACTGTCGGGGGTCAGCAAGCGAAGTATGGCGTGATGGCGTCGCAATGTACGGCCTAGTAGGAGGGCGTGGGCATGCATATGGGTGCATCCGTTGTTAGGACCGAGCTCATTGAGAGGTCACATCATGCATTTGGCGAGGTCGGCTTGACGGGTGCTGAGGATAGCCTAGCATCCCGGGTTCCAAGGTACGCTCGGTAGAGCACCCCGAGTTCAAGGGCTGAGGCGTATGATTGGAGAGGGCACCCCAAGCTCGGTTGGGGCGAGTCGGCGAATACAGGAGGTGCCCCGAGTTTAGTCGGGGTGAGTTGGCGAATGCAGGAGGCGCCCCGATCTTGGTCGGGAAGGATCGGTGAATGCAGGAGGCACCTCGAGCTAGGTCAGGGCGAGTCGGCGAATACAGAAGGCGACCCAAGCTTGGTCGGGGCAAGTCGACGAATACAGGAGGCACCCCAAGGTCGAAGAAGCTTCTGGGGTGTTCCGAGCTCAGGCTCGGGACGTCCTCATAAGCATCAAAAGGTTGTTGCGGATCGCGGTAGCGGAAAAATTCGGCCGAGGTCAACTGTGCCTTCGGCGTAGTCTGGGCTTGGACTGGCTCTTGGCGGGGCCGATATTCGGCCCGATCTATGCTAGGGTCCATTTGGCCGAAATTGAGTGGCCCCATCGTTGTGAGCAAAATGATCTATTTTGGCCCCCATCAGACCCTATTCGCGTGGGAAGAGAAAAAAAATAGGTTTATGAGCGACATAGCTCAGTAAGTAAACCTTTCACTACCTTACCAAATCAAACATAAATTTCTGTGTCAATGCATCATTTTAAAAAAAAATAAATATTACAAAATAAAGCATTTCATAGTACAACATATTTAAATAAGCCAATCATGCATGCATAAATCATTCATATTTTATAAACATGGTTCCTAGTGTCTAGCATAAATAAAATCATAAATCATTTACCATTTAACCATATCATTGGTCATATTACTACCTCAGACTAAATGCTAAGGTCACTATTATACCCATGATAGGACCATAATCAATAAACACCAACTACTATTATTATTATCCGCTGGCAGAGTCGTATGCCAATTGTTATTATCTGCTGGCAGAGTCGTATGCCAACTATTATTACTCGCTGGTAGGGTTGTATGAAACTGGATGTCGATCTACTTGACTTTCAGAAGCCATAGATAGCTATCTGAGAGCCTTTTTGCTATAGTTCTTAAAATAATTTTTCTTAAGACATATTTCATAAATCATATTTTCTTGAATCATCTATGAATAACATACTAAATAGGTTTATGGAGTCAATAGCTCATAAATAAGCATTTAACAGTAGAATAATCATAAAATTATTCTTTCATAACATAAATACAAATTTCATAAATATGGAGTTCATAGTTCATCAATAGTGCTTAACGATCAAACAATCATGGAACCATAATTTTGCAATAAATCATAAGTTTCATAATATCGTATGCTTGATCCTTAATTTTAAGAAAACATGATATCATTAATATTTAATACTATTTTCATATTTTCATAATACAAGCAAATAAGTAAAAATTTGAACATAATAAGAAGTGTACGGCATACTTACAAGTTCAAAAATTAGTAAAGAGTATAAGATTTACTTAACTCTTAATTAGACTGTCAAACTTCTCTAAGCGATTCCACCTGACCTATTTGAAAATATTAAAAGTGAGATTAATTTCTATTCAAATTAAAATAATAAGAAATAGGGATGATTGGCCGGATGATAGCATTCAACAATTCTGGATGAGTGAGGCCTGAGCATTTAACAATTTTTTCTTAGGCTATATTTCTTGAATCATACATGAATAAGACACTAAATGGATTTATGGACTTCATAGCGCATAAATAAGCATGTAACAATAGAATAATCATGAAATTATTCTTTTCATAACATAAACACAAATTTCATAAATATGGAGTTCATAGTTCATCAATAGTGCTAAATGATAAAACAATCATGGAACTATTATTTTGCAATAAATTATGAGTTTCATAATATCGTATGCTTGATTCTTGATTTTAAGAAAACATGATATCATGATATCATCAATATTTAATACTATTTTCAAATTTTCATAATACCGGCAAATAAGTAGAAATTTGAAAATAATGAGTGTAAGAGCTACTTACAAGTTCAAAAACTAGTAAAGAGTATAATACTTACCTCTTCTTAGATTGTCAGACTTCGCTAAGCGATTCTGTTAGACCTATTTAAAGACATTAAAAGCGAGATTAATTTTTATTCTAATTAAAATAATAAGAAATAGGGACGATTGGCCAGATGATAGCATTCGACGATTCTAGGTGAGTCAGGCTTGAGCGATTGGATTAATAAATCATAGGGCATGGACTTGATCAAAACCAGGGTTATTTAACATAGTTCATCATCGGTGGGTTCCATGGACACTTGACAAGGCCGGTGATCGGTCCGGTAGGCGACACGGGCACCAAGAAAGTTTAGGGTCTCTTTTTAAGGATCAATATGGGTTCGTAGATTAGGTTGACAGGACCCGATACTGGGTTCCATAGATCTTCTAGAGAAAGAAAGTAGATAGAAGAGAGAAAAAATATGAGAGAGAAAGATAGGGATGGTTCTCTCTCTCATTTTTTTCTTCTTCTTTCTTTCTTTCTTTCTTTCTTGGCGAACAGGAGAAGGTAGAGGGTGGACTGGTGGTTAGCCATGGTGGTCCGGCGAGGCGGCGACGGCGGGCAGTAGAGGGAAGTCAGCGGCTGGCCGGCCGAATTTGGTGGAAGAAGAAGGTGAAATAGGGACTACCCTATTTCATGTGTTCTAGCATCTCGTCGACGTCGGCCCAGATCAAGCGACGACGACACAATGAAGCCGAAAAACTAAGAGAAAAAATAAGCTTGACCCATTACCTCAGTCCAACGAAGTTCTGGCAGTGGCGAAACTCGAAAGAAGGGAGCCAAAATAGGGCTCCCTATTTTGGATCAAATTTCGGTGATTTGCCAGCTCAAACCCATGCAAAAGTCAGTTAAAACACTGGGAAAGAACGAGGAACAAGATGAGGAACATTTACCTTGGTCCGGCAAAGCCTCTAGTGGGTTTTTTCGGTGAGGAATCGAGGAAGAAATCTCAGGAAGAGGGCTTGAAATAGGTGGCTACTCTTGACGATTCTGATAGAGAAAGTCCAAGGAGGAGGGGAAATAAATAGGTGAAGTCTCCAAGTTCTAGACTAGGCCCTGGAAGTCCCCGATTTCTGCCAAAACTGGAGGAGGAAGATGACTCCTATTGGAGTCTTTTTCTCTGCTGCTTCTTGCCATAGGGCATGGTGGCCTTGGGCCTGGCCTCTTTGGGCCGCCCATAGGCTCAAGGCAAGTGCGGGTCGATCAGGGGGACCGAGCCCTCACACTTGGAACCTCGTATAACATAATCCTGGCTTTGCCCCTAATCATGCCATTAAAGTTGTCCATTTGTCCACTTAATACAGATACAAGAGACATTCAAAATAGATGCTTTTTTGCTTTTCGTTATTTCAAATGTTGTAGATCAAACATGACCAACGCACACCATGCCTATCATGAAATTTGCACTGGTACGATTGAAGGTTCCATAGTACCACAAGAATCTTAGCTCAACACTCTCTATATACCTATTTGTCTGTTTGTGTGCCTAGTTGGCTTAATCACCCTTAAAAGGTAAGAAATTATTTTAAAAGGTGGGAAACTATGCAGACCCTCTTGAGAGCTTGAAACTTGGTCGCGTGCCCCTTTATGACAACCTAAGCTGGCTTTAGTAAGCATTTAATATCTATGAACAATCAAACATAGATAGAGGGGGGGGGGGGGGGGGGGGGGGGGGGGGGGGGGGGCGGGGGATGTAAGAGAAACATTTTCAACGTACGGCGATCCTTCTCGTCGTCGAACGAAATGGACACAGATCAGAGCCAGGCACCAAGAAGAACCAAGAGAGAGAACGAAGAAGCCACGGTGGGGAAGGGAGAAACAACGTAAATAAATAGACGGGAACACTCCCGACGATGACGCTCTCGGTGCCGTGTGTGGCACTACTCCATGACCGTAATGTCCCCCTTGATCGGTGGAAAAAATTTGATTAATCTATGTGCAGCTTGTCAAGGAATCCACTCATCGATGTCGCAATATATATTGCCCATCGTGACCAGCTGCGACTTGTTCATTTTCTTATGGCGCTTGCTAGTGAGTCTGAAGGAGTCCACTCTACCCTCCTGCACTGTAGTCCTCCACCTATATTTGATAATGCAGTTTATGAGTTGATAGCCGAGGAGATCAAACTTGGCATTTTTCAATCACAGCATACCGATGCCATTCTTGCCACTACTTCTTGTTGTCGTCAAATTCGGACCGAGGTGAGAGCACAGGCCGGACGACCTTGAGATCGGCTGAGGCAATTTGAGCATGCTGGTTGACACGTCGGATGCGGGTCTACTCCGCTAGTGGCCTGCAAGAAGTTTGCTTGCCGGAGAATTTCTAGCAGAGAACCCTCTAATGTCAAAGTCAGAAAAATGAGGCAACCGTATGGATTCAGGAGAGTGTGACTCTGCGAATATTATCGTATGTATTATATATCATGTACCTAAAGTGCCTCAGGCTACCCCTTTATTTAGGAGAGCTCACTTTGTCGTTACCTGATGTGACATGGCATGCAATGATAGCTAGATAGCAACTGGTAGTACGGCCACAACATGGGAGCTAGTCCCATAGGCGGCCAGTAGCGCTGGTGGGACGCAGGCCATGGTGCTGCCATGGCTATGGGCTGCCAAAGCTGTCGATTATTAGGATTGTTAGTCCTTGTCGACACGTGTTGATTGTTCTCCTTATTTAATGGCTCCTCTCCGATCAGGACCGAAGTTGCTCACCTCGGTTGGTTGGCTGCTCGGCTGAAAATTGTTGACTGGCTAACTAAATCAGCACACTTTTTGCCATTCAGAGATGGTTTCTCCTTAGAGAGATTGGCAGATTTATATATAGAGCAGATTGTGAGGTTGCATGGGGTCCCAGTTACCATTATTTCAGACAGAGATTGTAGATTTGTATCATAGTTCTGAAAGAGTCTTCATAAAGTTCTTGGAACCAAATTGAGCTTCAGCACAGCTTTCCACTCCCAAACCGATGGACAGTCAAAAAGGACCATCCAAATTTCGGAAGACATACTGAGAGCCTGTGTCATGGATCTAAGAGGAGCGTGGGATAGTCACTTGTCACTAATAGAGTTTGCTTACAATAATAGCTGTAAAGCAATTATACAAATAGCGCCTTTTGAGGAGTTGTATGGCTGGAAGTGCCGATCTCCTATTTATTAGGATGACGTGGGCAAGAGAAAATTATTAGGCCCAGAGATAGTGCAACAGACCATAGATAAGGTGCAAGTGATCAAAGAACGACTTCGTAGAGCTCAGAGTCACCAAAAGAGTTTTGCTGATAATAGAAGAAGAGAACTAGAATTTCAAATTGGAGATCATGTTTTCTTGAGAGTGTCACCCACTAAAGGCGTGAAGAGATTTGAGATTTGTGGTAAATTGAGCCCTAGGTATGTTGGTCCATTTGAGATTCTGGACTGGGTTGGAGAGGTGGCATACCGACTGGCTTTACTATCGGCTTTATCCAGTATGTACAATGTATTTCATATATCAATGTTGAAGAAATACGTCCTAGACCCGAGTCATGTGGTAGCATATGAGCCATTACATCTTTATGAGTATTTGACCTATGAGGAGTTTTCGATACAAATTGTGGATAGAAAAGATCAGGTACTACGACCATTCCTTTTGTGAAGGTACAATGGAATAATCATATAGAAAGAGAGGTTACTTGGGAGCTCGACGAAGAGATGAAGGGCAAGCTCTTGACTTCATCGGGTTGGTCCTTATTGCCATTTTCAACCTCTTCTTTGTCTTTGCAAGGGGTTTGCGGTTGCAAGGAAGAAGATGCATGCTTGTTGAATTTTTCTTCGATGCATGTTTGCACTATCTCTTCTTGCTTCTTCTTGATGATATGCTCATGGCTTGCCCTCCTTATTGCTCAGGAATTTATGTTTGATCTTGGTAGGGCCTCAAGTAGGAGGAGTTTGATGGGGATCAAGCTTGACATGGAGAGAGCATATGATAGGATGAGATGGGATTTTGTGTAGCAGTCCTTGCAGGGATTTGGCTTTTCTGAGGTATGGATCAGATGGGTTATGGGGTGCATCAGAGCCCCCTCTTTTGCTATCCTGGTAAATGGATCGCCTTCACGGTATTTTGTGTCTTCTGGGGGATTGCGTCAGGGATGCCCCCTCTCTCCATTGTTGTTTATTATATGCACAGATGCACTTTCCCGGACCCTTCGGCATGCAGTGATCTCCCAGGAGCTGGAGGTTTATAGGCCGGTGGCGGAGGCCACACCGATTTCGCATTTGCTCTTTGCCGATGATTGCCTCTTGTTAGCTCGGGCGACTAGGCAGGCTGCACGGATTATTTGGAGGATTCTTCGAGATTATTGTTCTATGTCTGGTCAACGGGTCAACTTATCTAAGTCAGCAATTATTTTCAGCCCGAAAACCAAACTGACTGTGAAGACCTCCATTTTGGAGATTCTGGGAGTGGGTGAGCAGAAGGGCACGCTGAGGTATTTGGGAGTACCGATCTCCGGTCAGCGCCTACGCAGTAGTGATTGCTCTTCCCTCGAGCTTAGTATCAGACACAGGTTGGAGGGCTGGCAGATACACTCACTATCCATAATGGGCAGGATTACTCTGGTACGGTCAGTTCTTTCCTCTATCCCTGTCTACCTACTAACTAATTCCCTTATCCCAGTAGCGACAGTGAGGAAATAGGAACTTTATTTGGGGGAGGAACAGAGGCAGGGGGGGCATCCCTCTTATGGCATGGGAGGTTGTATGTCAGCCAACAAGATATGGTGGTTTGGGGGTGCATCCTTGGTGGCGAGACGGGAGGTCCTAGCGGCACGGCACGCTGCTAGAGTTGTGCTGGAGCCTAGTGGCATGTGGTCTTCACTGATGAGGGCCAAGTATGGCGTCCTAGTGCCTAGGGCCCATGCTGGACATCGCCATTCACCGGTCTGGAGAGAGATTTGTGCTAGGGCAGGGTTGGTGCTTCCCGCGATTAGATGGGCTATTGGAGATGGTCGGTCCATTGATGTGTTGGAGGATTGCTGGGTGACGGAGCAGCCTATTAGTAGATTACCAGTTATGGTGGATACGTCGAGGTTAGCCGGCCTCAGGGTCAGAGATCTGATGGAGCCAGGGGGTGATCGCTGGATGTTGCCCAGAGATGGTCACCCAAGAGGGGGGTGAATTGGGTGTTTTAAAACTTTTTGACTAATTAAAAGAAAACACACAAGTGTATGCGCTAAAGTAAAGATAAAGCTATAAGCACAGTCAATCGCAAACACGAAGATTTATAGTGGTTCGAAGCTTCCACTGCTCCTACATCCACTCCCCAAACACCTTTGGAAATTTCACTATAATCCGCGATTACAGTCCGGTAGTTTTGCGAGTGCACTACCCAACTCGTTGTTTTACACCGGGCTAACAATGAACCCTACAATCCCCCAATTTAGCCTAGGCTTGGGATGCCTATCCCTTGTTCCAAGTCCCTTGACTGGAACAAGCACAATAAACAAAGGTTTTACAAAGATTTAAAAGCTCTTAATGAAGCGAATATAACAATGAGAAATAATAAAACCCGGAAGAACCCTTTTTGCCGTTGGAAGCGTGGGTAATGGTGGTTCTTCCGATGTGGATCGCGTTGGCTTGAATGTGAGCTTTTGAATGCCGAGTGGGAGTGAGTAGTTGAGCACGAAATCAGATGGGAAAGCTTGAATGCACTTGATTTCTCCTCTTGAAAGCACTAACTCCCTTGAACCTCTTTCTCTTTCTTCTCTCTTGAATGATCTTGTGTTAGGTTGGTGAGAAGTTGTTGGAAGGCACTTAAAAGCTCCCTTTTATAGCCCAAAAGGCAATAGATCCGTTAGACACAAAAATATGACCGTTTTGAAATTCAAATTTACCTGAAAAAGTGTGTCAGTCGTGTTCCAGGCGCTCCGGAGACGTCTCCGCTTCGACGCGAGACGTCTCGGCTGTATGAAATTTCTCTTGACGTTGTTTGGAGTCGACTCGGCACTTTTACAGGGACGTCTCTGAAGAAGAACGACTTGAATGCTTGTTCTTCTATTTTTCTGAGAGAGTCGGCTCGGCACTTTACGGGGACGTCTCGGGATGTTTACGCTTTTTCCATGGGGACGACTCCGCGACTTCGGGGACGACTCCGTAGTTGTATCACCGAAAAACATGTCCTCTGGAATCCCCTGAGAGAGTCGACTTCGAACTCTCTGGGGACGTCTCGGGAAGTCCGCTTTTTACTCGTGGGGACGACTCCGCGTCCTTCAGAGACGACTCGCGCGCATCCCTTGAAATCGGCCTTTCTGCCGCCTCTGAGAGAGTCGACTCCGCAGAGTCAGAAGTCGACTCCGACCCTGCGAGACGCCTCGCCAGGTGCCGGGGACGTCTCCAGACGTGCCAATTCTTCCTGTTCGTGCCAGAGATGTCTCTGAGACAACCCGAAGACGTCTCGGCTGTCCCTGATCTGTTTTCTTCAACTCAAAAATTCTTCAATAAATCCTTGAAAAATATGGGAACTTGCCTAGACATTTTTTAACAATATTCTTAATTAAACACCTGAATTCCTCAAATAAATTGTTAAGATAAGTGGAATTATACTCTAGTGTTTTGTATTCATCAAAATCCATTAGGTGTTCAACAATCTCCCCCTTTTTGATGATGACAAAACACTGAGTATATGCAAAAGTCGAAATTTAAACATATACACAGTATTTGATCAGATGTACAAGTATTGTGCTTTGGTTAGAGCTAGATATAGCGTGCATAATTCAAAATAGTCAACTTTCAGTTCTATCCTTATGCATAAGTATTGATCTTAGTAGCTCTTGAGCAATTTTAGCATATCAACTGAGTTTGAATCAAGTTAAGATGTAAGTTGATGAAATATTGATGCTGAAGACAATTGAAAGCTAAGCACTTTTTGACTCCCCCTTTCTTTTCCAGAAGGGCAATTATCTTAAAGCCAATATTCTTCAATTTTATCTTTTCTAATTCAATTTTGCATTTCATATATTTGTTCTATTTTCTATTCCATATACTCCATATATTGGTTCTACTCCATACACTCCATATATTGGTTCTACTCCCCCTTTTTGTCATCAACAATGAAGGGGACAAATTTTCCTTAGGTACCTAAAACACAATTCCTAGTAGAATTCAGCATATTATCATGAATCACTCAAGGATATTCAAGTTATGCTCCCTCTGTCCAAGTTATTTTTATTAATGAATTCAGCATACATTTCACTCCCCCTTTGTTTTGGAATTCATTTCAGACCTTTTAAAAGTAGTTATCACAAGTTGTGCTCTCCCTGTTTCATATTCGTTGATAAGTTGTGTCAAATTTGAACACTTAAGGTATGTTATGAGATTTTTGTGGCACATCACAGAATTACATACACAAAGTTTGATTCCTCAAAATTAGATACATACACAAGATTTCAAAAGGAATTGTATGACATTCATATATCACTGCAATCATTTGAAGTCATTACAAGGTTAGAAAGGAAATCATTACAAGTATTGATTCCTAATACAAAAGAGGTTTCAAAATGAGCCTAGGATTTTACAAAAAAGTGAACCCTAGATGTTTACAAAATGTCCTTCAACGGCGACGTTGCTCAATAGCCCTAGCCGCAGCCTCTATAAATGCATTTATAGAATCCAGTAGAGTTCTAAACTGATCTCCCTGAGATTGATAAAAGGCTGCCACTAATGCTTCGAACTTAAGACTTGCCCTTTCAATTTTTCCTTTAAGTTGGGCAGCCACGGTGCCAGATTGCCTCCAGGGCTCGTCAACTCTTGAAGACCATCTGATATGACCTTCAATTTCTCCTGTAGCTCAATTGATCTTATAGTTTGGATGGTACCCACATGAACCAATTCTGATGCTGTAGCTTCTACCTGAGTTTTGATTTCCTTCAATTCTTGTAGGAGAGCTTCATGTGAGGTACGGATGGGGGCCAGCTCAGCAGAGACTATGGATCTCATCTCTTCCCTCATCTGCTGGCATATCACAGATGCTAGGGTGTGCATCTGCTCATCTGATAAAGTGAATGGCCCACTGACTGGAGGAGGAGGAGGCATAGAGGTGGATGGTCCAGCCGAGCTTGAAGGTACATCAGGGAAGGCCATAGGGCTATGTGGAGGAGAGTGGTGGTCAGGCTCCTGATGTGGGATCTCAGGCTCTAAGGTTTGGGATTTTCTTTTAGGGACCTTAACCCAAGATCCATCTACCTTGTGAAACTCCATTCTACGCATTGTGCTTTCATTGTAGTAGTCGGTGTTTCTTAGAGGTTTTGCCGGCTCATTTTCTGGAATTGGAACTTTGAAATGTTTGAACAGTAAGGTAAAGATCATCCCATATGGTATGCTAAACCTAGAGTACCTATGACATATGGAGATGTAGTTTAACATAAGTTCTAGGGAGGTTTAGGGGAATCCCTAGCAAGATATGGTGCATGATAGCTAAATCTCGCTCCGAAACGAAATCGAAGCGACCGGTTTTTGAAAACAAGACCGGTTAACAATGCTCAAAAGCAGTCTCATCTCGGCATTGAGGTCTTGGGAGTTAACTACGTCAAGAGGGCCGCAGTCCTCTCTTCCTAAGAGTAGGTTTAGGGCAATCTCCCTTTGGGGATGTGAGGTCGGGAGCCTCACCGTATTTAGGAATTTGTAATACGCTAGATAGAATATCCTCATTGATTTCTATCAATGTCCCTCGGACATATCCGGTGTACCCCGAGTCCCCTAAGGCCATGTTGCTAAACATTTCTCTAACTAGGCCGGGATAGGTTGATGTGTTTAGGGTACATAGATATTCCCAACCTTGGGCTCGGAGTCTCTCTCCAATAGAGAACCCTCACTAGCTAAGAACTGGAAATCTATGAACCTACCCGTGGTTACTGTGCGATTTGCACAGGAAGGGGTCACGGTTGGCGGAGCAACCGGAGGAGACGGCGCGGAAGGCTCTTCCCTCCGTTCCTCGTCGTCGTTTGCTACCCTAGGACGCCTCCCACCCGTTCGCCTAGCTCTCTTAGGTGCCATGGATTGAAACTCTAGGGAAATGGGGAGATTTTGGTTTGTTTGTGGTGGAGAGAAAATGGAGGCTAGGGTTTTCTCGTTGGGGACGAAAGAGGATAGCTCGGGTCGGCTCGAGCTGTTTCGACTAATTTAAAAACTTTCGTTTGGTCCCCGAGACGTCTCCGCGACTAATGCGAGACGTCTTGCCGGGGGGACGTCTCTGTGATTTGCCAGAGACGTCTCCGGCACTGAAAAATTTCAGACTGATTTCTATCTTTTCCCAATTTATTTTATTCAACCACAATAATCAACTTGATTTCTTTTGGTGAATATAGAGTGAGTTTGCTTGTGATCCTTCCCTTCAATAATACATCCTACAAAAGTTTTTATAATGATTTTTGAATTTATAAATATTGAAATGAGGAATGTTTGACCAAGTTTCGAATGCCTATGAAATAGGCTCTGAAAATATCTCCATGAAGAGTCCAAGGGAGGGTAACCATCCTCCGGAAAGCTCAAACAATTCGTCATTTAACTTAGATAGATTCATGCTTTCACTTAATAGATACTAGGTTTGCTATGTTGTGACCTTAAGTGTATTACTAGCTTGAATAGCATTCACATGTATTCTAGAGTTTAAAGCTTTGCATTACAAGTTCAATCTAATTGCTAGGGGTCATACACAGCACAAAGCATTCCTTAGAAAGTTGAACCTATCTTTACAAAGGGGCTTTGTAAAGATATCGGCCAATTGATTTTCAGTACATACAAATTCAATCATCACATCATTTTTCAGCACATGATCCCTTATAAAGTGATGCCCTAATCTCTATGTGTTTTGATTTAGAGTGTTGGACAGGATTTTTTGTTAAATTAATTGCACTTGTATTATCACATCTAATTGGTATGTTGTCCATTTTGATACCGAAGTCTTCAAGTTGTTGCTTAATCCAAAGAACTTGGGCACAACAGCTTCCAGCTGCAATGTACTCAGCCTCAGCTATGGATAAGGCAACTGAATTCTGTTTCTTGCTAAACCAAGAAACCAAATTAGCACCCAAGAATTGACATGTGCCACTTGTGCTTTTTCTGTCGAGTTTGCACCCGGCAAAATCAGCATCGGAATAAGCAATTAAATTTATGTCAGATTTGTTTAGAATACCATAAGCCTACATTAGATGTCCCTACTAGATATCTGAAAATTCTTTTAACAGCTTGCAAGTGTGATTTCTTGGGACATGCTTGGTATCTAGCACACATGCAAACACTGAATAATATGTCTGGTCTACTAGCAGTAAGGTAAAGAGCCTATCATACCTCTGTACAATTTGCAGTCTATACTTTTACCTTTTTCATCTTTGTCAAGCTTGCAACTTGGAGCCCATGGGTGTGCTGATTTTCTTGCATCCTTCATCTTGAATTTTTCCAACATTTTCTTGATATATTTGGACTGACTGATGAAGATGCCTTCCTCTGATTGTTTTATTTGTAGCCCAAGGAAGAAGTTGAGCTCACCCATCATGCTCATTTCAAATTCTCCCTGCATAAGCTTGGGCAAACTCTTTGACAAAGACTATCATTAGTAGCACCAAAAATTATATCATCCACATAAATTTGCACAAGCAATAGTCATTCCCTTTTCTTTTAATGAAGAGGGTTTTGTCTACATTTCCTCTTTTAAATTTATTTTCAATTAGAAAATTACTTAATCTTTCATACCATGCCCTAGGGGCTTGCTTAAGTCCATACAATGCTTTATGCAATTTATAAACATAATCTGGATGTAAGTGGTTTTCAAAACCTGGAGGTTGTCCTACATAAACTTTCTCCATTATATAACCATTTAAAAAGGCACTTTTTACATCCATTTGATAGAGTTTGAAATCCATAAAGCATGCATATGCCAAAAGTAGTCTAATAGCCTCTAACCTAGCAACAGGAGCAAAAGTTTCATCAAAATCTATTCCTTCCTCCTGATTATATCCTTTGGCTACTAGCCTAGCTTTGTTTCTTATTACTATTCCATCTTCATCTAGTTATTTCTATATACCCACTTGGTGCCTATAATTGAAACATTAGGGGGTCTTTTCATTAGGGTCCAAACTTGATTTCGTTCAAATTGGTTTAATTTCTCTTGCATAGCATTCATCCCAATTTTCATCTTTTTCGGCTTCTTTTAGTGATTTAGGCTCTATCTGTGAAACGAATGCAAGATAATTACTAGTGTTTCTTAAAGAGGATCTTGTCCTTATCCCTTGTGAAGGATCACCAAGGATTAGATCCCTTGGATGACCATGTGCATACCTCCATTCCTTAGGAAGATCTTGATTTCTCGCTGGAGGTTGATCTTCTTCATCTTGCTGAATTGTATCTTCTTTGATTTCATCCTCATGTTGTTTGTCTTGTATAGAGAATTCCTTCATTCTGTCTTCAAGTATACCTGCATCATCACCTTCTTCTTTTCTAGAAGAATCTCCATTAGCTTCATCAAAAAACAACATGAATGGATTCTTCAACAACGAGAGTTCTCTTGTTGAAGACCCTGTATGCTCTACTAGATGAGGAATAACCTAAGAAGATCCCCTCATCTGATTTAGCACTAAATTTACTTAGATTGTCCTTTCCATTGTTTAAAATAAAGCAGTGACAACCGAAAACATGAAAATAGCTTATATTAGGCTTCTTATTTTTCAACAACCCATAAGGTGTTTTCTTTAAAATAGATCTAACTAAAGCACAGTTTAAATATGACATGCAGTATTTATTGCTTCAGCCCAGAAGTACTTTGGTAGATCCGATTCACACAACATGGTACGAGCCATATCTGCTAGTGTGCGATTCTTCTTTCTACCACCCCATTTTGTTCGGGGTGTCCTAGGTGCCGAAAAATTGTGATTGATACCGTTTTCTTCACAAAATTTTTCAAAGTGCTGATTTTCAAACTCGGTATCATGATCACTCCTAATTGCTTTTAGTTTAAGATTAAGTTCATTCGAAATCCTATTATGAAACTTGATAAAAGCGGAAAAGGACTCATCTTTATGTGCAAGAAATGAAACCCATGTAAAACGTGAAAAATCATCAACAATCACAAGACCAAATTTCTTACCCCCTAGACTAGCAGTTCTAGTAGGTCCAAATAAATCCATGTGAATTAGTTCTAAGGGTTTTGATGTCGAGACTATGTTCTTAGACTTAAAGGAACTTCTTATTTGTTTCCCTAGTTGACATGCAGCACAGATTTTGTTCTTTTCAAAGTCTATTTTTGGTAATCCTTTGACTAGATCTTTTGTAATCAATTTAAAAATTAAATCCATGCTAGCATGCCCTAACCTACGATGCCATAACCAGCTAGTCTCATTGACTTTGGCATCCATGGCTACAAGACATTGGCCATCCTTCATGGTGAAATCATCAAGATCTACCATGTAAACATTTTCACGCCTATGTCCCGTAAGTATGATTTCATTGTCAATTGGACTACTAATTATGCATAGTGAAGATTCAAAAGACACTTTAAAGCCTTTGTCACAAATTGACTTATACTTAATAAATTATGTTTTAATCCATTAACTAACAATACATTGTCAATAAATGAGAGGGTGATATGGAGATTTTACCAACGCCAATGATTTGACCTTTAGCATTGTCTCCAAATGTGACTACTCCTCCTTCTTTCGATTTCAAGGTGACGAAAAGGCTCTTATCACCGGTCATATGCCTTGAGCAACCACTATCAAAGAACCACATTCTCTTTTTACTTCCGGCTGCAAGGCATACCTGCAAAATAATCATATGAAGCTCTTAGGTACCCCAAGTTTTCTTGGGTCCTTCTTGGTTAGTGTAGTTGGTCCCCTTAGGCACCCACACTTTAGTTGTGTTTTTACCTTTTACAAATGTATTCTTGTTAGATTGAATCTTTCTTTGAATGCAAGAATAGGCTTTATGTCCACTTTTCCCACAATGAAAGCATGTAGGTTTTTCAGTTTTGGTATCTTTTGCTTTCACAAAAAAGTTCTTTAGATATTTTTGTTGTTTGCTAGTTTTGTATCCTAATCCGGCTTTATTAAAAACAGCTCTTTGATTGGATAGAATAAGATTTAATTTTTCAGAACTAAGTGTAAATTTCTCCACAATTGGTTTGTACTTATGTACCTCATTTTTAAGAACCAAATTTTCTTTAGCCAATTCTTCCTTATCATTTTTAAGGGATTCGACATTTTGCGTAAGTGAGGTATTACTATTGAGTAGGGATTTAACTTTTAGATTTAATTCCTTAATTAGTGTTTTTGCCGTTTCGTTTTCAATGCTAAGCTTTGAATTTTTATTTTCTAGGTCAATGGTGTTAACATTTTCAACGCTCTCCTTCTCAATCAATAGATTTTTAATGTCATCCTTTAGTTTTTGATTGGAGGCCTTTAATTCTTTATTCTTTGCTCCTAACATACTACAATCACTCCATGAGCTCTTGAAAAGCTTCATATAATTCTTCTAAAGTAAAATTTGTGGTTGAGCTTGACATACCTCATCGTCTTCGAATGCCATGAAGCACAAGTTGGCGGTCTCTTCCTTCTCTTTCTCGGAGGATGATGTGTCACTATCATCCCAAGTTGCTTTCAACGCCTTCTTCTTCTTCTTCTTTCCAAAGTGCTTTTCTGTTGAGGGCATTCGGAACGGATGTGCCCCGGTCTCTTGCAATCATAACATATGATTGGGTCTCTTCTTTTCTTTTCCTTTTCCCAATCATTTCTCCCTCCAAACTTCTTTCTTGGGAAGGGTTTCTTTCTTCTCATGAATTTCTTGAACTTCCTTACTATTAAGCCCAAGTCCTCATCTTCACTTTCTTCTTCACTCTCACTACTTTCTTCTTCACAAACACTCGAAGTAGCCTTGAGTGCGATTGTCTTCTTCTTTGGCAAATCTTCTTCATGTTGCTTCATTGTGAGCTCATGCGTCATCAATGAGCCCAATAGTTGTTCAAGTCCCAATGTGTTGAGGTCTTTAGCTTCTACAATCGCCGTGACCTTCGCTTCCCATGCTTTTGGCAAGGACCTGAGAATTTACTCACAAGTTCTGGGTTAGTGTAAGATTTAACCCAAATTCTTTAGACCATTTATTATATCAGTGAAACGTGTGAACATGCATGAAATGGTTTCGTTGGGTTCCATCTTAAATAATTCATATTTGTGAACCAGAATGTTCACTTTAGATTCTTTGACTTGATTGGTACCCTCATGGGTAACTTCAAGCCTATCCTATATTTTCTTGGCGGAAGTACAGGTGGAGACTCTATTGAACTCATTTGCATCTAGAGCACAAATAATGAGTTCATGGCTACCATCATTCTCATCCCAATCCTCTTCAGGTTTGGGAACTTGAATGCCATTAACTATGTGATATGGTTTCGTGTGGTCCTTTGATTATGACCCTCCACAAGGCATAATCTTGTGCTTGAATAAAAACTCTCATTCTAGTCTTCCAATAGGAATAATTTATCCCATTGAAGAGTGGAGGTCTATTGGTAGCCTGCCCCTCAGCAGGAACATTGTTGAAGGGTGTTGCCATCTTGATCTTTGGCAAAGACGGTTAGGTCTTCAAGAAATACACAGAGCACCTGCTCTGATACCACTGTTGCCCAGAGATGGTCACCCAAGAGGGGGGTGAATTGGGTGTTTTAAAACTTTTTGACTAATTAAAAGAAAACACCACAAGTGTATGCGCTAAAGTAAAGATAAAGCTATAAGCACAGTCAATCGCAAACACGAAGATTTATAGTGGTCGGAGCTTCCACTGCTCCTACATCCACTCCCCAAACACCTTTGGAATTTCACTATAATCCGCGATTACAGTCCGGTAGTTTTGCGAGTGCACTACCCAACTCGTTGTTTTACACCGGGCTAACAACGAACCCTACAATCCCCCAATTTAGCCTAGGCTTGGGACGCCTATCCTTGTTCCAAGTCCCTTGACTGGAACAAGCACAATAAACAAAGGTTTTACCAAAGATTTAAAAGCTCTTAATTGAAGCGAATATAACAATGAGAAATAATAAAACCCGGAAGAACCCTTTTTTGCCGTTGGAAGCATGGGTAATGGTGGTTCTTCCGATGTGGATCGCGTTGGCTTGAATGTGAGCTTTGAATGCCGAGTGGGAGTGAGTAGTTGAGCACGAAATCAGATGGGAAAGGCTTGAATGCACTTGATTTCTCCTCTTGAAAGCACTAACTCCCTTGAACCTCTTTCTCTTTCTTCTCTCTTGAATGATCTTGTGTTAGGTTGGTGAGAAGTTGTTGGAAGGCACTTAAAAGCTCCCTTTTATAGCCCAAAAGGTAATAGATCCGTTAGACACAAAAATATGACCGTTTGAAATTCAAAATTTACCTGAAAAAGTGTGTCAGTCGTGTTCCAGGCGCTCCGGAGACGTCTCCGCTTCGACGCGAGACGTCTCGGCTTTGACGCGAGACGTCTCGGCTGTATGAAATTTCTCTTGACGTTGTTTGGAGTCGACTCGGCACTTTTACAGGGACGTCTCTGAAGAAGAACGACTTGAATGCTTGTTCTTCTGTTTTTCTGAGAGAGTCGGCTCGGCACTTTACGGGGACGTCTCGGGATGTTTACGCTTTTTCCATGGGGACGACTCCACGACTTCGGGGACGACTCCGTAGTTGTATCACCGAAAAACATGTCCTCTGGAATCTCCTGAGAGAGTCGACTCCGAACTCTCTGGGGACGTCTCGGGAAGTCCGCTTTTTACTCGTGGGGGACGACTCCGCGTCCTTTGGAGACGACTCGCGCGCATCTCTTGAAATCGGCCTTTCTGCCGCCTCTGAGAGAGTCGACTCCGCAGAGTCAGGAGTCGACTCCGACCCTGCGAGACGCCTCGCCAGGTGCCGGAGACGTCTCCAGACGTGCCAATTCTTCCTGTTCGTGCCAGAGACGTCTCTGAGACAACCCGGAGGACGTCTCGGCTGTCCCTGATCTGTTTTCTTCAACTCAAAAATTCTTCAATAAATCCTTGAAAAATATGGGAACTTGCCTAGACATTTCTTAACAATATTCTTAATTAAACACCTGAATTCCTCAAATAAATTGTTAAGATAAGTGGAATTATACTCTAGTGTTTTGTATTCATCAAAATCCATTAGGGGGTCAACACTGGAGGATGGAGTTGATCAGAGAGACTTTTGGGGAGCAGTTGGCAGAGATGATCCTGGCCCTACATATCCCTGCCCGAGAGGGGTTGGATAGACTAGTCTGGATGCCGTCAGGGCGATCGCAGGTGCGGGCCAGGGATATTCACACTTTTTCTGAGCCGAGAGCCAACCTGGCAGATAGAGGGAGGATGGATTTGGGAGGATGCGGATTCACCCGCGGGTGGCGCTCTTCATCTGGAAGGTGGCATGGGGCCGCCTACCGACCAGGAGCTTGCTAGTACGGCGAGGTATGAGGATCACTCAGTGTTGTGAGGAGTGCACGGAGACCGAGGAGACGATTGATCACGCTCTTCTGCAGTGTCCCAGAGCTAGGGAGATTTGGCGCCTATCACCATCCGTATTATCCCACTCAGTCGAGTCGACACAGGATTTGATTCCACTGGCTGAGGGTTTCCATGAGGAGGCCTAGCACTGTTGAGGCCGGCATTTGCTGGGTATATTTGGTTTATTCTATTTGGTTGGACAGGAATGCTGGCATCTTTGAGGGTAGGCAATTACCCCCACGGAGGGTGGTGGACAGAGCCATGCTTTATGCCAGGGAGGTTACTACAGCTGCCATTAGCTTCACTTCTGAGATAGCCAGGGACACCTGGGGTACTCTTTCAGCTGTCACAGCGCCCAGGTTCGTCCTAGTTTCTTGGGTACCCCCACCCCTTGGTCATCTAAAAGTGAATTTTGATGGTAGTATGTCGGTGGACGGGGTGTCAGGAGGAGCTGGCTTTATTATCAGAGACTATCTGGGTAGGCTGATTGCTGCTGGTGGGGTGCCGTACGCCGGGATTTACCGCAGTTGGGGCAGAGCTGCGGGCAGCCTGGGAGGGCATAGCATATGCGAGGCGGGTACTCCGTGCTGAGCATATATGTCTTGAGGGAGATTCCTCTGTGGTGATCGATTGGATACGAGGAGTGGACAGATATGGGTGATGGTCCTCCCCTCATTCGTGAGATTCGACGATTGGCTCAGGAGCTGAGCGACTTCCAGGCTTCACATGTTTTTCGGAAGGCGAACAGTGTGGCAGACTGGGTTGCCTCTTTTGTTGCCCGGCATTCCGGGAGATCATATGGACATCTGTAGGAGATATTCCTCCCACCTTTTACTCTTTGCTTTTCTTTGATATGGCTGGATGTACTCAAGTTAGGGTTATATGAAATGCCGTTTCTACCAAAAAAAAAAAAAAAAAAAAAAAAAAGAGATGAAGGGGCAAGTATCTGCAGCTATTTGAAACCTCAGGTATGTCAATTTCGAGGACGAAATTTTTCTTTTATGGGGGGAGAATGTAAAGGCCTACATATTGGGCTTGGGTCAGCCTCTGAGCAAGGGCACCGACCCAACACATGAAAAAGGGGGAGGGAGACTCCCGATTGGAGTCTTCTCCCTTCCTTGTTTCAAACTCTTTTTCCTCCTCCCAAATCCACAGGAAGGAGAGATTTAGGGTGATCAAACCCTACTATATTTGGGCCAATCCTCTTCCATAAAAGACCTCCTCCCTCTCTTCCTAGGGCACCAACCGAGAGATCCTTTTCAAAAAAAATAAAAAGAGAGAGAGAGATTTGATGTTCTAGGCGATCCGTGAGAAGCTTGGATTGTTCGCCGTCGGGCTTGCTAGAGAAGCTCGCCGGAGGCAAGATGAGCACCCTCTCCTCCTTCTCCGTTGTCTTTAGGCCATTATTCTTTGGGAATAAGGTCGGTAAGCCATTGGATTGATGGGGAAACCGAACCTCTGTTCGGTCTTTTTCCTCCTTCTGTTTGGCTGACGTCGCCGGGCGTGGAGTTTGGCCAGTCGTCGCCAGGCGTGGCGCATGGCCGGCACCACATTTGGGCCGTCGACCGCTGGGGTCATCGGCCACGGGCGGCTACTGCCGCCGGAGCATGCCCACTGGGAGAAGATAGAAAGAAGGAGAGAGAACGAGAGGGAGAGCCACTCGGTTCTCTCCTCTTTCCTTGCCCTTCTCTCTTCTCTTTCTAGTTGGGGTTCTCTCTCTGTAAACTTTGATCCAGAGAGATCATTGTTTTGAGGGTTTTGGGGTTATCATATATCTTGGATAATTTTTAATGATGACTTGGTTCTGTAGGAAAACAATATGTTGGACGAGAGGATGCTGAGCGGGGTTCTGCGCATCCCAGTTCATAGATCGCCGTGAGGGCGGATGATTAGTCTGTCTGAGTTTTTCAACAAAGTATAAGAATCCTTGTAAGTCAATCCTGCATGATATAAATATTTTTGCACCTATTTATGTATGATGTTCTATGATCCAGATAAGTAAGAAGCAAGAATAATTTTATATCAAATTATATTTTGATCATATTCGCTTGTGGTTGGTATCATGATGGATGCATGCATGTGCATAACCTACTCCTGTATAATTGGATTTATGGATGTGGTGCTATAGACTAACCTTGATATTATTTGGTTGTCCGTCACGGGCTGGAAACATGATCGGGGTTAGTCTAAAAATGAAAATTAATAAAAAGGATTGATGTGTGAATGTGAAATTAATTAAATAAACATTGACTTTGGGCCATCTCATTACTATTGTTTCCTGTCACAGGCTCTAAGTGTAACAATATTGGTTTTCCCGTCCTAAGCTCTAAGTGTGACAATATTGATTTTTCCGTCACAGGCTCTAGGTGTGATAATATTTGTTTGTCCATCACAAGCTCTAAGTACGACACTATTGGTTTGCCCGTCACAGGCTCTAAGTGTGATAATATTGGTTTGCCCGTCACAGGCTCTAAGTGTGACACTATTAGTTTTGCCCCATCACGGGCTAGAAATATGACCAAGATTTGGCCCAAAGTCGGAAAGATAATTGATCCGGATCAAGTTGAAAGAAGAAACATTGAAAACAGTAATGAAGATTTATGAGCTATCATATGCAATATTATTCTTGCGTGGCTAGACTTTTTATTGATGTTTAACGTACATACTTATATTGATTATTTGAGCCTTTTGATAGCCGATCTATGATTTCATGATATGTGCATCACTTTCTTGTTATTTTCAAATTCATATTATTATTGTGTTGGTATGGATGTGTAGGAATTCTTACTGGGCTGTAAAGCTCGCCCCCTTCTTCTTTCTCTTTCAGAGTTGCAGGATGCATAGACATAGATGGGAGGGGCGCAGAATGCGAGTATCAGAGTCATTAGTAAGTTAGTTTATTTTGATATCAGTGAACATTGAAAGTTCTTGTAATTGAACCAATTTGATTATTTGGACATGTTGAATTTGTCTATTTAAATTAATTAATTAATTATGAAAATTATCGGATATTTGTTCATCTTAGGCCTTGCATGATCTTAGGGCACTGCTCTAGAGCTCATGCAGCCGATCGCGTACCGGACCCGGGTGCTGAGTTTGGGGCGTGACAATTCTCCTCGATATATGTCTGAGGTCAATACAGTAGGTCTGGCCCTAGGTCGAGGTGTCTAATATCTTTTCCCATCACTTCTCATCCTCAGCAACACAAAGATTTTGGGTAGAAATTCTGCAGAAATTGTAATAAAAATGGTCATTCTTTTTCAGATTATCCTATCATTGAATGTTGGTATTGTCATAGGCTTGGCCATATCCTTCGGAATTGTCCCACTAAAACCTCCAAAGTTTGACAGAATAAAAGTAATCAATCTAGTTCGGGTAGTTCATCCAGACCTGTATCCCACTCTGCTACTATTGTTACTACTAATGGGTTCCCTATTGAAGTTTCTTCTTTTCAGTCTACCATATCTAGGATGGATCTCAAGTCTATGCTTAAATAGGTTTTATCTTATTCTAGTCCTCAAACTAGCCATGACCATGCTCTAGCCCGTGATTGATAAACTATAGTACCAAATTTCTGCCCAACGTAAGGCTATGCATAGCATCACATTTTTGCTTGTGACTAGGCTATCCATAGTATCACATTCCTGCCTATGACGAGGCTCTCCACACCATTGACACATTTTTGCTAGTAGTATTTTATACTGAAACTCTAACAACCCCCATGACCCGGCACTAGAGGATCTGTTTGGTTTAAACTCTTAGCGAATGTATGGTTCTTCTAAGCAACTAGAGGATCTGTTTGGTCTAAACTCTTGCTCATACACCATGAACCATGGTTCGTGGGTAACATTAGTCTAGGCTCAATTTAGAACATTAATTTTGGAATACTCAAAATCAGCTAAAGTAGCTATCAATCACCTACTTTCCAAATACATTAAATAAATCAGTAGACAAGTATGCTTTAGAGTTCAGAGTTCAGATTGAAGTGCACGTCGCCAATTCCAAAAATCAACAATGGCTTGAGCAAGAAAGTTACTCAATGGGGACTTCAATGCTTTCTTTCATTTTACTCAATGGAGACTTCAAAGCTTTTTTCCATTTGGACTCCAAAGCTTTCTTTCGTTTTACTCAATGGGGGCTTCAAAGCTTTCTTTCGTTTTACTCAATGGGGACTTCAAAGCTTTCTTCCATTAGGACTTCAAAGCTTTCTTTCGTTTTACTCAATGGGGACTTCAAAGCTTTCTTTCGTTTTACTCAATGGGGACGTCATACTCTATATTGATTGCCGAGTCTCTTCTCACATCATTGAACCTCTTTCGTTACGGTAAAGAACATTTCAATACAGGTTCATAGAGGTTGACCAAAAGCTGATCGTGATGCTTGTGATTAGATTTGAATAGATTTAAACTCTTAGCCTGATGAGAATGTGAGAGCTTGAATGAGAGAAATATGTGAGGACCTGCATGGGCATGTGTTTAGTCCCACATCGGTTGTTTGCCGAGGAGATCTTGGGGTACTTATACAGGATCAAGAAATCCAAGTAATATCTTCCGGCTAGCCATTTTGGATGAGGTCTTGTGTTGTTGCAAGCTGCCACTACAATTCCTTCTTGTTGCATATGAAACTTTTACCTCAATCTTCTACATCCAAGGGAGAAGAAAAGAACTTTTATTTATTCTTTGTGAGTGGGAACTTTTGGGCAATCATTTTTTTTTTGAACTTGCTGCTAACTTTTTGTAGAAAAAAGTTATTATATGTGAAAAGAAAACTTTATATTGCAGGCCAGAGCCATACTGCTTGAAGGTGATTTGACGATAGTCATTGGCTGCATCTAGCAGGCCGTGGGTGGGGTGGACAACTACCACCTGCTGCTTAAGAACATCCGGGCTATGGTCTGTAGTGGGATGTCCATACAGGTGAAGCATATGTATAGAGAGGCTAACGAGGCACTGGATTGGGTGGCCTTCTATCTAGCTATCCACTCCGGGGATACTCTTTGGGTGGGAGAGAGATGGTTATCTAGTGCGCTCTGAGATTTATTATTTTTTTGACTTTTTTGGCTGTATCCGTATCCGTATCCGTAATGTATGATACATCCATTTTAGCAAAAACAATAATAATAATAATAATAATAATAATAATAATAATAATAATAATAATAATAAAAGAAAGAAAGAAAGAAAACTCTGAGGTGCGAAACACTTATGCTAGCTTTTTCATCATAATTTCTGCATCAGAGAAGTTTTTTCGGATAGGTTTGCAGAAAGGTTCCGTGTGGTTATGGAATAAATTTGAATAAAGTGAGAGGATCGCTGCCAAATTGTTTATGCTTCCAAACCTTGACTTAAGAAAAGCATCAGAGCACAGTACACTCAAAAGCATCGGCGCCCCAGACATGGAACTCTAGCTTCATGGAGCCCGTAATCCCAGAAAAAAAAAGAAAAAAAGAAAAAAAATTAAACTATAGGACCGTCTGAACGATTATCTCTTTATGAAATTTTTTTGAGATCTTATTCTTAAGTAAATCCAGTGAGAAAGTTTTTTTTCTTTCTTTTTCTAAAAATTATTAGAAAAATCAAAAAAAAAAAAAACTGTGCCCAGTGGAAGAAAAGAGAGAGGCAGGAAAAAAAAAAGCTAGAGACAAAAATTTCCTTCCTTCCACCATTGACTCATTTTTCTAAGGAATATTATATACTGACACCCAAACAGCATCCAAGAACCGGCACTAACAGCCGTCCCAACACACACAACAATAATTAGAAACAAGCTTTTCCAACTTAAAATCTGATACTACCGCACCCTTTTAGCGACGATTTGGTCCATCTAAGCGACTAGAGGATCTATTTGGTCTAACCTCCCCATTGCCCCACCCAAAACTCCAAAAGCCACTCAAATGACAACGTAAAGTCACCGTCAAACGTAACCAACAAACGAACCACAGCCATACGAAGGCGTAAAAGATCAAGAATAAGAACAAAAGTCAACATCGTTTGCGGAAATTTTGAAGCTTCATAGTCTTCAATAATCGCTTCGATTTTCACTTAAACAATCGTATCATTATTTTTTCCCATCAAACCTTGATCATTTTTTCGTCTCACTAGAAGAAAAACTTGATCATCACTTTCAGTACTACTATAGTTTTGTCTCGTGGCTCTCCGTCACTTCCGTTGAACAATGGTGGCGAATCAAAACAACATGTATGATATCATTACTCCTTTTATTTTTACGACACTATTGGGTGGCCCTTTACAGCCTCGTTTATCTTCAAAAAAAAAGAAACAAAAGAATTACGACACTAGAATCGGATGCCCCCTATAAATTAAGAAGAGCATCAGAGCACATTACACTCAAAAGCATCAGAGCACCAGCCATGGAACTCCAGCTCCCTTCCTTACCCTTCTTTTCTATTGCCAAGGAGACAACCCAAGAGGGAGGATGAATTGGGTTTAATTAATTATTGATCAATTAAAAATAAGGTGAGTGATTAACTAAATATATTGCAAGTGAATTAGTTAGATCACTAGATGCAATGAGTGAAGAGAGTGAAAGAGACAAGGTGCAATACAAACACAGAAAGATTTATAGTGGTTCGGAGCCAACTCTTGCTCCTACATCCACTCCCCAAGCCGCACTTGAGAGTTCACTATAATCCCTAGGATTACAGCCGGTTGTTTTACAAGCTCACAACCCAACTTGTTGTTTTCACGAGGTCACAACGAAACTCGGTCGGTTTTGACAGGCTCACCGACTAGAACCACTCGATTGTTTTTTCGGGTTTACAATCAAACCCAGTTGGTTTTTTCCGGTTCACCAACCATAACCTTACACCGTTGGTTTTATCTTTGGCTCACCAACAAACCTTACAACCCTTGATTCAATCCCCTGATTGAATCAAGTACGAAAAACAAGAGTTTAAAAGTTCTCAAAGAAAACTTCTAAAAAAGCAAGTGTGAGACAATATAAACAAAGTTGAGTTAGAAATCCTCAAATAGATTTTAGATGAGAAAGTGGGGGCTTCTCGATTTCTGAGTCTCCTCTTGAATGTGCCGAAGGATGGAGGATAGTAGTAGAGTCTTGAATGCGAAGGAAGCACTTCTTGGTTTGAGTTGAATGCACTTCTTCCTTCTTTTTCTTGGATTCACTCTACGGAAGCTCTTGGTGGTTGAAATGCTTTAATGCTCAAATGGAATAGCTCTCTTGTTGTCTACTACTGTTCACTCTAGCTATTTAAGTGATTTCTTTTGAAAATAGCCGTTAAAGAGTGATTTGGAGCCGTTCTGACCCGTCTGCACAATCTGACAATGTATCCGTTGGGATCGGAGTCGACTCACGCAATCTGGAGTCGACTCGGCTGTTACTGGAGTCGACTCGCACTTTACTGGAGACGACTCGTCCGCCTGTTCCAGATTTGAATTAAAGTGCATGCCTCATCCTGGGGTCGACTTGGACCAAACTGGAGTCGACTCGCCAACAGCTGGAGATGACTCGGGCACTTAGGGGTCGGCTCGTTCTCAGGGTTCCAGAAACTCAACTTTCTATTTTTCTTCCTCGAGTCGGCTCGGGTTTACTTGGAGTCGACTCGGCTGACTTGAGAGGCATTCGAGATCTTCGGAAGACGTCTCATTCTCAGAGACCGAAAAATTGATTCTCTGTCTTTTGAACGGAGTCGACTCGGGCCTTGTTGGAGTCGACTCGGCTAACTTGGGGGTCGACTCTGAAACACTTGGAGTCGACTTGTTCACAGGATCTCCGAAACCGAGTCTCTACCTTTCAGACTGTTTTCCTCTGGGAGTCGACTCGGACAAACTGGGAGTCGACTCGGCTGATATGGGAGATGACTCGTAGCCTTCGCGAGACGGCTCGTTGACAGGGTCTCAAAAACTAGCGTTCTGTCTTTTGTGTGTTACCCTTTGGAGTCGACTCGTGATCATCTGGAGTCGACTCGGCAAGCATTGGAGTCGACTCTCAACCTTTTGGAATCGACTTGTTAACAGGGTCTAAAATCCATCGTTCTGTCTTTCTGTCTGTTCTCAGTCGGAGTCGACTCGAAGAGTTCTGGAGTCGACTCGAGCTTGTGCCAGAAACTCGAAGTGTGCAGGAGTCGACTCGCAAGGTTCAGGAGTCGACTCGTGATGCAGACTTTGGTTCAAATAGAGTTCAATACTCGACCAAACTATTTTAAAACAAAGCTCAAGACACTTAGACAAAAATTCATAAAGATTTACCTGAAACACTAGATTGAATTCATTAGAATAATATAAGACATACTCCAATACTTTGAGCTCATCAAAATCAATTAGGGAATACTCAAATCACTCCACAATCTTCCCCTTTTTGATGATGACGAAACATTGAGTATTTGTAAAGTGAATTGCTCATTCAAGAAGTGATTCATAGTAAAGTTTTGAAATGAATTCAAATGTCTAGTCATTTAGTGTATCCAAAATTGAAAGGTATGAGTCAGTAAACTCTGAAATTAAAGCTTCCCCTTTCATTTGGAATTATATAAGCCTTCAAATCATGCAATCAATTGTTTGGCTTATATGTCTTTAATGAATTTGCTTTCTTAGAATTTCAGATTCTCCCCCTCAGCATGTGCATTCAATTTCGTTTGAATTTTGTTCAAGTTTTCTGAATTTTCTTTTAATGTTTTAAACTTGAGCTTAAGTTCTTAATTATAGAAGAAAAAATCTGATGATTTGTTCTTGAATATGATTCAACTAATCTTCGAATATCTCTTGAATAGATTCTGGAGATTACTCCTTGAGGAGCCCCAATAGAGAGATAATGAGCCTCGAGGTATCGAATCCACTGAGAACAAATCACATTTTGCTTAAAGGTTTTCTTGTTTAGTGATTCCCTTTATTTACAATATATCATATGTTCTCCCCCTTTTTGTCATCATAGCAAAAAGGTGAAATATCAAAGAGTCAAAAACATACAAGATGAAATAAAGAAGTACATAGTACTCAAAGCATAGAAAGCATACACAATACACAAGTTCTTAGAAAAGGACTTTTCAATTCATTGCAAGTATTACACAACTGAGTACAATGATTGAAAGTCCAAAAGGACTTCATATGATTTTCAAGAAAAATACAAGTCTAGGAAGGTGGACGTCTAGAGGAAGAAGATGAAGCTCCAATATTTCTGCGCTGACACTCCATAAGTAGACGAACTCCCTCAGAGATATTTCCCAGTTGCGCAATAATTTTTGAAGTAGTCCTAGCTTAGGTTTGGGTCAGTTGGGTTACGCTGTCGGTGATTGTATCAAGCTTATCTATGATAGCGTTTGCTACCCTTTTAGCTCCTTGATTTAGGCTCAGCAGCTCGGATCTGACTAAATCTTGCATCTGCCTTGTAGCTTCCTGAATGTCCGAGCATCTCATGTATTGACCCTGAATAAGAGTTCTCAGACTAGATAACTCCTCCTTCACTTCAGCAATCATCATAGAAACAATGGCAGTGGAGGGGGTCAGATCAGTGGAGGGTATGCTAGTAATACTCCTTAGTTCTCTCAAAATGTCATCCCTCAGTTCTCTGAGCTGCTCGCTACTAATCCTAACCTCAAGGGGCTGTTGAGGTGGTGGCACAGTGGATGATGGACCAGCAGTGGATGAAGGGCCAGCAGTGGATGGGAAGGTGGAGGGATCTGCAGAGCTATCCGGTTCATGTTCAGAAGTGGGAGAGAGAGGAGAAGTGGGGTCAGATGGTATGGTAGAGGAACCTTTTCTAATCCAAATACCCTCAACCTTGTGGAAACCCATTCGGTGGAGAGTCTCCTCGCCCATATGGTCAGTAAAACGGAGTGAACGAGAGGGTTCCCCCTCAAAGATAGGAACCTCTAACTTCCTAAATATCAAGGTGAAGAGCATACCATAAGGTAGACTCAGTCTTGGTTTATCTAAAGGTTCACAAATATAATTGTAAATAAGTTTAGGAAAGTTGAGAGGGATGTCATGTAGGATGTTGAACATGATAGCTAAGTCTTTATCAGAAATAAAGTCAAATCTACCCGTTTTAGGAAAGAGAGTGCGAGAAATTATACTAAGTAGGAGGCGCATCTCAGCAGAGAGCTGATTTGCAAAAACTTCCTCAATGGGGGACTGGGGTGCTCTCCCTAGAATAGTCGTAAGGGCCTCAGACCTATCAGTAGGGTGAGTGGGAGCTATACCCTCACGAGAGAGGTGGAGGACTCGTGCAATGAGGTCCTCCGAGATAGAAATAGGAACATTGGCTACCCTCTCTTGGATACCACCGCCACCCCATGTGACGGTGCCATAGAACTCCCGAACTAACCCTGGGTATGTGGGAAGTTCAAAGGAACAAAAATACTATAGACCTTGGGCCCTAAGATGATGCCCTAAGGTGAACCCTTCTCGGGAGAAGAAGTCAAAGTCGACTTTTCTCTTGGTAGAGACTACTCTTCTGGCGCACGAGCACGAGGGAACCGACCGAGGCGGGGAGGGAACCGGAGGAGGTGACCTCACGGGTTCATTCCATGCCTTGGATCGTCTCTCGGCACCACTCGCTGCGAGAGGTCTCTTCCGGCGAAGTACAACGATTTTCCTAGGCATCTTGACCTACCCAAGGATGGAGAGACGTGAAAAGGGAGGAAAATCGGAGGAAAAATGAAGAGAGGAAGCGGAGACGACCGGGGAAGACGACTCGAGGGTTTTGGAACAGTGGCGGCTGAAAAGAATGATTTGGAAAAAAATATTTCGTTTAGGGTTAAAAGATGGATTTCCGACCTCGAGTCAACTCCTGAAAATTCGCGAGTCGACTCGCCCACGAGTCGACTCTCAGAATCATCCGAGTCGACTCGAGCTCTGGCACATAACCAAAATCTCAGTTAATACCGTACCAAAAGAGAGAGATGGTAATCTTTAGAGCTCAAGGAATGATTTGATGATCATAGACGTGGAATACTATATCAAACATAAATTAATGATCAAAATAAATGAATGAGAGAAAAGAATCAAAGAAATGGATCAATCACTCCTAACCCTCTTCTAAGAGTACAAAATCGATCTTCACTCAAAAATGTTGTGAAGATATCAGCAAGTTGATCATCAGTACAAACAAATCCAAGCATCACATCACCATTTAACACATGATCTCTTATGAAGTGATGTCTTATCTCAATGTGTTTAGTTCTTGAGTGCTGAATTGGATTTTTAGTTAGATTTATGGCACTTGTAATATCACAGTTTATGGGAATCTTATCTTGCTTAATGCCATAATCTTCAAGTTGTTGCTGGATCCACAAGATTTGAGCACAACAACTTCCGGCAGCAACATATTCGGCCTCCGCCGTAGATAGTACAACCGAGTTTTGTTTCTTGCTAAACCATGAGATTAAGTTTTCTCCTAATAATTGACATGACCCGCTGGTGCTTTTTCTATCAAGTTTACAACCAATAAAATCAGAATCAGTATACCCTATTAAGTCTATGCTTGATTCTTTAGAGTACCACAATCCTATATCTTTTGTTCCTATTAAATACCTAAAGATTCTTTTAACTGCAATTAGGTGTGATTCTTTAGGATTAGATTGATATCTAGTACACATGCATACACTAAACATGATATCAGGTCTACTTGCTGTAAGATATAATAATGATCCGATCATACCTCTATACAGCTTTTGATCTACTGACTTATCCGATTCATCTTTGTCTAGTTTGCATAATGAGCTCATGGGGGTGCCAATTGACTTGTTTCCATCCATATCAAATTTTTTTAGCATTTTCTTGATGTACTTAACTTGATTGATGAAAATCCCTTCCTTAGATTGTTTGATTTGAAGTCTGAGAAAGTAGTTCAACTCTTCCATCATGCTCATCTCAAATTCACTCTGTATTAATTCAGCAAATTCTTCGCAAAAACGATTGTTAGTAGCACCGAAAATAATATCATCTACATAAATCTGTACTACTAACATATCTTTATTTTTCTTTTTCAAAAACTAAGTTGTATCAACATTCTCTCTAGAAAATTCATGGTCTAATAGAAATTTGCTAAGCCTTTCATACCATGCTCTAGGAGCTTGTTTTAGACCGTAAAGTGCTTTATTTAGTTTGTAAACATGGTTGGGTATTGATGATTTTCAAAACTAGAAGGTTGTTCTACATAAACCTACTCATTAATATACCCATTCAAGAAAGTACTTTTTACATCCATTTGAAATAATTTGAAATCTTTAACATATGCAAATGCTAGTAACAGTCTAATTGCTTCAAGTCTAGCCACAGGAGCAAAGGTCTCATCAAAATCTATACCTTCCTCTTGATTATAGCCCTTTGCTACTAGTCTAGCCTTATTCCTAACCACAACTCCATTTTCATCAAGCTTATTTTTGTACACCCATTTGGTTCCAATTGTTGAGTATTCAAAGGGTCTTTCAACCAAGATTCATACTTTATTTCTTGTAAATTGGTTTAGTTCCTCTTGCATAGCATTTATCCAATTTACATCATTTTCAGTTTCTTCAATGTTTTTAGGTTCTAAATGTGAAACAAATGCAAGATGATTACTTAAGTTTCTAAGAGAGGCTCTAGTTCTAACAGGTTGAGATTGATCATCTAAGATTAACTCTTTAGGGTGACCGTGAGCATACCTCCAAGCCTTTGTAAGCCCATGTTCAGCAATTACCTTTTAGCTTGTTGAAGTCTCCTCAATTTGCTTCAGTTCATCCTCTTGCAAGGTCATGTCATCCATCTTTTTCTCAAGTATCCCTACATCATCATCAAAAGCTACTCTCTTGCTAGAGGAAGCATCATTAGTCTCATCAAAAACAACATGAATAGATTCTTCAATAACAAGAGTTCTTTTGTTGAAGATTCTATATGCCCTACTTGATGTAGAATATTCTAAAAAGATACCTTCATCAAATTTGGAATCAAATTTACTTAAGTTATCTTTGCCATTATTATGAATGAAACACCTACAACCAAAAACATGAAAGTAGTTTACTTTGGGCTTTCTATCTCTCCAAAGTTCATAAGGTGTTTTCTTTATAATTGGTCTCAATAAAACTCTATTTAGAATATAACATGATGTGTTAATATCTTCACCCCAAAAATACTTTGGGAGATCACTTTCACACAACATGGTCCTAGCCATTTTCTCTAGGGTTCTATTTTTTCTTTCCACTACTCTATTTTGTTGTGGAGTCCTAGGTGCAGAAAAATTATGAGTTATCCCCTTTTTACTACAAAATTTTTCAAATAGATGATTTTCAAATTCCGTTCAATGATCACTCCTAATAACTATAACTGAAGTATTTTTTGCGTTAGTTACTTCTTTATGGAATTTCTTAAACACTGAAAATGCTTCAACTTTATGAGCTAAAAACATGATCCATGTGTATCTAGAAAAATCATCTACTATGACAAGACTATACTTGTTTCCACCAAGGCTTGTGGTCCTAGTTGGTCCAAAAAGGTCCATGTGAAGTAGCTCAAGAGGTCTAGTAGTAGAGACACAATTTATAGACTTAAAAGAACTTCTAGATTGTTTGCCAAATTGACACGCACTACAAATTTTATTTTTCTCAAATTTTAGTTTTGGCAAACCAATCGCAGAATCTCTTTTAATTAATTTAGATAGTGTGTCCATGCTTGCGTGACCTAATTTACGATGCCATAACCAACTTGCCTCATTGAGCTTAGTATCAGTAGCTACTAAGCAACGGCTGTTTTTAGGAAGATCATCAAGATCTACTACATAAATATTGCCACGTCTTAATCCTTTGAAAACTAAGCTATTGTCAATTGAATTGGTTATGATGCATATAGATGGCTTAAACAAAAAATCAAAACCTTTATCGCATAATTGACTAACGCTAAGTAAGTTATGCTTGAGACCATCTACAAACCGAACATTATCAACAAAGGTTGAAGGTGTAATTTGTATTTTACCGATACCAATGATGTGACCTTGGTTATTGTCTCCAAAAGTCACCGCACCTCCTTTCTTAGACCCTAGGGTGAAGAATTGCTCCTTATCACCCGTCATGTGTCTTGAGCAGCTACTATCCAAGTACCAACAGTGTTTATTGAGCTTGGCTGTAAGACACTCCTACATAAGGAAATCATACAGTCTTAGGCATCCAAGTTTTCTTGGGTCCTTCAAGATTAGTTATGTTAGTTCCTTTTGTAACCCAAACCTTTTTAATCTTTCTTTTAGCTTTTGTTTTTCTATGGTTACACATATTAGCTTTATGTCCTACTCTACCACAACAAAAACAGGTTACATCTTTAGCTTTACTTTCACCGGCTTTTACAAAGAAGTTTTTAAGAAATTTTTGCTTGTTATTAGGCTTATACCCTAACCCGGCTCTATTAAACACAGCTCTTTGACTATTAAGGATCATTTCTAGTTTTTCAGAGCTATAAGTAAATTTCTCAACATAGATTTATATTTTTCAAGTTCTTTAGTTAATTTCGAGTTTTCTTCACTCAATGATTTAACATTAGTAATTGAATTATCTTTTAAAGTATGATTACTATTTTTAAGTTTTGAAATTTTCTTAGTTAGTCTTTCTTTATCTTTAATTAAGGTATCAATTTTTTGAGTTAGCAATTGGTTGCTTGTTTTAAGTTTTAAGTTTTCTTTGACAATAGAGTCCTTATCCTTAATCAATTTATCATTTTTATGAATGTAAGATTGATTAGTTAGCTTCAATTCTTTGTTTTTAAAGTTTATTATCCTATATTCATCCATTAGTTTATTAAAGGCATCATACAATTCTTCAAAAGTAAAATCTAAATGAGTTTCAGATATTACTTCATTTTTGTCTGCCATAAAGCAGAAATTGGCCTTCTCCTCTTGTTCCTCTTCCGATGATGATGATGACTTATCGGAGTCAGTCCAGGTGGTGACAAGAGCTTTCTTCTTCTTATACTTGTTTCCTTTCTTCAGTAAGGGACAGTCGGCTCTAAAATGTCCTGACTTCTTGCATTCGTAGTATCCGAACACTTTTCTTTTCCTTACCTTTATCCTTGTTGAAGGAACTCGAGGGAACTCTCTTCTTATGGAAAGGCTTCTTTCTATTGATGAATCTTTTGAATTTTCGCACAAGAAGAGCCTCTTCTTCATCTTCCTCATTGTCTTCTTCTTCACTACTGCTGCTGCAAGAAAGATCTTTGTTAGAAGAAGTAGACTTGAGGGCAATTACCTTTTTCTTATGGGAGGATTCTTCTTCGCTGTGTTGTTTCATTGTGAGCTCATGCGTCATTAGAGATCCAAGGAGCTCCTCGAGTGGCAGCTTGTTCAAGTCTTTTGCTTCTTAGATTGTCGTAACCTTGGCTTCCCATGACCTTGGTAAAGACCGAAGAATTTTTCTGACAAGATCACTGTTAGTATAACTTTTGCCAAGGCTTTTTAAGCCGTTGACAATATCAGTAAATCTGGTGAACATGCAAGAAATGGTTTTATTAGATTCCATTTTAAATAGTTCATATTTATGAACTAACATGTTGATTTTAGATTCCTTGACTTGATTTGTGCCCTCGTGGGTCACTTCAAGTCTATCCCATATCTCTTTTGCAGAGTTACAAGTAGAAATTCTATTGAATTCATTAGGATCCAAGGCACAATAAAGAACATTCATTGCTTTGGCATTTAGTTGTGCATTCCTTCTATCATTATCATCCCAATCTTTTTCAAGCTTGGGTATAGCAATGTTATCAATATAGATAAAAGGAATATACGGTCCATTAACTATGATGCTCTAAACATCATAATCTTGGGCTTGGATAAATATTCTCATTCTAGCCTTCCAATAGGTGTAGAACAATAGAGGCCTATTGGTGGATTGCCCCTCACTAAGGGAAGATCCAAAAGGAGTTGTCATCTTAATCTTTTAATCTTTTTAAGGATTGGAACACCAATCGATATGAGAGCACCTGCTCTGATACCACTTGTTGCCCAAGGAGACAACCCAAGAGGGGGATGAATTGGGTTTTAATTAATTATTGATCAATTAAAAATAAGGTGAGTGATTAACTAAATATATTGCAAGTGAATTAGTTAGATCACTAGATGCAATGAGTGAAGAGAGTGAAAGAGACAAGGTGCAATACAAACACAGAAAGATTTATAGTGGTTCGGAGCCAACTCTTGCTCCTACGTCCACTCCCCAAGCCGCACTTGGGAGTTCACCATAATTTCTAGGATTACAGCCGGTTGTTTTACAAGCTCACAACCCAACTTGTTGTTTTCACGAGGTCACAACGAACTTGGTCAGTTTTGACAGGCTCACCGATTAGAACTACTCGATTGTTTTTTCGGGTTTACAATCAAACCAAGTTAGTTTTTTCCGGTTCACCAACCACAAACTTACACCGTTGGTTTTATCTTGGGCTCACCAACAAACCTTACAACCCTTGATTCAATCCCCTGATTGAATCAAGTAGGAAAAACAAGAGTTTAAAAGTTCTCAAAGAAAGCTTCTAAAAAAGCAAGTGTGAGACAATATAAACAAAGTTGAGTTAGAAGTCCTTAAAAATATTTTAGATGAGGAAGTGGGGGCTTCTCGATTTCTGAGTTTTCTCTTGAATGTGCCGAAGGATGGAGGACAGTAGTAGAGCCTTAAATGCGAGGAAGCACTTTTTGGTTTGAGTTGAATGCACTTCTTCCTTCTTGTTCTTGGATTCACTCTACGTAAGCTCTTGGTGGTTGAAATGCTCAAGTGGAATAGCTCTCCTTTTTTTACTACTGTTCACTCTGGCTATTTAAGTGGTTCCTTTCGAAAACTAGCTATTAGAGAGAGATTTGGAGCTGTTCTGTCCCGTCTGCACATCTTGACAATGTATCTGTTGGGATCGGAGTCGACTCGTGCGATCTGGAGTCGATTCGGCTGTTGCTGGAGTCGACTCGCGCTTTACTGGAGACGACTCCCCCACTGTTCAGGATTTGAATTAAAGTGCTTGTCTCGTCCTGGAGTCGACTCGGACCAAAACTGGAATCGACTCGCCAACATCTGGAGATGACTCGGGTACTTAGGGGTCGGCTCGTTCTCAGGATTCCAGAAATCCATCTTTTTGTTTTTCTTCCTCGAGTTGACTCGAATTTTCTTGGAGTCGACTCGGCTGTCTTGAGAGGCGACTCGAGATCTTCGGAAGACGTCTCGTTCTCAGAAATCGAAAAATTGATTCTCTGTCTTTTGAACTGATCTGCATCGGAGTCGACTCGGGCCTTGTTGGAGTTGACTCGGCTGACTTGGGGGTCGACTCTGGAACACTTGGAGTCGACTCGTTCACAGGGTCTCCGAGATTGGTTCTCTGCCTTTCAGACTGCTTTTCTCTGGAAGTCGACTCGGATAAACTGGGAGTCAACTCGCAATCTTCTGGAGTCGACTCGGTAACAGGGTCTAAAATCCATTGTTCTGTCTTTCTGTCTGTTATCCTTTGGAGTCGACTCGGGACCATCGTGAGTCGACTCGGCAAGCATCTGAGTCGACTCTCAACCTTTTGGAGTCGACTCGTTAACAGGGTCTAAAATCCATCGTTCTGTTTTTCTGTCTGTTCTCAGTCGGAGTCGACTCGAGCTTGTGCCAGAAACGTTAAACCACCCGAAGTCGACTCACAAAGTTTCGGAGTCGACTCGTGATGCAGACTTTGGTTCAACTTGAGTCCAACACTTAGCCAAATTATTTTGAAACCAAAGCTCGAGGCACTTAAACAGAAATTCACACATATTTGCCTGAAACACTAGATTGAATTCATTAGTACAACATAAAATATACTCAAATGCTTTGAGCTCATCAAAATCAATTAGGGGTTTACTCAATCACTCCACAATCTCCCCCTTTTTGATGATGACAAAATATTGAGTATTTGTAAAGTGAATTGCTCATTCAAGAAGTGATTTATAGTAAAGTTTCGAAATGAATTCAAATGTCTAGTCATTTAGTGTATCCAAAAATTGAAAGGTATGAATCAGTAAACTCTGAAATTAAAGCTCCCCCTTTCATTTGGAAATATATAAGCCTTCAAATCATGCAATCAATTGTTTGGTTTATAAGTTTTTTAATGAATTTGCTTTCTTAGAATTTCAGATTCTCCCCCTCAACATATGCATTCAATTTTGTTTGAACTTTGTTCAAGTTTTTTGAATTTTCTTTTAATGTTTTAAACTTGAGCTTAAGTTCTTAATTATAGAAGGAAAAATCTGACGATTTGTTCTTGAATATGATTCAACTAATATTCGAATATCCCTTGAATAGATTCTGGAGATTACTCCTTGAGGAGCCCCAATGGAGAGATAATGAGCCTCGACGTATCGAATCCACTGAGAACAAATCATATTTTGCTTAAAGGTTTTCTTGTTTAGTGATTTCCTTTATTTACAATATATCATATGTTCTCCCCCTTTTTGTCATCATAGCAAAAAGGTGGAATATCAATGAATCAATGTAGATAATGCTCATAACACAATACTCATAACACAGAAGGCACAATGTACACAAGTTTTTAGAAAAAGACTTCAATTCATTGTAAGTATTACAAAATTTGAGTACAATGATTGAAAGTCCAACAAGACTTTAAATGATAATAAAACAAAAATACAAGTCTAAGGACGTCTAGAAGATGAAGATGAAGCTCCCAGATTTCTTCGCTGACACTGCAAAACCAAACTAACTACTTTAGAGAGATTCCCCAGTTGCGCAATTATTTCTGAAGTAGTCTTAGCTTGAGTCTGGGTCAGTTGGGTTATGCTTTCGTTGATTGTATCAAGCTTATCTATTAGTACATTTGCAAGCCTTTCTGCTCCTTGATTTAGGCCTAGTAGCTCGGACCTCACCGAGTCTTGCATTTGTTTGGTAGCTTCCTGAATTTCGGAGAATCTCATATACTGACCCTGAACTAGACTCCTCAAACTGGATAGCTCCTCCTTGACTTCGGCTACCATGACATACACTGCTACTGTGGAGGGAGTCAACTCAGTGGAGGGTGTACTGGAGGTACCTCTGAGTTCCCAAACAATGTCATCCCTCAATTCTCGGAGCTGCTCAGGACTAATTCTGACCTCTAGAGGCTGCTGAGGTGGTGGCACTGTGGATGAAGGTCCAGCAGAGGACGAGGGCCCAGCAGTGGATGAGGGACCAGCTGTGGATGGGAAGGTGGAAGGATCTATGGAGATGTCCTGGTCATGGTCAGAGGTGGGAGAGTGAGGAGCAGTGGGGTCAAATGGTATGGATGTAGAGAACTTCCTAACCCATGTACCCTCCACCTTGTGGAAACCCATTCGGTGGAGAATCCCCTCATCCATATAGTCTGTGTATCGAAGTGAGCGAGAGGGTTTCCCCTCAGGGATAGGAACCTCTAACTCCCTAAAGATCAAGGTGAAGAGCATACCGTAGGGGAGACTCAATCTAGGCTTATCTAGGGGTTCCCTAATATAACTGTAAATGAGTTTTGGGAAGTTGAGAGGAATTCCATGTAGGATATTGAACATTAAGGCTAAGTCTTTTTCGGAAATGAAATCAAATCTACCGATTTTGGGAAAGAGGGTGCGAGCGATAATACTAAGTAGGAGGCGCATTTCAGCGGAGAGCTGATTTGTAAAAATCTCCTCAATAGGTGATTGGGGTACTCTTCCTAGGATGGCCATAAGGGCCTCAGACCTATCGGTGGGATGTGTGGGAGCTATCCCCTCTCGAGAGAGGTGGAGGACTCGAGCAATGAGATCCTCCAAGATTGTAACAGGGACATTGGCTACATTCCCTTGAATACCACTGCCACCCCATGTGACGGTGCCATAGTATTCCCTGACTAACCCAGGGTATGTAGGAAGGTCAAGGGAACAAAAGTATTCTAAACCTTGGGCCCTAAAATGATGCCCTAATGTGAACTCTTCACGGGAGAGGAAGTCAAATCGACTTTCCTCTCGGTGGAGACAACCCTCCCGACGCACAAACGCGAGGGAACCGACCGAGGTGGAGAGGGAACCGGAGGTGGTGACCTCACGGGTTCATTCCGCACTTTGAACCGTCTCTCGGCGCCGCTCGCTATGATAGGTCTCTTCCGGCTAGGAACAACGGCTTTTCTAGGCATCTTGACCTATCAAGGACGGAGAGACGTGAAAAGGAAGGAAAAACTGAGGAAAAAACGAAGAAGGGAGTCGGAGACGACCGTGGGAGACGACTCTAGGGTTTTTGGAACAGTGACGGCCGAAAATAGGTTTTGGGAAAAATCAGTTCATTTAGGGTTAAAAGACGGATTTCCGACCTCAAGTCGACTCCTGAAAATTCGCGAGTCGACTCGTCCTCGAGTCAACTCCTGAACATGCACGAGTCGACTCGCCCACGAGTCGACTCTTAGATTCATTTGAGTCGACTCGAACTCCGGCACATAACCAAAATCTCAGTTAATTCCGTGCCATAAGAGAGAGATATAGAAATCTGTAGAACTTAAGAAATGATTTGATGATCATAGACATGAAATCCTATATCCAACATAAGCTAATCATCAAAATCAATGAATTAGAGAAGAGTATCAAAGAAATGGATCAATCACTCCTAACCCTCTTCTAAGAATACAAAATCGATCTTCACTCAAGAGTTTTGTGAAGATATCAGCAAGTTGATCATCAGTACAAACAAATTTAAGCATCACATCACCATTTGACACATGATCTCTTATGAAGTGATGTCTTATCTTAATATGTTTAGTTCTTGAGTGTTGAATTGGATTTTTAGTTAGATTTATAGCACTTGTGTTATCACAGTTTATGGAAATCTTATCTTGTTTAATGCCATAATCTTCAAGTTGTTGCTTGATCCACAAAATTTGAGAACAACAACTCCCGGCAGCAATATATTCGGCTTCTGCTGTAGATAGTGCAACCGAGTTTTATTTCTTGCTAAACCATGAGATTAAGTTCTTTCCTAAAAATTGACATGACCCGCTGGTGCTTTTTCTATCAAGTTTACAACCAGCGAAGTTGAAATCAGCGTACCCTATTAAGTTTATGCTTGATTCTTTAGAGTACCATAAACCTATATTTTTTGTTCCTATTAGATATTTAAAAATTCTCTTAACTGCAATTAGGTGTGATTCCTTAGGATTAGATTGATACCTAGCACACATGCATACACTAAACATGATATCAGGTCTACTTGCTGTCAGATATAATAATGAACCTATTATACCTCTATCCAGCTTTTGATCTACTGACTTACCTGATTCATCTCTGTCTAGTTTGTATGATGAGCTCATGGGTGTGCTGATTGACTTGTTTCCATCCATATCAAACTTCTTGAGCATCTCCTTGATATACTTAGCTTAATTGATGAAGATCCCTTTCTTAGATTGTTTGATTTGAAGTCCGAGGAAGTAGTTCAGCTCTCCCATCATGCTCATCTCAAATTCACTCTGCATTGATTCAGCAAATTCTTCGCAAAGACGATTGTTAGTAGCACCGAAAATAATATCATCTACATAAATCTGCACTATTAACATATCTTTATTTTTCTTTTTCAAAAACAAGGTTGTATCAACATTCTCTCTAGAAAATTCATGGTCTAACAGAAATTTGCTAAGTCTTTCATACCATGCTCTAGGGGCTTGTTTTAGACCATAAAGTGCTTTATTTAATTTGTAAACATGGTTGGAATATTGATAATTTTCAAAACCAGGAGGTTGTTCTACATAGACCTCCTCATTAATGTACCTATTCAAGAAAGCACTCTTTACATCCATTTGAAATAATTTGAAATCTTTAGAATATGCAAATGCTAGTAACAATCTAATTGCCTCGAGTCTAGCCACAGGAGCAAAGGTCTCATCAAAATCTATGCCTTCTTCTTGATTATAGCCCTTTGCTACTAGTCTAACCATGTTCCTAACCACAACTTCATTTTCATCAAATTCATTTTTGTACACTCATTTAGTTCCAATTATTGAATATTCTGAGGGTCTTTCAACTAAGTTCCATACTTTGTTTCTTGTAAATTGGTTAAGTTCCTTTTGCATAGCATTTATCCAATTTACATCATTTTCAGCTTCTTCAATGTTTTTAGGTTCTAAATGTGATACAAATGCAAGATTGAGGATGATAGTGTTATTTTGATGATTAACAGGTAATAATCAAGAGTATGTTACAAGTTAATTCGATACTTCATTTATAAGTCTGTTACTCTCAGTATATTTGTATAAATGCATTTCATTGTTTATTTGGATGAATCTAACCTTAAGTTGCAGCAAAGTGTGGATTGAGTCGACCCCAAGGTTGATTGGGTCGACCCCGGCACATCAAGAAAGCATTTGGCACACTTCTGCAAAAATGGCACAGATGAACAGTAAGTTGGGTCGACTCAAGGAAAGCATGAGTCGACCCAAACCTCAAGCCTCTCAAAGACTCAGGAAAATGGTTCTCTGGAAATACTGAGAGGGTCGACCCAAGATGAAGTTGAGTCGACCCAAGCTTGAGTCGACCCAAACAGTGAGAGGGTCGACCCAAAGACAATGACAGAATACATGACAGAAAAGGTTCTCTGGAAACCCTGAGAGGGTCGACCCAAGCAAAAGTTGAGTCGACCCAACTGAACCTTGAGTCGACCCAAAGAAATGTTGAGTCGACCCAAGTGAAGGAAGGCTGAAATGCAAGGTTCTGTGGTTCTGAGAGGGCCGACCCAAGAAAAGTTTGAGCTGACCCAAATCTGATGAACAGTGGTTTGGGTCGACCCAAAAAAAGTTTGAGCTGACCCAAATCTGATGAACAGTGGTTTGGGTCGACCCAAGAAAAGTTTGGGTCGACCCAAGCACGGGCAGAAGCATAACGGCTAGTTGTGCAGAAGTGCTTTTTGGACTCCCAACGGCTATAAACGGCTAGTTTCTTCAATCCAACGGCCAGAAAGGACTATTTGGAGGTTGGAGAAGTATTTAAGAGGGAGTATTCATCAGAGGAAGCAAGCTTTGAAAAAGACATCAAGTGCATTCAAGAGAGAACCCTAGCAAGGCAAGCTTCATCCAAGTGCTTCATTCAAGAGTCAAAAGAAAGTGGTTGAGCAGATTCAAAGAGTCATTAAGAGCTCCATCCACCCGTGAAGAGTGAAGCATCCTTGACAAAGAAGAGAGAAGTCATATCAAGCGATAACTATTCTCTAAACTCTTCTTTGTAGATTATATTGTTATATTTGCTCATCTAGGAGTTTAAATCTTCTTCCTTTGTTTATTAAACTACTTGTAAAGGTTGGTTGGTTAGCCCGCAAAACCAATAGAATAGGTTGATTGGTGAACTCGGAAAACCAATTGTAAAGGTTCGTTGGTGAGCCCGTAAAACCAACATAGGTTCGTTGGTGAGCCCGTAAAACCAACATAGGTTGATTGGTGAACCCGGAAAACCAATTGTAAAGGTTCGTTGGTGAGCCCGCAAAACCAACATAGGTTTTTGGTGAACCCGGAAAACCAAAGTGTAAAGGTTTTTGGATTGTGAGCCCGGAAAACAATCCAACTGTAATCCGCGGGATTATAGTGAATTCCCAAGGGGTCGCTTGGGGAGTGGACGTAGGTGCTAAGGAGAGCACCGAACCACTATACTTCTTGTTGTTTGCATTGCGATTTGTTTAAGTTCACTAACTCATCATTTAACACAAGTAAGATAGTTAAAAACAAAAGAAACCAATTCATCCCCCCCCCTCTTGGCTTGTCACCTTGGGCAACAAGTGGTATCAGAGCCAGGTTCTCCAATAGTAATTATTGATCTCACAATCAAGAGTTAAAGATCATGACAACCCAAGTGGAATGTTCTATGAGTGAGGAACAATTAATTGATAGACCTCCACTATTTAATGGTATAAACTACACACATTGGAAAGCACGCATGCGCATTTTCATTCAAGCACATGACTACGATTTATGGAGCATCATAGTCAATGGGCTACATACAAATGCTAATCATGATAAGAAAATGGCTCAGCAAAATGCAAAAGCTATGAATATTCTATATTGTGCATTGGATGATAGTGAACTTAATAACATATCTTTTTGCATGACTGCTAAGAAAATATGGAGTATGCTTGAAGTTAAATATGAATGCACTAACATTTCTAGTGAATTTGAAACTAGCTCCGAAGAAGAAGAGCAGCAAACTGAAATTGAAAATCTATGCTTTGTGGCATATGAAGATGAGGTATGTACTCGAATACAAAGTGATTTCTCATTCAAAAATCAAGTACATACTGAAGCTCAATCTGATTTTACATTTGATGAACTTCATGATGCATTTTCTGATTTATACTTAGAATACAAGAAGCTTAATTTAAAGAATAAGAAGCTTAGTTTAAAGAATAAAAGGCTACATCTGAAAATGTCAGAGGAAAAAAATTCTACTGCTGAAATGAAAGACAAATTAAATTCTGAAAATGAACGCTTAAGATTAAATTCAGAAGAATTGATTCAGAAAAATCAGAATTTAATTAAAAAAAATCAAAACTTAAGTGAAGAAGTTAACCAATTGAAATCTTTTATTAACAAATTCACTGTAAGTTCAGAAAGATTAAAAACGATGTTTGAAAGTCAACATGCTGTTTTTGATAAATCAAGACTTGGCTGGATTTCTTTGCTCAACAATAAACTCCTAAAGAAAAAGGTTATCAATTCACCAAGCAAACCATTAAATAAGATAACTTATTTCAAACGTAAAAAGATTGGGCACAAAAACTTTACCTATGGTTCTAATACGAATAAATCAAATAGTAAAGTTATTATGTTTAAACAGATTTGGGTTCCAAAAGAAACCATATGCACTAACCCTCAAGGACCCAAGCAAGCTTGGGTACCCAAAATGAAAATATGAGGGTGTAGATATAAGTGTGCCAAGCTACCCATGGAACAAATGAAACTTTCATACAAATGGGTGCGTTGACACATAATTAAAAATAAGTCTCAATTTATTCATTAAATATAGTATAAGGTTTAACATTCTACATCGTGTATCAAAATTATCTTTTTATGAAATTACGATACTCTCTGCATCAAAGTTCTTAAATGCCTCATATGTTGAATTTTTATCTCAACGATCTTAGCATAAAATTTTTCTAGTGCTTGCATGATAATAAGAAAACAATGAATGAATATGTATAACCTTCTCCTTTAAGTTTTTCAAAATCTAAATTTCTTCCCTAATATAAATGGTTGATGCTGATTTCATGCTAAAACTTTATTGAGCATAATACTTATGAAATCTTAGGTTATCCTTCGTGAAGGTATGAATGTAATTCATCATGTTATTATACCATTCATTCCTTATATGATTATCTGAAATATATTATGATTTGCTTTATAAGTATCATATATGCATCATAGGTTAAATCATAATCATTTCAAATTGGTTCAATCATAAATGATTAATGTGTTATGATCATAATAAGAAACTTACTTAAAAGTTTCTATAATAACAAATCGTCTTCCCTCTTACAAGTAATGCTCAAGACTATTCTAAAATTCAAAATCAATAAATCTGATCATTAAAATATTTCATTGAGCATAATCATTGTATCCATGATTAATATCTTTTCCTAAAATGATCTCAAATTCCACTGATTAATTTTAACTCATCATGTTTAATCTGAGCATAAAAATCTGTTAAAGCATGAATATTAATTTTCTTGAGCTATCTCTCAAAAGTCAAAAATATTTCTTTTTTTTTCTAAAAGAGGATTGCTTGTCTTCCTGAAACAAGAGTATCTGTGTTGAAAGCTAAATCATAATCAGAATTTTGATGGAAACAACTACTTAAGATAATCTGATTAAAATTCAACTTGTATATTTTATTGATAATTATCTTATGCAAATAGAATCTAAGTTAAATTGATTCTGAAAACAAAAAAAATTTTGATTTAACTTTAATGAATCTTTCTATTGCCTCACATGCTTGTCCTTGAAGCATTTTAATTAATGAAGTTATCTCTTTAGTTCAAGTGACTTGTGCTTGCTTATACTTAGGCAATCTCTTGAGTAAAGTAACTCAAATTCAAGTATTGTCATGTCTCATGTTGAGTCATCTAGTTAAGAAATATGTTGTATGAATGTTTTTGTATCCTAGAGAACCTAATGAATTGCCTTCAAGAAAAGAAAAAGATTTTGCTAATGATACAGAATTTATGAGCAAGAAATTTCAACTTGAAGGACACATCGATGAAAGATACAATAAACATTCCCTTGCAAACAAAAAAAAAGGAGAGATTTTCTTCAGCCAAGGGTGTAAAGAATCTAAAAGGTATTTGGCTTGAAGAATGCTAAATGCATTGGTAATCTAAACTCTTCTCTTGTGAGTTAGTTGAGCAAAATCAATAGTCTGAAATTATATGGTAGCATGATTAAACCTTTAATTACTGATCATCTTGATATCATGCTTCATTCTCATGCTAGTGATAATTGTTTCATGGTGTGATTAAATTGAAGTTTACCTTTTCCTATATAATGCATAACCATGAAATACACAAGCTTATGCCTCAAACCTCTAATTCAAAATAACTTGTGATAAGCTATGAATCATTGGGCATAATGAAAATGCTGTTTGCATGATATATATTTATATGCAGCATATTAGATTAATTTTTTATTCTGCTCTTTCATGTAATTACTTGAAATAAAAAGAAAGAGAGATAAAGAAAAAAAAATGAACAATTATTCAAGGGAAGTAAAATCTAAGTAAAGGCAAATACTCCAATCTTTAGGAAAAGCAAAACAAGCATAATATATTTGGCACATTTGTGAGACTAATATGAACATTCCTTTTGGAAGAGATAAAATCCGTAATTAATTACAGAAAAAGTTTGAAGTGAATATTTTAACCCTTCTATATTGCTCATCATAGGGATGGTGCCAATGGGGAGGCTAGTGGTAGTACCCGGCACTATTTGACCCAACTATTCGGTGTAGGGCATATTAGGGACGGCACAAGAGGGAGGCTAGTGGTAGTACCTCGTGCCCCTTCCAACTCCACCGGATAGGGAGCAAATAGAGTATAGAGCATAGAAAAGTAAAACCAAAAGAAATGAAGATTAGAATATTCACTGAGTGGTTAAAGGAAGAAATTCAAAAATGAGGAAATGAATGACAAGATAAATGAAAGTATATAAAAAGCTTGTGAAAAGCCAAATGAAGTTTCGATCACTTGAAAACACACCTTAAGGATAAAAGCTTAAACTTAATTTAAAATGCTTCTATCGTTGCATTTTTGTAACTTTCATTATATACTTCAATGATTGCATCATTTTGGGGAATAACTCAATATGATTTCTAGATGAAAACTACGGTTTAAGAAAAATAGAATTACTTTGGATACCTTGGTTGTTTGCTCCGATACGCATCTGAAACATATCATTTTTTATCTTATAAGTGTACTGAAATTGATCTAAATGATGTGTTTTTCAATGATCTTGATTGCAAATAAATGGTTCTAAACATATGATATTATTTTGATATTAAAAAGATTTATGGTGCTTCATATATACATTGCTGAAAAACTATGACTAAGAAATTAATATTTTGAATATACACTCCTACATAATTAAATGTTTCTATCATTAAAAAGAAAAGCTATTTTTAAGAAGAGAGTTAATGATCCTAAAGCTTAGAATATTTCAACTCACTTCAATAATTCTTATAGTAAAGAAAATGTAATTACTTTTGAAAGAAATTTGAGCTTCAAAAGAATTATTTTATGATTAATATTTCTATACATATTCAAAAAAAAAATAAGAGGAAATATAATTTATTCTTGAAAGATTAAAAAGAGTGATTGCTATAAATTTTGAAAAATTCTAGATCACTCTGCATTCTTGATATTATAGAAGAACAAAAAAAAAGGTTTGAAAGAAAATGCATCTTTTGAGGGGGAGCTTTAAATACTCAATCTCTTTATTGAAAATTATCTTCAAACTCTAAACTTTCAAATGGAATGATTAATTAAGGGGGAGAAAGAAAATTTCAGAGTGAGAGATCATATAGAACTTAATCGTATAAATTCGCATCTAAAGATGAGACAAAGAATACTAAATGTAAAGTGGTATTAAACTTTGTGCTTCATTGAATATCTTTTGAAAGTTGGATTTCCATCTGTATTCATCGGTAAATCATTTATTTCTGAAAATTTAATTGAAAAGGATTCCATCTGTCTTAGTTTCGAAAATTTATCTTGGAATCTACTTATGAGTTCTTATTGGCTTGCACTTTAGTGTTTCAATCCTGAGCCAATTCATTTTAATTTATTTTGATGCTATGATCTTTAAAGGAGTAAAAGAAAGTTTTTAAGAGAGCTCTAAAAGAACTTTCAAAGCCTTGAATTTTATGTATCCTACACTGCATAAATTCATGTTTTGGTATATATGCCCCAATTCTTTTATATCATGAAAGAACTTTGAAGTCATTAAAAATTAAGGATTCAACATAATCTTATGTTTTTCGAGTATATAAGTTTTGATCTTTATTTGCTCTTATACTATACTCTGAAAATTAATTAGATTGCTCTCATCTTGCTATATACTTAATATATATATATATATATATATAAAGGTGTTGAATTTTCATTCGTGCCTTCTTTGAATATTATTCTTGATACTCCTTGAAATAACTTGAAAAAGATTCCATCTACACTTGATTTGAAAAAAAATATCTTTAGAATCTACATTTAGAGATTTCTTTTGGCTCACATCTTAAATGTCTCATTTCTAAAGCCAAACACATAGAAATAAGATAGCATTTTATTAGGGATCATGTGCAAAATGGAAACATATGTATTGAGCATATATGTACTGAAAAACAATTAGCTCACATATTCACAAAACTCTTGAGTGAAGATAGAGTCTGCACGCTAAGGAGGAAATTAGGCATATGTGATCCTTTTTATTGAAGAGATATAAAAGGGAGCAAGCAGTCTCATGATACATTCCTCCCATTTCTAAAAACCCATGAAACATGAGTCAAACTTGTAATCTATAGATTCCTTACTCATGTATCATTGTCCCAGAAAGAATTTGTAAGGATTGGAAGCAAGAAAAATTATTTGAAGCGAAAAGGAAGAGAAAAGAAAAATTTCTGAACTTGGGTCGACCCAACCCAGAATAGGGTCGACCCAACGTTGAGTCGACCCAAGAAAATTCTTGAGTCGACCCAACGTCGGGACCCTACTGTTAAAAGGGGGACCCATGAGCTTTTTTAGGGCACTGTTTACCCTTTGTCCTCTTCCAAAAACCTTATTCCCCACTCTCCAATCTCCTCCAATCATCTCCAAACACTAGATTACTTCACGATCTTGGAGAAATGGGACCCAAGAGAGCCGTAACCAAGCAATCCGGGAGAGTCTCACGGATCCAACGTGCAGAAAGAGAAGCTACAGAGCCGACCTCCCCTCATCACGTACACTAGGAGGATGAGGATTAGATCACAGCCATTAGATACTCCCTAGGCTGATATTAGCATTTCTGTTTAGAGCCTAGGCTAGATATCTAGTTCTCATATGTATTTTGTGTTTATCATGTATCTTTAAACTTTGATTAAGGAACATTGTAATTGTTTTTGTTTTTGGTATGAATATACTAAAATGTTCCTATTTTGATCAATGAAGTTTGAATGTTTGTTATTTATTGTGTCTTTTTCCATGCACCTATTTGATGATAACAAAAAGGGGGAGAAGTAAAGAAAGAGTAATAAGAAGTTGAAGTAAAGAAAGAGAAATTACAAGGAGAAATAAGAAATTATGAGAAAAGAGAAATTACTTGTAAAACAAATTGAAAATCATATAGGAAAGCATATACATTTAAGGGGGAGCAATTTGTAACAATGAAAATGATCAAATCAAAAATTTCTACCAAATCTCAGAATTTGGCACATAGAATTTCAGAATTTGGCACGCACCTTTCACACCTCGATACATAACCTGAAACTCATGTTTTATCTCAAATTTTTGGAGTTTCATCTTTAACGAATTATAAATGAAAGGGGGAGCAATTCAAAAAGTCAAATTGGCAACATTTGAATGATATAGGGGGAGACTTCACTCTCATATTTGAAAAGCTGAAATTCAGCAACTTGAGCCCTTTCAAAATTGAGTTTAAGACAAGTATCAATAGGCTTATACTCTATATTTTGTAATCATCAAAAAGAGGGAGATTGAGGATGATAGTGTTATTTTGATGATTAACAGGCAATAATCAAGAGTATGTTACAAGTTAATTCGATACTTCATTTATAAGTCTGTTACTCTCAGTATATTTGTATAAATGCATTTCATTATTTATTTGGATGAATCTAACCTTGAGTTGCAGCAAAGTGTGGATTGAGTCGACCCCAAGGTTGATTGGGTCGACCCCGGCACATCAAGAAAGCATTTGGCACACTTCTGCAAAAATGGCACAGATGAACAGTAAGTTGGGTCGACCCAAGGAAAGCATGAGTCGACCCAAACCTCAAGCCTCTCAAAGACTCAGAAAAATGGTTCTCTGGAAATACTGAGAGGGTCGACCCAAGATGAAGTTGAGTCGACCCAAGCTTGAGTCGACCCAAACAGTGAGAGGGTCGACCCAAAGACAATGACAGAATACATGACAGAAAAGGTTCTCTGGAAACCCTGAGAGGGTCGACCCAAGCAAAAGTTGAGTCGACCCAACTGAACCTTGAGTCGACCCAAAGAAAAAATGTTGAGTCGACCCAAGTGAAGGAAGGCTGAAATGCAAGGTTCTGTGGTTCTGAGAGGGCCGACCCAAGAAAAGTTTGAGCTGACCCAAATCTGATGAACAGTGGTTTGGGTCGACCCAAGAAAAGTTTGGGTCGACCCAAGCACGGGCAGAAGCATAACGGCTAGTTGTGCAGAAGTGCTTTTTGGACTCCCAACGGCTATAAACGGCTAGTTTCTTCAATCCAACGGTCAGGAAGGACTATTTGGAGGTTGGAGAAGTATTTAAGAGGGAGTATTCATCAGAGGAAGCAAGCTTTGAAAAAGACATCAACTGCATTCAAGAGAGAACCCTAGCAAGGCAAGCTTCATCCAAGTGCTTCATTCAAGAGTCAAAAGAAAGTGGTTGAGCAGATTCAAAGAGTCATTAAGAGCTCCATCCACCCGTGAAGAGTGAAGCATCCTTGACAAAGAAGAGAGAAGTCATATCAAGCGATAACTATTCTCTAAACTCTTCTTTGTAGATTATATTGTTATATTTGCTCATCTAGGAGTTTAAATCTTCTTCCTTTGTTTATTAAACTACTTGTAAAGGTTGGTTGGTTAGCCTGCAAAACCAACGGAATAGGTTGATTGGTGAATCCGGAAAACCAATTGTAAAGGTTCGTTGGTGAGCCCGTAAAACCAACATAGGTTCGTTGGTGAGCCCGTAAAACCAACATAGGTTGATTGGTGAACCCGGAAAACCAATTGTAAAAGTTCGTTGGTGAGCCCGTAAAACCAACATAGGTTCGTTGGTGAGCCCGCAAAACCAACATAGGTTTTTGGTGAACCCGGAAAACCAAAGTGTAAAGGTTTTTGGATTGTGAGCCCGGAAAACAATCCAACTGTAATCCGCGGGATTATAGTGAATTCCCAAGGGGTCGCTTGGGGAGTGGACGTAGGTGCTAAGGAGAGCACTGAACCACTATACTTCTTGTTGTTTGCATTGCGATTTGTTTAAGTTCACTAACTCATCATTTAACACAAGTAAGATAGTTAAAAACAAAAGAAACCAATTCACCCCCCCCTCTTGGCTTGTCACCTTGGGCAACAAAGATGAATATTTAAGTTCTTAAGAGAAGCTCTAGTTATAATAGGTTGGGATGGATCATCTAGAATTAATTCTTTAGGGTGACCGTATGCATACCTCCAAGCCTTTGTAAGCCCATGATCAGCAATTACCTCTTGGCTTGTTGAAGTCTCTTCAATTTGCTTCGGTTCATCCTCTTGTAAGGTCATATCATCCATCCTTTCCTCAAGTATTCCTGTATCATCATCAAAAGCTACTCTTGCTAGAAGAAGCATCATTAGTCTCATCAAAAATAACATGAATAGATTCTTCAATAACAAGAGTTCTTTTGTTGAAGACTCTTTATGCCCTACTTGATGTAGAGTATCCCAAAAAGATACCTTCATCAGATTTGGAATTAAATTTTTCTAGGTTATCTTTGCCATTATTATGAATAAAACACCTACAACCAAAAATATGAAAATAGTTTACTTTGGGCTTTCTATCTCTCCAAAGTTCATAAGGTGTTTTCTTTATAATTGGTCTCAATAAAACTCTATTTAGTATATAACATGATGTGTTAATAGCCTCACTTCAAAAATACTTTGAGAGATCACTTTCACATAACATGGTCCTAGCCATTTCCTCTAGGATTCTATTTTTTCTTTCCACCACTCCATTTTGTTGTGGAGTCCTAGGTGCAGAAAAATTATTAGTTATCCCTTTTTTACTACAAAATTTTTCAAATAGATGATTTTCAAATTCCATTCCATGATCACTCCTAATAGCTATAACTGAAGCATTTCTTGCGTTAGTTACTTCCTTATGAATTTTTTTAAATACTGAAAATGCTTCATCTTTATGAGCTAAAAACATGACCCATGTGTATCTAAAAAAATCATCTACTATGATAAAACCATACTTGTTTCCACCAAGGCTTGTGGTCCTAGTTGGTCCAAAAAGATCCATGTGAAGTAGCTCAAGGGGTCTAGCAGTAGAGACACAATTTATAGATTTAAAAGAACTTCTAGATTGTTTGCCAAATTGACACGCTCTACAAATTTTATATTTCTCAAATTTTAGCTTTGGCAAACCAATCACAGAATCTCTTTTAATTAATTTAGATAGTGTATCCATACTTGCATGACCTAATTTACGGTGCCACAACCAACTTGCATCATTGACCTTAGTATCACTAGCTACTAAGCAGCAGCTATTTTTGGTAAGATCTTCAAGATCTACTACATAAACATTGCCATGTCTTAGTCCTTTGAATACTAAGCTATTGTCAATTGAGTTGGTTATGATGCATAAAGATGGCTTAAACAGAATATCAAAATCTCTATCACATAATTGACTAACGCTAAGTAAGTTATGCTTAAGACCATCTACAAACCGAACATTATCAACAAAGGTTGAAGGTGTGATTTGTATTTTATCGATACCAATGATGTGACCTTGGTTATTGTCTCCAAAAGTCATCGCAGCTTCTTTTTTAGACTCTAGGGTGAAGAATTGCTTCTTGTCACCCATCATGTGTCTTGAGCAGCCACTATCCAAATACCAACAGTGTTTATTGAGCTTGGCTGCAAGACACTCCTACACAAAGAAATCATACAATCTTAGGTACCCAAGTTTTCTTGGGTCCTTCAAGGTTAGTTATGTTAGTTCCTTTTGGAACCCAAATTTTTTTTAATCTTTCTTTTAGCTTCTATTTTTCTATGGTTACATATATTAGCTTTATGTCCTACTCAACCACAACAAAAATAGGTTACATTTTTAGTTTTACTTTCACCGGCTTTTACGAAGAAGTTTTTGAGAAATTTTTGCTTGTTCTTGGGCTTATACCATAACCCGGCTCTATTAAACACAGCTCTTTGACTATTAAGAATCATATCAAGTTTTTCAGAGCTATAGATAAATTTCTCAACAATAGGTTTATATTTTTCAAGTTCTTTAGTTAATTTCAAGTTTTCTTCACTCAATGATTTAATATTAGTAATTGAATTATCTTTTAAAGTATGATTTCTGTTTTTAAGTTTGGAGATTTCTTTAGTTAGACTTTCTTTATCTTTAATTAAGGCATCAGTTTTTTGAGTTAGCAATTGGTTGCTTGTTTTAAGTTATAAATATTCTTTGATAATAGAGTCCTTTTTCTTAATCAATTTATCATTTTTATGAATGTAGGACTGATTAGCTAGCTTCAATTCTTTGTTTTTAAGATTTATTGTCCTATATTCATCCATTAGTTCATTAAAGGCATCATACAATTCTTCAAAAGTAAAATCTAAATGAGTTTCAAACATTACCTCTTTTTCGTTTGCCATAAGGCAGAAATTAGCTTTCTCCTCTTGTTCCTCTTCCGATGATGATGATGACTTATCAGAGTCAGTGCATGTGGTGACAAGGGCTTTTTTCTTCTTGTGTTTGTTGCCCTTCTTCAGCAAGGGGCAGTCGGATCAGAAATGACTGGGCTTCTTGCATTCATAGCATCCGGTTCCCTCACTTTCCTTTTTCTTACCTTTATCCTTATAGAACGAACTCGAAGGAACTCTCTTCTTATGGAAGGGCTTCTTTCTATTGATGAATCTTCTGAATTTTCGCACAAGAAGAGCTTCTTTTTCATCTTCCTCATTGTCTTCTTCTTCATTGCTGCTAGTGCAAGATAGATCTTTGTTAGAAGAAGTAGACTTGAGGGCAATTACCTTTTTCTTATGAGAGGATTCTTCTTCGCTGTGTTGTTTCATTGTTAGCTCATGCGTCATTAGAGATCCAAGGAGCTCCTCGAGTGGCAGCTTGTTCAAATCTTTTGATTCTTGGATTGCCGCGACCTTGGCTTCCCATGACCTTGGTAAAGAGTGAAGAATTTTTCTAACAAGGTCACTGTTAGTATAACTTTTGCCAAGGCTTTTTAAGCCGTTGACAATATCAGTGAATCTAGTGAACATGCAAGAGATGGTTTCATTAGATTCCATTTTAAATAGTTCATATTTATGAACTAGCATGTTTATTTTAGATTCCTTGACTTGATTTGTGCCCTCATGGGTCACTTCAAGTCTATCCCATATCTTTTTTGCAGAACTGCAAGTAGAGATTCTATTGAATTCATTAGGGTACAAAGCACAATAAAGAACATTCATGGCTTTGGCATTTAGTTATGCCTTCCTTCTATCGTTATCATCCCAATCTTTTTCAAGCTTGGGTATAGCAATGTTATCTACATAGATAGAAGGAATATATGGTCTATTAACTATGATGCTCCAAACATTATAGTCTTGGGCTTGGATAAATATCCTCATTCTAGCCTTCCAATAGGTGTAGTTAGTTCCATTGAACAATGGAGGCCTATTGGTGGATTGCCCCTCACTAAGGGAAGATCCAAAAGGGGTTGTCATTTTAATATTTTACTCTTTTCAAGGATTGGAACACCAATCGATATAAGAGCACCTACTCTGATACCACTTGTTGCCCAAGGAAACAACCCAAGAGGGGGGGTGAATTGGGTTTTAATTAGATATTGATCAATTAAAAATATGATGAGTAATTAACTAAATCTATTGCAAGCGGATTAGTTAGATTACTAGATGCAGTGAGTGAAGAGAGTGAAAGAGACACGATGCAATACAAACACAAAAGATTTATAGTGGTTCGGAGCCAACTCTTGCTCCTACATCCACTCCCCAAGCCACACTTGGAAGTTCACTATAATCCTTAGAATTACAGTCGGTTGTTTTACAAGCTCACAACCCAACTTGTTGTTTTCACGAGGTCACAATGAAGGCTCACCGACTAGAACCATCCAATTGTTTTTCCGGATTCACAATCAAACCCAGTTAGTTTTTCCCGGTTCACCAACCACAACCTTACACCGTTGGTTTTGTCTTTGGCTCACCAACAAACCTTACAACCCTTGATTCAATCTCCTGATTGCATCAAGTAAGAAAAAGACAAAGTTTAAGAGTTCACAAAGAAAGCTTCTAAGAAGCAAGTGTGAGAACAATATAAGTAAAGTAGAGTTAGAAGCCCTCAAACAGATTATAGATGAGGAAGTGGGGGCTTCTCGATTTCGGAGTCTCCTCTTGAAAGTACCGAAGGTTGGAGGACAGTAGTAGAGCCTTGAATGCGAAGGAAGCACTTTTCGGTTTGAATTGAATACGCTTCTTCCTTCTTTTGCTCGGATTAACTCTCTTGAAGCTCTTAGTGGTTGATATGCTTTAATGCTCAAGTAGAATAGCTCTCTTTTTTTTTATTACTGTTAACTCTGGCTTTTTAAGTGGTTCCTTTCGAAAACTAGCTGTTAGAGAGAGATTTGAAGCCGTTCTGTCCCGTCTGCACATCCTGACAATGTATCCGTTGGGATCGGAGTCGACCCGTGCGATCTAGAGTCGACTCGGCTGTTGCTGGAGTCGACTCGCGCTTTACTAGAGACGACTCACCCACTATTCAGGATTTGAATTAAAGTGCTTGTCTTGTCCTGGAGTCGACTCGGACCAAAATTGGAGTCGACTTGCCAACATCTGGAGATGACTCGGGCACTTAGGGGTCGGCTCGTTCTCAGGGTTCCAGAAATCCATCTTTCTGTTTTTCTTCCTCGAGTCGACTCGGGCTTTCTTGGAGTCGACTCGGGTTTTCTTGGAGTCAACTCGGCTGTCTTGAGAGGCGACTTGAGATCTTCGGGAGACGTCTCGTTCTTAGAGGCCGGAAAATCGATTCTCTATCTTTTGAACTGATCTGCCTCGGAGTCGACTAGGGCCTTGTTGGAGTCGACTCGGCTGACTTGGGGTCGACTCTAGAACACTTGGAGTCGACTCGTTCACAGGGTCTCCGAGATTGGTTCTCTGCCTTTCAGACTGCTTTCCTCTGGGAGTCGACTCGGACAAAATGGAAGTCGACTCGCCAAGCGTCGGAGTCGACTCGCAATCTTCTGGAGTCGACTCGGTAATAGGGTCTAAAATCCATCGTTCTGTTTTTCTGTCTGTTACCCTTTGGAGTCGACTTGGAACCATTGGGAGTCGACTCGGCAAGCATCGGAGTCGACTCTCAACCTTTTGGAGTTGACTCGTTAATAGGGACTAAAACCCATCGTTCTGTCTTTCTGTCTGTTCTCAGTCAGAGTCGACTCGAAGAGTTCCGGAGTCGACTCGAGCTTGTGCCAGAAATGTTAAACCACCCGGACTTGACTCGCAAAGTTCCGGAGTCGACTCGTGATGCAGACTTTAGTTCAAATTAAGTCCAACACTTAGCCAAATTACTTTGAACCAAAGCTCGAGGCACTTAAACAGAAATTCACACATATTTGCCTGAAACACTAGATTGAATTCATTATATAACATAAAATATACTCAAATGCTTTGAGCTCATCAAAATCAATTAGAGGTTTACTCAATCACTCCACAAATATAAACAAAGTTGAGTTAGAAGCCCTCAAACAGATTTTAGATGAGGAAGTGGGGGTTTCTCGATTTCTGAGTCTCCTCTTGAATGTGCCGAAGGATGGAGAATAGTAGTAGAGCCTTGAATGCGAAGGAAGCACTTTTTGGTTTGAGTTGAATGCACTTCTTCCTTCTTTTTTTTGGATTCACTCTACGGAAGCTCTTGGTGGTTGAAATGCTTTAATGCTCAAATAGAATAGCTCTCTTGTTGTCTACTACTGTTCACTCTAGCTATTTAAGTGATTCCTTTTAAAAAATAGCCGTTAGAGAGTGATTTGGAGCCGTTCTGACCCGTCTGCACAATCTGACAATGTATCCGTTGGGATCGGAGTCGACACACACGATCTGGAGTCGACTCGGCTGTTACTGGAGTCGACTCGCACTTTACTGGAGACGACTCGCACGTTGTTCCAGATTTGAATTAAAGTGCATCCCTCGTCCTGGGGTCGACTCGGACCAAACTGAACTTGACTCGCCAACAGCTGGAGATGACTCGGGCACTTAGAGGTCGGCTCGTTCTTAGGTTCCAGAAACTCAACTTTCTGTTTTTCTTCCTCGAGTCGACTCGGGTTTACTTGGAGTCGACTCGGCTGACTTGAGAGGTGACTCGAGATCTTCGAAAGACGTCTCATTCTTAGAGACCGAAAAATTGATTCTCTGTCTTTTGAACTGATCTGCTTCGGAGTCGACTCGGGCCTTGTTGGAGTCGACTTGGCTAACTTGGGGGTCGACTCTGAAATACTTGGAGTCGACTCGTTCACAGGGTCTCCAAAATTGAGTCTCTGCCTTTCAGATTGTTTTTCTCTGGAAGTCGACTCGGACAAACTGGGAGTCGACTCGGCTGATATGGGAGACGACTCGTAGACTTCGCCAGACGGCTCGTTGACAGGATCTCAAAAACTAGCATTCTGTCTTTTGTTTGTTACCCTATGGAGTCGACTCGGGATCATCTAGAGTCGACTCGGCAAGCATCGGAGTCGACTCTCAACCTTTTGGAGTCGACTCTCAACCTTTTGGAGTCGACTCGTTAACAGAGTCTAAAACTCATCGTTCTGTCTTTCTGTCTGTTCTCAGTCGGAGTCGACTCGAGCTTGTGCCAGAAACTCGCAGTGTGCAGGAGTCGACTCGCAAGGTTCAGGAGTCGACTCGTGATGCAGACTTTGGTTCAAATAGAGTTCAATACTCAACAAAACTATTTTGAACCAAAGCTCAAGATACTTAGAAAAAAATTCATAAAGATTTACCTGAAACACTAGATTGAATTCATTAGAATAACATAAGACATACTCCAATGCTTTGAGCTCATCAAAATCAATTAGGGAATACTCAATCACTCCACACTTTCCGCCTTCCTCCTCTTTGTACTCATAGTGATAAAGTTAACCAAATCCACAGCAACACGAAAGCTACCTCCGAGCCCATGGAGGCTCCCTATCATAGGTCACCTCCACCACTTGCTCGGAGCTCTCCCTCACTGTGCCCTCCGTGAGCTGTCGTGGCGGCATGGCCTCTCATGCACCTCAGGCTCGGACAAGTCGATCTCATTATCGTCTCCTCCCCGAAGATGGCAAGAGAGATCCTGAAGACCCACGATCTCATCTTCGCGTCGCAGGACAAAATACTAGCTTCCAAGTTGTTCTATGACGGCGCTGACATCGTCTTCGCGCCCTACGGTAGCTACTGGCGGGAGCTGCGGAAGATATGCGTTACGAAACTAGCGTGTCAAGTCCTTTAGCACACATCGACAAGAGGCGATGTCCAACCTAGTGGGATATATTGTTAGCACGCCTCTTAATTCTAGAAGACTTGATGTGGCCACTTATCCCACATCAAGATAAACCTCATTTAAATACTGATTAAATCTAATCAAGAAAGAGGTTATATTGAGTTTATCTTATTTGGTAGTTTTTGTAATGGATGGAAACAATTAGAGATAAATCTTATGGATAAGGATATGGGTCCCTTACCTAGCAGTATAAATAAGCTTGTGGATCCATCACCTAAGGCACTCAAGTCCTGCATAGGTTAGAAGCTCCGGATCTCCTCTTCTCTCTCTCTCCCTCGCATGTCTCTTTCTCTTTCCCTTCTCTCTTGTGTGGGTGCTTAATTAAGGTGGTTTTGGTGCTTAATCTCAAGGGTGCTTAATCAACAATGGCCGGAGGTTAGTAAAAATTTATTTGGTTATTATTATTTCGGGGCATAATATGCTTACATTGTGGTATCAGAGCTGATAAACTGCTCTTCTATGACCTTCATAAAATTCTTTGTCTTATGGCAATCAGGGATCGAACCCCTGATGCCCTTACTGATATGAGACTTAATGAGCATTAAACTTAAGCGATTAGATTGCTTCCACTGCTCATAACTGATGTAGGACTAAACACATGCCCACACGGTCCTCATAAATACTCAAATAGTATAAGATGTAATGCATACTTATAACTTGTGGACTGCAGCTTATTTAATATTCAAGCTTAGATCATCCAGCATCAGGCCAATAATAAACCAATAATATCATGACACCACGTCCTGTTGAAGATCAATAAAATTATATCTACATAAAAGTTCATGTACCTTATCATTTTAGAATACAAGCAAATAAATCTTTTTATCAACTAACCTCTGAAAACTTGTGACCAACTTTAGGCGGTTCGTAAATCACTGCATTCACTGCACTAACCATTTCCGTTGGTGATGTGAATCCATCATTTTTCATATAAAAGAGGTGCAACGTTCTGCTCGTCTTCCAAAATAGGTCCTTGCAAGCTCTTGGAACCACACTTCCCTCATTCTGCAACACTAGTCTCAGCAGTTCTGCTCTGCTAGAGTCAATTATGCTTTGAATCTCCCTAATAGCCTCTTCTTCGGAAATGGAACCGCGACTATGAACAATACGAAGCGTCACACTATTCAACTTCCCTTCTTTGCCTTCCCTCTGCCAAAATACTCATTAGTTTCAAAACAAATTATCAATCCACAACTATAGGCAGAGCTTCATTGCAAGGAACTTAATGTCCACTAATATGGTAGCCTACAATCACCCCTAAGCAATTTATTACATAGAACTAGATAACTACTAAGTGGTTAATATATTAAGTCTGAGGTTAGTCTAACTCTTAGGAGGAAATCCTACTTTATTCCATTTTACCTGCGCTATTTGGCTTGTCCTTGTTATTAAAGAAAAACACCATCAAATTTGTTAAGACATCTTGCCCTTCAAGGGAGGAGGTATTATTTGGTAATATGAAGCATAAGTGGAAACTATTGGGCAGGACAAACTAACAATTGTGGCTATAAGGAGAAAGGTTTTCTATAACTAAAAATATAAATAGTGTTGTCGGAGAATTTTGTTCATTATTATGCTCATCTCCTTACTTTCTCATTATTTCAACAGTTGCTCGATCACTTCGCCTTCATCAAGGTCATTCCTATACTAAACAGTAAGTACACATGTTTTTTCAGATATGTTTGTCCATAACTTCGCCTTCATCAAGGTCATTCCTATATGTTTTTTCAGATATTCCACAGGTTCTAAGAATTTACAGATGTAGATGATTAGACAAGATTCGAAAGGCATTAATGTGTGAAAGTGGTATCCAAAACAATTGGTAAATATGTCTTAGGTTAAATGATTTTATTGCTAGAAACAGGCTAGATACATTCAAGGAATTTGGTGATGGAATACTAAGAGCCATATAGTCTAAAGAAGAAAGTTCTATATCAAAACAAAGTCCAAATTAAAAAATTAAGCACCATTATATATACAAAATCCTTTTTAAGGCCTCGCACGAAGGATGCCAATGAATCTCAGGAAGATGGGTGAACCAAGAATCATCAGTATTAATTTGTATCATTGCACATAAATGTTATGATACTTGGTCCAAAATTTTTAAAGATTTAATTTTGCAAAAAAAATACTTCATAAATGAAATTATTGTTGATATTTGGAGCATAGTACTGTTAACGTTTAGAATGAGCGCTTTTACAGTACAGAGTAAAATAAAATGCACATCCAAAATCTGATGCTGTTAATAAAAAAAAGAATACATATTTTAAATGATCAAAACTTGTTTATTCATAAATAGAAATCCATCAAATATAATCTTCAATAGGAACCTTTTTTTATTTTGCATCTTTGAAATAGCTCCTGAAATAGAAAATCAGACGTATACTGGATGGTACTGGGCATACCCTGCTGAAATAGCTCCTTGAAATAGAAAATCAGAGACATCTATTGGTTAAACATGCATGCAGGGGAATTGAGAAAGGAAAACCAAACAATTTTAAATGGAGGTGGTGTGATGAAATGAGAAAATGAAATCTGTGTCAAAGAACTAAAACATGGATGGGAGATAATAGATAAATAGGAAGGATGAATCCAATAAAAAATACAGGGGAAACAGGCTTGAAGGCTTGCTCGTCTCAAGTACATTATGTACATGAAAATGCTCATGTATGCAAGTTAAGAAGACATGCTGAACGAAGCATAAGCAGTTTGAATCCCTAGATTTGTCATATTTGAAGGTTCTGTATGATGTCCCTGCAGCAATATCTCTCTGGTAATCAGATCATAATATCTTGTCCAATGAAGTATATATTGGACGTAGAAGAAAAAAAATAAAAAATGTTACCTCAAAACTTTGCATGTCATTAATGAGACGCCCGATGATGCCGACTAGTTTGTTTAGATTATGATACTCTGGACCACCAAAGGCATCAACTGAAACCTCCTGTCCAACAAAATAGAGTGTCGAGAAAATCGTGGGTTCTAAAGCAAATGATATGTACCCATTTGCCATATATTCATCCATTGTGGGCACTGTATTGGTCCTTGCCCACTCTGACTCTTTCATCATTGCTTTCACCAATGTAAGCCACTGTCAATTATAAGGCCAAATGTTACAACATCGCTCATAAACTTATCTAAAAATAGACTTGTGAAATCACATCTCACTGTCTCAACAATATGGTCGGTCACGCAACGCTTTTGCAAGGCAGATGCTTTGGCTCCGATTTCGTTAATTGTACTGTAGAGAGCCGAATATAAAATGTTGACTCGTTCAGAGCAAAATTGTTTTTCATGATTTCCATCCCACCTGTTATAGATTTGAGGAAAAGAGCTGGATGATTTATATACCTAATAACTTAGAGCAACCACCAGGGTAACACCAATTGAAAAAGAAAATAAGGCATACTTCTCAACCAATGATATAAAATTTACTAATTCTTCTCTAGATCCTCCATGGTCAAAAAAGTCATCAACGACGACGGTTAGCACGGTATTTTTGGCCCAAGACATACGAGCATCAAAACTTTCAGGGGAGAATATCATAGCCGCAGCTGTGAAATAGCAATATATCTGTTTCTGCCGAGCAAATTCTAGCTGATCCAATCTGTTTTCTTTGACCCAACTGTTCAATTAAAATTATCAACATACATTGAACTAAGAAAAGGAATAGGCTTGTGTTTCACTTAAAAGTGAGGAAAGAATATGTACCTCTCAATATGTTGGAGTTCTTTGCGGTATATAGACTGACATAAATTGAAATCTTCCAGTGCCAGTTCTAACAGATCCTTGTCATCAATGCCAGAAGACCTGATAAATGGTTCAATGCATGAATCATAAGTGCAAACGGAAGACAGGATTTTCTTTCCAGACAAGTTAATACTTACGTATATGATGTTTTGAGAACCTGAAGGTTTTCAACTTTAAAGTTCTCAATATAACTCTTGTGCTCTAGGCGTTCCAAGTTGGCATAGAAGGGAAATTTAAGTGCATAATCCACCTGAGATGACAAGAATTTGAGTTATGAAACTTCCATTGCTATTTCCAGATGTTTAGAAATTTTCTGTCCTGAACATGCAAGTACATTGAGTTTTTATAGGCTCAAATCAAAAACTTGCCTCCTGAGAAAGAACTTGGAGTCCATGCTCTGAATTGGGGGATAATGCCTCTCTCAGAATATTACTTGACAAAGAACCAAGTTTATCGAGAACCTGCTCATTTGGTAAGATTTTGATTTGCGATGCCTTGTATAACTCTAGAACTGTTTTCATATCTTTCAGATGCCCTTGGATTGAATTGAAGAAAAAGCTTGCATCACCAAATTGAGATAAGGCATCTGCATAACACGTCAACATATTATACCAACACTAAAGATAGATAGATACCCCATAGTAACCACAATTCGAAACCCTACAGCTTGAAGCAGAAAGTACCTGACGATATACCAAATCCATTCATACGTAATAGACGAAATGCCATGGCACATGTAGCCATGTCTGCATTGATCTCTTCATCATTATTTAACCAGCATCTGAATGATAGCTGAAGTCAGATTTGTAATGAGAATGGTACTATAAGATGTTTTAACTTCTGAGCATGTTTTAACCTCACTACCTATATATTCTGTCCAAAATGTTCTTTATCTCAAAACTAAAATGTCGAGCGACTCCAAGCCTCTCAATTTTGTCAACCACACAAAGAAGGGTATGAATATCCCTAGGATATGAAGTAGGCACTGTACAGAATCAACCGCAAAAAAGTTACATCTTTTCAAAAGCATGAAATACTAGCAATACAATGTTTTCAAAATGATAAAACAGTGGCACTTACCTGAACTGCCAAACTTCTGTAGAAGCGAACGCAAGTACTCAAGGGCTTTTGCATCGTATATATGGGTCAGTGCAGCAGCCGTTGTGGAAGGTGAATTGAACAGAGATCCATTTTCCCTCTGATATTTCATAACCTCTTGCCAATCTTGTGACTTGCCCAATCCTTCAGCAACATATGCCAGATAGGCTTTCCTGCCCTCAGAACTGTTTTCAGACACTCTGAACGAAAGTACATGAATATTACTATTTAGCAACTACAGGAGACAAAGATGTAATAGTCAAAAAGATGTAGATGTTAAAATGAAAAAATTAAGTAATAAGTAGTGCTATAAATACTAAGAATTTTATAGCATAAGAAATTAGCTATGGCGATACTCCAGTAGAATGTTCTGCTACTTTCTAAAGATTGTTTGATGCAACAAATTAGTAAAATGGTATGTATTATACAAAGGTTATCTGGATTTTTCCACATGATTATTCATTGGGAAAAAAATCCAGAAAGGTGCATGAGGTACTAAGTAGTTTATGACTACTCACAATTTCCATTTGGTATCGATCTAAACCTGTAGGTACCGGTCGGAACCAAGTGGAACTACTCTTACTGCCTGGTACCAAACCAGTATTGCCTGGATTTGGAACTACCATGACTTGGAAGGAGGAAAAAGTATTGAGAGCCTACCTTGGTACGAGGTGCATATGAAGCTGGTAGTGTACTGGTATAGTTTTGTAGACCTTGCCAGTAAGTACCCAAAAAACTAAAAAGTTATTTGATTTCATCATCCCCAACCTAAATCTCCAATTATAATTTTATCTTATTTTGGTTCGCTGGACGAACATAGTTCCAAGTTGTTACTTATTCGATGAATTTTTTGTAATATTTTATTGGTTACCTCCCAGAGATCCTTAATATTTAGTAATGTCCATTGACTCTCAATTTTCATCTTCATCTTTTCACCTTAACATTTGCTAATGTCCTCACTTAACACCTAATTCCATGTTATGCAATTTCTAACCCATCCACTGTTCGCTAAAGTCCAACACCAAGCCATCTGTAAAGCTAAGACTTCCTTTGATGTGATTATGAATTACAACGTCATGCAGGTAGAATTATTTACTCAAACTAATATTGTCCAGTTATATTATTTCAATACTTATAGGACACATGCATATAGCATATGCATATTAACAGTCTTTATAGAGATACAAGATTTTAGATTAACATGATGAACAATGAGATAATCAAATCAGAACGTAGTATGCTATAGTATACATGTCTTGTCATGAGAAGATTGCTTATGAAAAATTGGAAAACATGAAGAGAATCCTAAGATATAGATAACCAAGGGAACCACATACCTTTGCAGCTCTAAATCTCTCATGTGAAACATGACATCTATGTCATTTTGGCTAATAGGAAGATCTAAACCCATATCAATGGCATATCCAAGCATTCCAGGAAATATGATCTCAAAGCCAATAGGAGAATGCAACTTCTCATCCATAGCAGAGGAAAAATAAGATCCAACAAAGTGGAGCCCTGCATTTTCAGGCATAATGTTCTGTTTTAATGCGCATGCAGTAAAAAAAAAATTGCATATGATCTTGTGTTCTTTGAAGATACCCCTTCTGACATGTTCTTCACCAATATTCCATCGCTTTAGTGCAAGTACACAGGCTAATGTAGAAGAGAGAGCATCCTTGACAAGAGAGGGGTGGAGACCATGAATTCCCCAAGAGCCATCAGGATGTTGATTCTTTATTATCCAAGTAAGACACTCTGGGAAGCATGGAGACTGCGGAAATTCTGGCAAGGGGACCATAGCTACCCATGCAGTGTCATAGGAAGAAGATGAAAGATCAACATTAGGTATCTGCTCGCTGATTCTTTTCTTTGATACTTCATCTCCCTATCATTTGATTTGAAGGTTTTAATTCATGCGCAAATGCAGTTATCACATTAACAGGAACACGAAATTGGCATCATACCAGAATTGGAATATTGGCACTTCTGCTCCTCTTCATTAATCCATGACCCATATATGCTGTCAAAAGTAGAACAAAAATCAAGAAGAATATGGAAACTAGTTAGAAGATAGGAAATCAAAGATCAAAATGAAGAGAGCTAAGCCACTGGGAGAAATAGAAAAAGGAAACGAAATATGATTGCTGACTTGCAAACAAATTATTAGCACAAACAATTAATAATATATGGCATAACGCTTGTTACTTTTATCAAGCAATCAAACAAGTATGCTACGTTTTTTAATACTATTGTTGTTTCTGAGTTATCATTCAATCATGACTAGTGTTTCCTCCCCTTTCTTTTCTTTTCGCTTTCTTTTCTTAATAATTTCTTTTGTAAAAAATACAAGTTCTGAGTTTTTTTCTTCATGTTTTTTTTCTGCGTGTAATTTGTTCTGCATTGCCAGGGGGCCTATTTTAATTTAAGCTAAACCTTCCTTCCATGGCCGATCATAGCGAGAGGATGATTGCGTTAGATAAAATCGACAAATAAATGATCCAGCCATCTGTTGAATGGACCTTCGAAATCTGATCATCCGATAGTTATGCATCTTCCAAGTGTTACAGTTGCACAGAAAAGCCACTAAATCTAAAGGGAATGTAATTATGTATAGCAAAGTAAATGGTGCTAACCAACAAACACCTGCTTACGTGTTATGGGGACTTCAACTGAGAAAAGAAGATCCATATTTCCCAGTTGAGATAACAGATAGGCATTTTCCCATAGCCAGGTCCATTTAAACAGCCTGTTTTGATAATTAGAAGGATTTGCTTGGATCTTCCCTATTCTGTTCTCATCATTGGCAGAGTCAAGGGGGTATGAACATAATATAGTCTATACTTTATATAATAGATTCAACTTCCATAAACTTATCATTTAGTCATCATTCAAATGCATAAAGCCCATTCTAGGCTCTCCATTATCATATCAACATTACAAACTCCAAAAGTTACCATTTATTATTAAGTTATATTAAAAAAAAGGAACGGAATGCACCTCCCTTCACTGCTAGAAGGGGGGAAGTGTCTCAAGTGTATCTACTAAGCATCCCAAGTCCTTTTCCCTTATTTTGCAAAGTTGGAAACTTAAAAACATATGAATGGATGCGTATCCTAGAAGTATCTGATGATTATCAGTAGGGCTGCAAATGGGTCAGGTTGACATGTGACCCGACCCAACCCGTTTTGGAAAATCCATGGGACCAGGTTGGATCCTAAAATTGGACCCATTCCATTTTTCAGGTCAGATCTGGGTTTACTGAATTCAGATCTGACCCACCCACTTAAAATTTGGATTAGTTTGGATTTTCAATCCTACGACACGTCCCGACCCAACCCGAATCTGTAAAATTATTTGGGTCTGCGAGCTGCAGTAGTATATTTTATGCTGACAATTGGTATACTAGATATTCTTTCCCATGCTTTTATCACCTTTGTAAGGTCTTGAGAGATGTCTATCTTCTTTGTCCTTGTACAACAAAACTTTGATGATATTTGGTGTCGTGGAACAGTTGAGGAAAATTTTTTTTGCCATGGCTAGAGTCAATGAAAGTAAAAGGGTTAAAATTTCGTGACAACAACATGGCGACAGATTTTATGGTAAATGAGGATATTGGATGCATTTCCGGAGTTGTATGTGGGAGGGAGATTTATGAGGCTGATGCATTTATCCTTGTTGTAGCAGTTTCTACTCTTCAGTCTACTGTAATCAGCAGGTATCACTTAGTTCATATCACCTTCCAGAAAATGTCAATTGCTTCAATCTTAAATTTTTTTTTTTATATGGGATCCCTGGTTGTGTTTCGGTTAGACTACCACCTAGTATTACAAGGTAAACTATCCTCTGAACTCCCAATGTCCTGTTCTTGTAAAGCCTGCAATAAGCCCATAACAATTGCTGTTCATGTGCCATTGTAATGGAACCTCTCTTTATAATACGTCATATATGATAATTTCAGATCTCTGATCAGTGGTTTTCCTGTAGTTCTCGCTACAATCACGGCAAGATTTTCTAAATGTTCTTAGCTTGGATACAATTGATGTACTCTCTCTTAAACTAAGATTTGATAGGAAGGTTTGCAAAATATGATTCTTCTTCTCTTAGGCAGCAGGCATTTTTCAAGTAAAACCAAAGTACTGACTCCAAATACTATTAGGTTGAAATTCCGAAGGAAGCCAATGTTTGCTTTGGTTTTAATGAATCGACTGGATGCACTTTCTTCATCTTGAACTCAATTTATGATGAATACTCGCAAGTTGATACCCTTAAGCTCTACTTATGGTTAAGAAGAGCTGGTGTGTGCCCCATGATTTCACAATCCTAGAGCACAGACTACTTATGGTATGCCAGTGGAGAACTCCTCTCCTCCCGCAAGGCCGGCGGCGCTGGAAAGGGGCCGGGCCGCGGCGGACGCTGGAAGAGGGCGGGCCGTGGCCGGCGACGGCCGCGGGACGCGGGAAGGCGCCCTTCTTCCTCGTCTTCGGCACCTCCCCACCGTGGGGGTGGGAGCGGAGGCACTCCCGGCGGCACGGCTGCGGGAGGAGGCGGGCCGCGGTCGGCAGCGGCCGCAGCTGGCCGTTTTCTTCTCCTTCTTCTTCGCGGGGATGGGAGATCAGGAGGGATGGGGGCATTTTCGGCATCTTATTTTAAAATAAAAGGTGCTCAGGGACCCAGCCAACAAGGACTTTTTGTTATAGAGAAGTCCTCAGAAGGGTGGGGAATTAATTTTGTTTTTTTCCTTGAGAAAAGTGAGGCGGTTATCCCACGCCCAGCGGACCATATGAGAAAATGGTAGTCAATTATCATCATAAGACTGACCTATTAAGATAGATATAAACCAACAGGATTGCTTGATGCAATGATTAATACATCTATAACATACTATATCCTGCCGAATAAAAAGTTACAATAAGAGCTACATGAGGTTCGAGCAAGAAAAAAAATCTCCAATTTACCATACATTTGACACAAATAAGATGAAAACTCAAGAACATATGAAACATAGAATCATAAACTTGCTCATCTTTTTAAATAGCACTACTGCAACCAAGGCTCGGAAAACAAATTGATGTGTCTAGATATCATTTTATTTGACTAAATGGAAACTTGGAACTTTACGTACCTGTGAGACCTTTAGTAGCAACTGCTCTTGTGGAATGCGTGATCCTCAAACTAGGCATATAGATATTTGGATATCCAATGCCACAAACGGAACTATAGACAGAAAGAGAGAGGAACTGCATCGCCATTGAGCTATGGTTTGGAGTGTTTCACTGTGAAAAGGGAAAGACATGCCAAGAAAGATCAAAGGATAAAAACAAATGGGAGAAAAGTCAAACAAAAAAGTAGGAGAAAGAAAGCATAAGTGAATTTGTTTTCCCCTTGGCACCTTGTATAACATAATCCTAGCTCTGCCCCTAATCATGCCATTAAAGTTGGCCATTTTGTCTACTTGATACAGATACAAGAGACATTCAAAACGGATGTTTCTTTGCTTTTAGTTATTTCAAATGTTGTAGATCAAACATGACCCATGCACACCATGCCTATCATGAATCTTAGCTCAACACTCTCTAGATACCTATTTGTGTGTTTGTGTGCCTGGTTGGCCCAATCGCCCTTAAAAGGTGAGAAACTATTTTAAAAGGTGAGAAACTTTGCATACCCTCTTGAGAGCTTGAAACTTGCTCGCATGCCCCTTTATGAGAACCTAATTTGGCTTTAGCAAGGATTCTAATATCTATGAACAATCAAACATAGCGAGAGAGGGGGAAAAATGAAAGAGAAGCATTACCAACGTACGGCGAATGGACGCAGATCAGAGACAGGCACCAAGAAGAACCAAGAGAGAGAACGAAGAAGCTGCGGTGGGGAAGGGAGAAACAACGTAAATAAATAGACGGGAACACTCTCCATGACCGCATCCGAATGCTAGGGCCCAGCTTGTACGAATCCACTGGTAGAAGTCCTCCATATTTTTTGCTAAAGAGAAGTCCTCCATATTGGGCGGAAAAAAATTTATAGAGCTATGCGCAGCTTGTCAAGAACCCACACATCCGCGTTTCCCAAATAGAAGGTCGTCGACATTGGCTTTGCTGAGATTCATTGCTAAATTTTAATTTTATTAAAATTTTTATTTAATTGGTGATTAATTTTCATAACTTTAAGATTTTATTTTTAGTTTTATTGTATTTAATTATTTCTTCTAAACTAGTTATGCTATTGATTTTTTGAATTTGAGTAGGAATCAAATATCTTATCCTATGGCATCCTATTTAAAAGGACATTTGTCTTGTAATATGAGAAAAGAGAGAAGGAAAAAGTGAGAGTAGTCGTTTTTGGTGAGAAGTGAGATAGATCTTTTTATGTGGCTCAATTTTTTAATTAATTTTTTTCCCTTCTAATTATTATTTTCTGCATCTCTTTTCTATTTTTTGTTTATTATTTATTTTAAATCTTGGGTCGGCACGGGCGATCTACTTAACATGTCACACTTTAGGTGCAAAAAAATTTCATTTGTATTTGAAATTAAGGTGGGAGGTGGTTTTCTTTTCCTTGATGGTGAGAATAACAAAACAACTTTTCTGGAGACTTTTCAATGCTTGGAGATTTACCAAATAATATGGTTCTACTTGATTCTTCTACATGGACAGTGGATACAATCATCTACGTCAAGTATCTCAGACAGCACCCATTCATATGATTCTCAGCTTGAGAATCTTCCATCTGGGTGGGCTGTATGTTACCAAAATTTGGCTTGCCTTTAGGGTAAGATCCAAAGAAAATCTTAGCCATTGCCAGCATTCAAGATTTCGAGGTCAACAATTCTCCTCCAGCTTTGTGGTGAGGTCCATTGGTTGTAACAGCAGTTAATTCGTAGAATGAAGACAAAACTATTGGACTAATATTATTCTCTAGCAAGATTTCACTCAAACATTTACTTGGACTATATTCCCCGCGTGCATATAACTTACCAAGCAAAGCTCCGAAAACAATGCAGATAAGTTGATAAAAACACTAAAATCCTAGAGCTGCCATGACTTTAGACACAATCAAATCTTTTCAAACTTGTCGGCCCTGACAAGAAGCGGAGACGTGGATCATGCATGTCCACATGCACCCATCTGAAGTGTAGAACAGCCATCGCTTTTGACAGTCCTATTGGTCAGGCTGTCCTTATGAATCAAGACGTAGGGTGAGTGCTACAATTAGGTCAAGTGATGGTGATTCTGATCTTATCCTGACATGAATTGGCATAGGGCATATGATTTTGACGTCATCTGACCATTTCATGTTGGAACTAAGTCCAAGGCGACCAAAAAGATCGTCGGAAACGGTTAAATTTTGTTGTGAGAAATTAAGTTTTTGGTAAGCCTTTTATTTAGATTCATTTATTTCGTATCCCCGATTCATTCTAGTATTTCATCTGCAAGGACATTTTGTTACGAAGCCAATTGCAGTTGAGTCCATTCAATTTAACAAAATAATAAGAAGATAAGGAATTTTGAAGGCTCAAGGACTAACATGGCTAAAGCTTTCATGACTTACACAATTAATTTTGTTACGGCCCTTGCCCGTTAGATATTCGGAGCTTCTCTTCTGCAGGTTTTACTCTTCAAATGCCGCATACCTATCAGGGAGGAAACTGTGCTGCGAATGGACTAGTGAGACATTTAATAGAGATAGAATCAGACTAGAAAAACGAAATAGACTGAACATGTACAGTGAAATCCTTTTTTTTGGGAAATTATGTGTAAAGTATTTAGATCCTTTTCTAGTAGTTAAATTACTTAAAGTAGCAATTACTTTTTAGAGCCACGGTAGCAAAGATTTCTAAGATTTGTAATATGTCCCTCAGATTGAAGTGCACGTCGCCAATTCCAAGCGCAACAAAATCAACAATGGCTCCAGCAAGAAAGTTACTCAATGGAGACTTCAAAGCTTTCTTTCGTTTCATCACTTGATCCTACACTATAATTGCTGCTTACCTGATTGCCGAGTCTCTTGTCACGTCATTGAACCTCTTTCGTTGCGGTCAAGAACACGAGGCCCTAGATTGTAAAATAGACGGAGCTAAAAAGCATGGCTAACTCTCACGGTAATCCTTTGATTTTTCAAATTGGATGTCTTTTCAAGTTGATTGTTACACCCCAGACTTGGCCGCATTCCTATCAATGAGAAACTGATCAAAGCTCGGGACTTTGAAAGTGCACTAGATTTTTTGATGATTCTTTCAGTTATTGGCATTTTAGATATACAAGTTAGAGTATTTGATTTATGTTGATATATAGTATTTTGAAACTTAAGTTTGCTTTGAATAAATTATTGAATTTTTTTTTTAGAAATTTGCCATTGCTTTGATATGATTCGCAGCCTTGTATGCCTGTACGGTCCGCCGTGCATGCATGCGGCGTCTGTCGCGCTCCGCACTCGAAGCATGACACCACGACCACGCTCTAGCTCGTGATCGATAAACCATAGTAACAAATTTCTGCCCAAGGTAAGGCTCTGATGGCATCATATTTTTGCTTGTGACTAGGCTATCCATAGGATCGCATTCCTGCCTATGATGAGGCTCTCCACACCTTTGACACAATTTATCCTAGTAGTATTTTATACTGAAACTCTAACAACCCCTAAGATCCGGCACTAGAGGATCTATTTGGTCGAAACTCTTTGCGACTGTATGGTTCTTCTAAGCAACTAGAGGATCTATTTGGTCTAAACTTTTGCTCATACACCATGACCCATGGTTCGTGGGTAACATTAGTCAAGGTTCAACTTAGAACATTAATTTTGGAATATTCAAAATCAGCTCAAGTAGCTATCAATCACCAACTTTCCAAATAAATTGAATAGACCAGCAGACAAGTATGCTTTAGAGTTTAGAGTTTAGATTGAAGTGCACATCGTCAAGTCCAAGCGCAACAAAATCAACAATGACTTTCTTTCATTTATCACTTGGTCCTACACTATAATTGCTGCTTACCTTCTTTCGTCACGTCATTGAACCTCTTTCGTTATGGTCAAGAACACGAGGTCCTAGATTCTAAATACACGGAGCTAAAAAGCATGGCTAACGGTAATTCTTCCTTTGATTGTTACACCCCAAACTTGGTCACATTGCTATCAATGAGAAACCGATTAAAGCTGGCAAGTGGAAATTTTGAAGTTTCCACTCTGACTCTTCCCAGGCCAGCTCAATCAAATTGGCAATGGCTGCCACGGCAATTCCTTCTTGTCGCGTATGAAACTTCTGACTGAATGTTCTCCATCCAAGGAAGAAGAAAAGAACTTTCGTTTATTCTATGTAACTGGGAACTTGTGGGCAATGAATTTTTTTTGATCTTGCTGCTAACTTTTTGTAGAAAAAAGTTATTGCATGTGAAAAGAAATCTCTGAGGTGCGAAACATCTTATGCTACTTTTTTCATCATAATTTCTGCAACAATACTCTGAAAAAAAAATATTAGTTAGATGACAGGCATCAGAGAAGTTTTTTTGGATAGGTTTGTAGAAAGGTTCAGTGTGGTTAGGGAATAAATTTGAATAAAGTGAGGGGATAGCTGCCAAATTGTATATGCTTCCAAACCTTGACATAACCAGCTTAGCTTTAGCAGGACTTTGTTGCGGATTGAAGACGAGTGGGATAGAAAGGAAGCATAAGAGTTTAGTAGCTAAAGTGAAGGTCAGGCAGAAGGCTTGGTAACTAAAGGAAGGTCTAATCAACGGTGCTCAGATAGTAGTAGATGTAAGTCCGGATGGAAGTTCAAACATGAGAGTTTGACTTGTCATTATTGTTATAGGCAAATATATATTAAGACTAATTATTATAAGTTAAAAATTAAGCAATAGAGGGATCAAAAAAAGAAGGCAAAATCTGCAGAAGCCAGTGTAGCAAATGGTGTTTCTGATGGTTCCGAAAATTTTCTCACTAGATCCAAAGATGAATGGATTCTAAATTTAGGTTGTTTCTACTACATATATCCCAATAGAATGCTTCTCTACGAATCAATTGACAGTAGAGTTGTGTTGATGGGCAATAATGCCCCAATTAAAACAGTTGGAAAAGGGACGGTTCAAATTAAAATGCATGTGGTGTGATGAGAACTTTAACATCATGTTTGGCATGTTTTGATTTGAAGAGGAATCTCATCTCTTCAGGCATCCTTAATGCTAACGAGTACAAGTACACAGCTAAAAGGGGATTTATAGAAGTTAGTAAATGTGCCTTGATTATAAAAAAAGGTGCTAAAAAAAAGTGCAATCGAGCTGAGCCGAGTCGAGTAGCTAGATGCTCTTCGATTCAATTAAAAATACTCGAAATTGATCGAGCCTTAATATACAAGCTCAAACTCGACTCGATAAGAAAAAAGCAATACTCAAGATCGTCTCGACTCAAATCAAATATCAGCAAAGTCAATAAACTCGATATATTAGTCATGTGTCATTGATAATAGTTAAACTTAACAGTGCTAAATAAATATTTTATTGTCATCAGATTAACAAGATCAGGCTCAGTGGCATTTCCGAGTTTTCACATTAAGAACTTCTAATTATCTTTATGATTTTATACTAGACACGTGTGAGAATAGGGCCTTAATGGGCTGGAATAGAAGAAGCGAAATAGGGGATCGAGATCGCGATCCCCTGCTCCGCCTTCCTTGGGCGAGATGGAGCAGAGGCACCGCGGGCGCTCAATGGCAGCCCCGTAGCCGCCCTACGGCCACTCTACAGCTGTCGATTCCGCTCAACCGCTGCAAGAATCATGGCAGTGAACGAGCCGAAACCCACTTATAAATTCCTCTGCCACCGAGCCACCACCGCCGAGCCTTCACTCCTCCCTCTCCTCCCTCTCCTTCTACTCCTCCTCTGGTGGCCGGCATTCCACTCCGATCAAGCATCGTCCAAAGACCTTTTCGTGATCCACGTTTCTCTCTATTTTGAGATTGGCTTCGAGCCTCCACTACCGCTACCGCCGTGAGATCCGCCACTTGACCGCCAGACTGAGCCACCCTCGGCCGAGATCCATTCCCTCTGTAGACTCGTCGATGAGCTCCCCCCCACCTTGTTCTTCTATTCTTAGATAATCTATGTCAGACCAAACCAAGATTGTTCTTAGTTCCTTCCTCCCCTCCGGCCACCGCAACGGCCACCGGCCGCCACTGTGGTCAGGTGGCTGTCGACCTCTGGCCACCTAGGCCCAGCCACCGTTGGAGCCTCCTCTTCCCTCCTCCCTCTCTTCCTTCTTTTCCTCATTCTTCTTTGTTTTCTCAATAGGATGAAGAACTCCTATTTTGGCTCGTGATTATTCATATGGGCTCTCTTTGAATTTGGGCCCAGTTCATTCATTTTGGGCTTTGATGGGCCGTATCCATTTTAGGCCATGTTCACTCTGTTGGACCGTATCCATTTTGGCCCTTGTTGGGCCATACCCCTGTTCATCCATTGTGGAGTGTATATCTTTTGGGCCCTGTTGGACCCTATTCACTCTGTTAGGTTGTGTCCATCATGGGCAGGGCGGCGGCTCAATACATTCTGGGGCCTAAGGCGAATCCAATGAACGAGGCCTCTTTTTTTTAATAATAATTTTTTTTAATAAATATAAAATATTTAAAAAATATATATATAAATAGATAGCTATCAAGTATACTATTTCAACAAAGATACATGAATCTAACAAAGATAGACAAAAAGTCTTTTCAATTTAATATAATTCTTGAATGGAAGCACATAAAAGTAATTACTCTAAATGAAGGGCCATGAAACTGATTAAATAACTGAGATAATGCTTGGCAATACTGTTTACCATGTCAAGCAAGAGCCGAATAGGAAAAGGTCATCCCATGGCACTTCATGGTCAAGGTAAAGAAAAGAATTTGTTCATAAAGGAACCTCTCTATAAGAGAGAGTAGGATCATTATGGGAAATTCACTCCATCTAATTAATAAAAGTCCCATCCCACCATCTCCCCTTCAGGTGAGTACCCAAGCGGCAACTGCAACATCACAGCACAGCAGCCATTCAACCCCCTCCCTCCTTTTCTCTCTCTAGCACCCAAGAGGGGAGAAGAAACCGAGAGGAGAAAACTAAAAGAATCTCCACCCTCCAAGAAGTCCATCTCCAATCCCCCTATCTTTCTTCCGGATGGCCCAGCTGGATCAGGAGTAATGTGAGGGAAGGAAAACCAAGACCAAAACCAAAAAAGAGAAGGGATGAAAGATAAAGAGTGGCTTCAGGAGTCTATCAAGCCAGCCAAATCCCTCCTCTCTCTCTCTCTCTCTCCCCACCCAAAACAAAACTGTGAGATACGGGGCTGAAGTCGGCAGCCCTCGCCGACTTCAGCCCCGATTCAATTCGGGAGGAACCGGAACAGAGGATCGCGATTGCGATCCTCTCCGGCTCCTCCGGGGGACAAACGGGGCAAGGGCACCGCGGGTATCTCGCGGCGCCCCCCCCAGTCCATCCGCGGCCAATTCACGGCCGCGGATCTCACTCGACCGCCGCGATTTTCGCGGCGGAGGGCTATTACGATGGGGAGATAAAGCCCATCTTTCCCTCCCTTAGGGCCACCACCGAGCTCCCTCTTCTTCCTCCCCCTCTCCTCCCTCTCCTTCCTCTGCCCTTGCCTCCCAAGTGGCTGGCGTACCGCCGGATCCACCACCATCACCACCCGTGCCTTCCCTTGTTTTGGAGATTCGCATCCCTCGGTTCCGAGCACCGCCGCCACTGCTTGACCTCCGGATCGAGCCTCCCTCGGCCGAGATCCGCCACTTCCGTCGACTGCCGGTAAGCCCTCTTCCCTTTGTGCTCTTCGATCTTAGCCGATGCATGCTTTCCTCCCTTGGTTTTGGCCCCATGAACCGAGACCATTCTTGGTTGATTATTGACCCCGGCCACCGCAACGACCGCCGGCCGCCACTGCGGCCGGCTGGCCGTAGACCGAGAGGTGGCCGGACCCATGAACCTAGACCATTCTCGGTTGATTATTGACCCCGGCCACCGCAACGACCGCCGGCCGCCACTGCGGCCGGCTGGCCGTCGACCGAGAGGTGGCCTCCGGCCACCCAGGCCGGCCACCCCGCCGATTCCCCCCTGGGTCCTTTCTTCCTCTTCATCTTCTTCCCCTGTCCGTGGGGGCTTGGGGAAGAAGAAGGGCCTTGTCACGGGTCCTGTTCACTGCGGGCCCAACTTGGGCCCGGTTCGAATCCGGAACCCGAAACAAAAAAAAAGAAAGAAAAAAAAAGAAAAAAAACCCGAAACCTGAAACCCAGTTCAGATCCGAACCCGGAACCCGAAACCCAAACCCATTTGGCCAATAAATGGAATTTTACAGTTAAGCCCTTGGCAGTATATTATTTCACAAAAAGGGTCTTCTGTAATTTGTATTTGATCCCTATAGGAAAGATTTATTACATAAATAAACCAATTAGAAGCCAACCTTGGGGGCCCTATTGGGCCGGGTCTATGCGGGCCCATTGGGCCGTGTTCGATGTGGGCCCTATCGGGCCATGCCCATTATGGGCCAACTCTGGGCCCTGTTGGGCCGTGTCCAGTAGTATTATTTTTAGATTTTGTTTAGCTCTGAAATTTACAAAGAAATTAATTAAATGTTAACAGGTGAACCTGATCCGCCTATCTGAAGTAGGAATTAAGCGAGAAGAGGTAAGTAACTTAATACTTCAAGTGTGATTTATAAATTATTTGATAAACTGATTAAGTTTTGACATATGTTTTGCATTCAGTAAATTGGGTCAGGCATGTTAAATTTTTTAAAAAAATCATCTTATATGCTCTGAAATCCATGAAATATGACTGGATAATTTATGAAAGCTATTTTTATATATATGCATTCTCAGCATGGATATGATCTGTTATATTCTGTTCTGGCCCCGCTAATGGGGATTATACGTTGGACCTGTCGACTTGTAATCTGTGAGGAACCGGTTTCGACACCGCGCCACCGGTGATTAGAATAGTAGTTTCTAGACACCGTTGCCACCGGTGACTAACAATAGTGGTTTCTGGCACTTTGTGCAATCCATGCCACTGGGTTACGTGGCCGTAGCCTATCATGTTGAGATTCTGGTATCAGAGTTTTTGGAAAAATGATAATAAGTTTTGAAAACAGTAAAACGATGTTATTTATGATTTATTCTAGTCATTATCCTGTATTTTGATCTCATATGCTCTGACCCCCACTTTGGAGTATTTTGTTGCTTACTGGGCTAGTGTAGCTCATTATTTTATTTTCTCTGTTTTTCAGATCCAGAAGCTTGATCGCACGGGATTGGGGAGTGCGTTAGATTTTTCGATAATTTTTCAGTTATTGGCATTTCAGTTAGATTAGTTTGGACATTTGAATTATGTTGGCATAGTTATTCTGAAATTTTGTAAGACTACTTTTGAATGATTTTAAGTATTTTGTCAATTTTAAGCATCTGCTATTAATCCTTAAATAAGTCTTGAACATCTGTATTTGCTTTGATGTAATCCATTGCCTTGCATGCCTGCGCGGCCCGTCGTGCGGGCGTGCGGCGTCTGCCACGCCTCGAGCTCGGGGCATGATAGATTTGGTGGTATCAGAGCTCAGGTTTCAGATTCATAGGGATTATGTTTGAAACAGTCATATTTGAGCCTAAGTTTTAAGATCCTTAGGATTCGTTGGAAAGTTAAGAGATGGGGTAGTAACTAGACAAAGGGATAATGTTCATTTGTTTTGTTAACTATTTTGTATTATTCTGTTTGGATAAATTTTTAAAATTTATATATTTTCACTGAATCAGGATGCCGCCTCGCCGTGTCCGTAGCTTGAATCGGATGGTTGGGCGCTCTCGGGGAAGAGCCCCCACTAACCAAGCGGGCGAGGCATCGCATAACTCAGGGCCCCAGGGTCAATCAACTCCAGAAGCTGCCGCCGGAAATCAAACTCGGGTGCTCGAACTGATCGAGGAGGTCGTCGGGTTAGTACGCCAACAGAGGCAACAACGTCAGCAACCAATCCAGCAGGATGTTGCTCCTCCTGAGCAAAGAAGAAGTATAGCAGAATTCAAGAGAATAGCACCTTCGGCTTTTAAAGGCACTACTAGTCCTCAAGAGGCCGAAACATGGATAGATGAAATGGGGAAAACCTTCAGGGCAATGGAGTGCACCGATGAAGAGAAGGTTAGATTTGCCACCTATATGCTTCAGGATCGAGCTCATCATTGGTGGATGTCTGTGGAGCGCACATTGGCACCCGAGCAGGAGGCACTTACCTGGCAAAGATTCTGCACAGCATTCTACTCCAAGTATTTTCCCTCCAGTTGCCTGAGGGAGCTAGAGAGGGAATTTCTCAATCTGAATCAAGGAACTACGACTGTGGATGAGTATGAGGCAGAGTTTGACAGGCTATCTCGGTTTGCTCCCACCCTCATCATGGATGCGGAGTCCCGGATGAGGAGATTTGAAGAAGGATTGAAGCCTCACTTACGTCGGAGTTTGGACGCAATACACTCGACGAACTATGATGATCTGGTAGACAAGGCTAAGAATCTGGAAATTGTCTGGAAAGAAACATATGATGCCAAAGATAGGAAACAAAAGAAGAGAAGCAGAGATTATGATGCTCGCAGTAGACAGAATTCTAGCAAGACTGCAAAATCACATAACCAATCTTGGCAATCAAGGAAGCAAGGATCTTATGGAAAGACTATTCAGCAAGAGAAGCATAAGTGTGATGCATGTGGTGGTATGCATAAGACCGAACACTGTAGACGATTATCTGGTGCTTGTTTCAGATGCAGCCAGCAGGGTCATAAGGTAGCTGAGTATCCTCAACAGGACCTTCGATCAGTTCAGAGGCCTCAAACTACAAAAAACCAGCAAGTGCAAGCTTCTCCTGTTCCGGCTCAGTCAGCTCAGCCTTCTTCTCCTAAGCAGCAGAAAGGGGGGAGACTGCGCACACACTGTCGTATTTACGCACTGACTCAGCAGGATGCTCAGGCATCCAACACGATGGTGTCAGGTACATTGTCAGTTGCTTCTGTTTATGCTCATACACTAATTGATTCTGGTGTTAAGCATTCCTTTGTGTCATCTACATTTGTGCAAAAACATGAGCTGCCTTGTGTGCAATTAGAGTATGATCTGCATATTAGCACTCCTGTCGGAAGTGGGATGATTGGTAATCAGGTCTGCAAGACTTGTCCAGTTCAGATAGTAGGTAGAGACTTGCCTGCTGACTTAATAGTTATAAATATGCATGACTTTGACATAATCCTCGGTATGGACTGGTTAGCATCACATTTTGCCACCATTAACTGCCATGAAAAATGGATAAACTTCCGGACCCCAGGAGATACTGAATTCAGCTTTATGGGCAGTGGTGCATATACCTCCCCTCGAATTGTCTCCGCTATGCAAATTGAGCGACTACTTAGAAAGGGGAGTATGGCATATATTGCCACAGTGGTTGACACTAGACTATCATATCAAAGATTTGAAGATATTCCAGTAGTAAATGAATACCCCGATATCTTTCCGGAAGACCTTCCTGGCTTGCCACCAGATAGAGAAATTGAATTTGCAATTGATTTGATTCCCAGTACCACACCAATCTCCAAGACCCCTTATAGAATGGCTCCAGCTAAAATGAAAGAATTAAAGGAGCAGTTGCAAAGATAAGGGTGTCTCAGACCTAGTGTCTCATCTTGGGGAGCTCCAGTCTTATTTGTAAAGAAGAAGGATGGTAGCATGAGATTATGTATTGATTACCGAGAAATAAATTGGGTAACGGTAAATAATAAGTATCCTCTACCAAGAATAGATGACCTTTTGATCAGTTAAAGGGTGCTCAGGTATTTTCCAAAATTGATCTTCGTTTTGGGTACCATCAGTTAAAGATAAGAGCTGAAGATGTGCCAAAAACTGCTTTTCGTACTCGGTATGGGCACTATAAATTTTTGGTCATGCCTTTTGGACTGACAAATGCCCCTGCAGCTTGTATTGATCTGATGAACAGGGTGTTCAGACCCTTTCTGGACAAATTTGTAGTGGTCTTTATTGATGACATCTTGATCTATTCTGGGAGTCAGGCCGAGCACGAGTAGCATTTGAGGTTAGTACTGGAAATCCTAAGGCAAGAGCAGTTGTATGGTAAGTTGAAGAAAAGTGAATTTTGGCTAGACAGTGTAATGTTCCTAGGGCATGTAATATCTAAAGAGGGTATCTATGTGGATCCAAAGAAGATCGAGACAGTGGTCAACTGGAGCAGGCCCAACAGTGTTACTGAGATTCGCAGTTTTTTGGGCCTAGCAGGATATTACAGACGATTTGTTGAGGGTTTTTCCTCTATTGTTGCACCTTTAACTCGACTAACTCGTAAAGAAGTTAAGTTCGAGTGGTCAGATAAATGTGAATAGAGCTTCCAGGAGCTTAAACAACGTTTGGTGTTAGCTCCCATCCTTACCCTTCCTTCTAGTGGTGAAGGTTATACAATCTACAGTGATGCCTTAAAGAAAGGATTGGGTTGTGTGCTGATGCAGAATGATAAGGTGATTGCCTATGCTTTCCGACAATTAAAGTCATATGAGGAGAACTACCCTGTTCATGATCTTGAACTTGCTGCTGTTGTGTTTGCATTAAAAATTTGGAGACATTATTTATATGGTGAATCTTGTAAGGTGTACACTGATCACAAAAGTTTGAAATACCTTTTTACCCGGAAGGAACTAAACATGAGACAGAGAAGATGGTTAGAGTTACTGAAGGATTATGATTTGTCTATTCATTACCATCCGAGAAAAGCTAATGTGGTAGCAGATGCACTGAGCAGAAAATCCACTGGTAGTATTGCTGCCTTACTCACCTCTCAGAGGAAAATTTTGGAAGATCTAAGAAGAGCAGAAATCGAGGTATGATGGCATGATCCTGATGCACTTTTGGCAAACCTACGTGTCCAACCTACCTTGATAGAGAGGATCAAGATTGCTCAAGCAGATGACCCTCAGTTGCAAAAGCTTAGAAGTGATATTGAATCAGGTTCTCAATCAGAATTCAGACTTCATGAGGATGGATCATTGAGATACAGGAACAGAATTTGTATTCCAAATAACTCTAATTTAAAGAATGAAATTTTGAGGAAAGCTCATAATACTGGATATACAGTGCATCCTGGGGATACTAAGATGTATAAGGATTTAAAAGGTACATTTTGGTGGAATAATATGAAGAGAGAAATTGCATAATTTGTGGCTCGGTGTTTGACATGTCAGCAAGTTAAAGCAGAGCATCAAAGACCGGCAGGGTTGTTGCAGCCCCTACCACTTTCTGAATAGAAGTGGGAACACATCACTATGGACTTCGTCTCCGGGTTGCCCCACACTCCTAGAGGTTATGATGCTATATGGGTGATTGTTGGACAGATTGACAAAGTCGGCACAATTTTTGGCATTCAAAGTAGGAATGACCTTGGAAAAGTTTGCAGAGCTCTACATTGAACAAATAGTGAGGTTGCATGGAGTACCCGTATCCATTGTTTCCGACAGGGACTCGCGGTTTGTATCTCACTTTTGGGGTAGTTTGCATAAAGCCTTGGGGACCACTCTGAGCTTCAGCACAGCTTTCCACCCTCAGACTGATGGCCAATCAGAAAGAACCATTCAGACCTTGGAAGATATGCTAAGAGCTTGTGTAATGGATATGAAAGGTTCTTGGGACCGTCACTTGCCTTTGGTTGAGTTTGCATATAATAATAGTTACCAGGCAAGTATTCAAATGGCACCTTATGATGCTCTATATGGAAGAAAGTGTAGATCACCTATCTATTGGGATGATGTTGGTGAAAGAAAAATTATGGGCCCCGAGATTGTGCAACAAACAGTAGAGAAGATCTAGCTGATCAGGGAACGCCTCCGGATAGCTCAGAGCAGGCAGAAAAGTTATGCAGATAATAGAAGAAGGGAATTGGAATTTCAGGTCGGAGATCATGTGTTTCTGAAAGTGTCTCCTACTAAAGGGGTGATGCGATTTGGAATACGTGGAAAACTCAGTCCACGCTATGTGGGCCCCTTTGAGATTCTGGAAAGAGTAGGAGCTGTGGCATACAAATTGGCACTCCCACCTTCACTGTCTGGAGTTTACAATGTTTATCATGTTTCCATGTTAAGAAAGTATATTCCAGATATGAGCCATGTGGCAGAGGTGGCTCCCCTACAGCTTAGAGAAGATTTGACATATCCTGAGCAGCTTGTACGTGTGGTTGATAGAAAAGAACAAGTGTTGAGGAGGCGCACGATTCCTTAAGTTAAGATTCAGTGGAGCAATCACTCAGAACGAGAGGCTACGTGGGAGTTGGAGGACGAGATGAAGGAAAAATATTCGGACCTTTTTGCAAGCTAAGGTATGTTAAATTTCGAAGACGAAATTTTTTTTTTTAGGGGGGGAGAATGTGAGATACGGGGTTGAAGTCGGCAGCCCTCGCCGACTTCAGCCCCAATTCAATTCGGGAGGAACCGGAACAGAGGATCGCGATTGCGATCCTCTCCGGCTCCTCCGGGGGACAAACGGGGCAAGGGCACCACGGGTATCTCGCAGCGCCCCCCCCAGTCCATCCGCGGCCAATTCATGGCCGTGGATCTCGCTCGACCGCCGCGATTTTTGCGGCGGAGGGCTATTACGATGGGGCGATAAAGCCCATCTTTCCTTCCCCTAGGGCCACCACTGAGCTCCCTCTTCTTCCTCCCCCCCTCCTCCCTCTCCTTCCTCTGCCCTTGCCTCCCAAGTGGCTAGCATGCCGCCGGATCCACCACCATCACCACCCGTGCCTTCCCCTGTTTTGGAGATTCGCATCCCTCGGTTCCGAGCACCGCCGCCACTGCTTGACCACCGGATCGAGCCTCCCTCGGCCAAGATCCGCCACTTCCGTCAACTGCCGGTAAGCCCTCTTCCCTTTGTGCTCTTCGATCTTAGCCGATGCATGCTTTCCTCCCTTGGTTTTGGCCCCATGAACCGAGACCATTCTCGCTTGATTATTGACCCCGGCCACCGCAACGACCGCCGGCCGCCACTGCGGCCGACTGGCCGTCGACCGAGAGGTGGCCTCCGGCCACCCCGCCGATTCCCCCCTGGGTCCTTTCTTCCTCTTCATCTTCTTCCACTGTCCATGGGGGCTTGGGGAAGAAGAAGGGCCTTGTCACGGGTCCTGTTCACTGCGGGCCCAACTTGGGCCCGGTTCGAACCCTGAACCCGAAACAAAAAAAAGAAAGAAAAAAAAGAAAAAAAATCCGAAACCCGAAATCTAGTTCAGATCCGAACCCGGAACCCGAAACCCAAACCCATTTGGCCAATAAATGAAATTTTACAGTTAAGCCCTTGGCAGTATATTATTTCACAAAAAGGGTCTTCTGTAATTTGTATTTGATCCCTATAGAAAAGATTTATTACATAAATAAACCAATTAGAAGCCAACCTTAGGGGCCCTATTGGGCCGGGTCTATGCGGGCCCATTGGGCCGTGTTCGATGTGGGCCCTATCGAGCCATGCCCATTATGGGCCAACTCTGGGCCCTGTTGGGCCGTGTCCAGTAGTATTATTTTTAGATTTTGCTTAGCTCTAAAATTTACAAAGAAATTAATTAAATGTTAACAGGTGAACCTGATCCGCCTATCTGAAGTAGGAATTAAGCGAGAAGAGGTAAGTAACTTAATACTTCAAGTGTGATTTATAAATTATTTGATAAACTGATTAAGTTTTGACATATGTTTTATATTCAGTAAATTGGGTCAGGCATGTTAAATTTTTTTTAAAAATCATGTTATATACTCTGAAATCCATGAAATATGACTGGATAATTTATGAAAGCTATTTTTATATATATGCATTCTCAACATGGATATGATCTGTTATGTTCTGTTCTGGCCCCGCTAATGGAGATTATACGTTGGATCTGTCGACTTGTAATCTGTTAGGAACCGGTTTCGACACCGCGCCACCGGTGATTAGAATAGTTGTTTCTGGACACCGTTGCCACCGGTGACTAACAATAGTAGTTTCTGGCACTTTGTGCAACCCATGCCACTGGGTTACGTGGCCGTAGCCTATCATGTTGAGATTCTGGTATCAGAGTTTTTGGAAAAATGATAATAAGTTTTGAAAACAGTAAAACGATGTTATTTATGATTTATTCTAGTCATTATCCTGTATTTTGATCTGATATGCTCTGACCCCACTTTGGGGTATTTTGTTGCTTACTAGGCTAGTGTAGCTCATTATTTTATTTTCTCTGTTTTTCAGATCCAGAAGCTTGATCGTACGGGATTGGGGAGTGCGTTAGATTTTTCGATAATTTTTCAGTTATTGGCATTTCAGTTAGATTAGTTTGGACATTTGAATTATGTTGGCATAGTTATTCTGAAATTTTGTAAGACTGCTTTTGAATGATTTTAAGTATTTTGTCAATTTTAAGCATCTGCTATTAATCCTTAAATAATTCTTGAACATCTGTATTTGCTTTGATGTAATCCATTGCCTTGCACGCCCGCGCGGCCCGCCGTGCGGGCGTGCGGCGTCTGCCGCGCCTCGGGCTCGGAGCATGATAGATTTGGTGGTATCAGAGCTCAGGTTTCAGATTCATAGGGATTATGTTTGAAACAATCATATTTGAGCCTAAGTTTTAAGATCCTTAGGATTCGTTGGAAAGTTGAGAGATGGGGTAGTAACTAGACAAAGAGATAATGTTCATTTGTTTTGTTAACTATTTTGTATTATTCTGTTTGGATAAATTTTTAAAATTTATATATTTTCACTGAATCAGGATGCCGCCTCGCTATGTCCGTAGCTTGAATTGGATGGTTGGGCGCTCTCGGGGAAGAGCCCCCACTAACCAAGCGGGCGAGGCATCGCATAACTCAGGGCCCCAGGGTCAATCAACTCCAGAAACTGCCGCCGGAAATCAAACTCGGGTGCTCGAACTGATCGAGGAGGTCGTCGGGTTAGTACGCCAACAGAGGCAACAACCTCAGCAACCAATCCAGCAGGATGTTGCTCCTCCTGAGCAAAGAAGAAGTATAGCAGAATTCAAGAGAATGGCACCTTCGGTTTTTAAAGGCACTACTAGTCCTCAAGAGGCCGAAACCTGGATAGATGAAATGGAGAAAGCCTTCAGGGCAATGTAGTGCACCGATGAAGAGAAGGTTAGATTTGCCACCTATATGCTTCAGGATCGAGCTCATCATTGGTGGATGTTTGTGGAGCGCACATTGGCACCCGAGCAGGAGGCACTTACCTGGCAAAGATTCCGCACAGCATTCTACTCCAAGTATTTTTCCTCCAGTCGCCTGAGGGAGCTAGAGAGGGAATTTCTCAATCTGAATCAAGGAACTACGACTGTGGATGAGTATGAGGCAGAGTTTGACAGGCTATCTCGGTTTGCTCCCACCCTCATCATGGATGCAGAGTCCCGGATGAGGAGATTTGAAGAAGGATTGAAGCCTCACTTACGTCGGAGTTTGGCCGTAATACACTCGACGAACTATGATGATCTGTAGACAAGGCTAAAAATCTGGAAATTGTCTGGAAAGAAACATATGATGCCAAAGATAGGAAACAAAAGAAGAGAAGCAGAGATTATGATGCTCGCAGTGGACAGAATTCTAGCAAGACTGCAAAATCACATAACCAATCTTGGCAATTAGGGAAGCAAGGATCTTATGGAAAGACTATTCAGCAAGAGAAGAATAAGTGTGATGCATGTGGTGGTATGCATAAGACCGAACACTGTAGACGATTATCTGGTGCTTGTTTCAGATGCGGCCAGCAGGGTCATAAGGTAGCTGAGTATCCTCAACAAGACCTTCGATCAGTTCAGAGGCCTCAAACTACAAAAAACCAGCAAGTGCAAGCTTCTCCTATTCCGGCTCAGTCAGCTCAGCCTTCTTCTCCTAAGCAGCAGAAAGGGGGGAGACTGCGCACACAGGGTCTATTTATGCACTGACTCAGCAGGATGCTCAGGCATCCAACACGGTGGTGTCAGGTACATTGTCAGTTGCTTCTGTTTATGCTCATACACTATTTGATTCTGGTGTTACGCATTCCTTTGTGTCATCTACATTTGTGCAAAAACAAGACCTGCCTTGTGTGCAATTAGAGTATGATCTGCATATTAGCACTCCTGCCGGAAGTGGGATGATTGGTAATCAGATCTGCAAGACTTGTCCAGTTCAGATAGTAGGTAGAGACTTGCCTGCTGACTTAATAGTTATAAATATGCATGACTTTGACATAATCCTCGGTATGGACTGGTTAGCATCACATTTTGCCACCATTAACTGCCATGAAAAATGGGTAAACTTCCGGACCCCAGGAGATACTGAATTCAGCTTTATGGGCAGTGGTGCATATACCTCCCCTCGAATTGTCTCCGCTATGCAAATTGAGCGACTACTTAGAAAGGGGAGTATGGCATATATTGCCACAGTGGTTGACACTAGACTATCATATCAAAGATTTGAAGATATTCCAGTAGTAAATGAATACCCCGATGTCTTTCCGGAAGACCTCCCTAGCTTGCCACCAGATAGAGAAATTGAATTTGTAATTGATTTGATTCCCAATACCACACCAATCTCCAAGACCCTCTATAGAATGGCTCCAGCTAAAATGAAAGAATTAAAGGAGCAGTTGCAGGATCTTCTTGATAAGGGTTTCATCAGACCTAGTGTCTCACCTTGGGGAGCTCCAGTCTTATTTGTAAAGAAGGAGGATGGTAGCATGAGATTATGTATTGATTACCGAGAAATAAATAGGATAACGGTAAAGAATAAGTATCCTCTACCAAGAATAGATGACCTTTTGATCAGTTAAAGGGCGCTCAGGTATTTTCCAAAATTGATCTTCGTTTTGGGTACCATCAGTTAAAGATAAGAGCTGAAGATGTGCCATAAACTGCTTTTCGTACTCGGTATGGGCACTATAAATTTTTGGTCATGCCTTTTGAACTGACAAATGCCCCTGCAGCTTTTATTGATATGATGAACAGGGTGTTCAGACCCTTTCTCGACAAATTTGTAGTGGTCTTTATTGATGACATCTTGATCTATTCTGGGAGTCAGGCCGAGCACGAGCAGCATTTGAGGTTAGTACTGGAAACCCTAAGGCAAGAGCAGTTGTATGGTAAGTTGAAGAAAAATGAATTTTGGCTAGACAGTGTAATGTTCCTAGGGCATGTAATATCTAAAGAGGGTATCTATGTGGATCCAAAGAAGATCGAGGCAGTGGTCAGCTGGAGCAGGCCCAACAGTGTTACTGAGATTCGCAGTTTCTTGGGCCTAGCAGGATATTACAGACGATTTGTTGAGGGTTTTTCCTCTATTGCTGCACTTTTAACTCGACTAACTCGTAAAGAAGTTAAGTTCGAGTGGTCAGATAAATGTGAATAGAGCTTCCAAAAGCTTAAACAACGTTTGGTGTTAGCTCCCATCCTTACCCTTCCTTCTAGTGGTGAAGGTTATACAATCTACAGTGATGCCTTAAAGAAAGGATTAGGTTGTGTGCTGATGTAGAATGATAAGGTGATTGCCTATGCTTCCCGACAATTAAAGTCATATGAGGAGAACTACCCTATTCATGATCTTGAACTTGCTGCTGTTGTGTTTGCATTAAAAATTTGGAGACATTATTTATATGGTGAATCTTGTAAGGTGTACACTGATCACAAAAGTTTGAAATACCTTTTTACCCAGAAGGAACTAAACATGAGACAGAGAAGATGGTTAGAGTTACTGAAGGATTATGATTTGTCTATTAACTACCATCCGGAAAAAGCTAATGTGGTAGTAGATGCACTGAGCAGAAAATCCACTGGTAGTATTGCTGCCTTACTCACCTCTCAAAGGAAAATTTTGGAAGATCTAAGAAGAGCAGAAATCGAGGCATGTTGGCATGATCCTGATGCACTTTTGGCAAACCTACGTGTCCAACCTACCTTGATAGAGAGGATCAGGATTGCTCAAGCAGATGACCCTCAGTTGCAAAAGCTTAGAAGTGATATTGAATCAGGTTCTCAATCAGAATTCAGACTTCATGAGGATGGATCATTGAGATACAGGAACAGAATTTGTATTCCAAATAACTTGATTTAAAGAATGAAATTATGAGGGAAGCTCATAATACTGGATATACAGTGCATCCTGGGGGTACTAAGATGTATAAGGATTTAAAAGGTACATTTTGGTGGAATAATATGAAGAGAGAAATTGCACAATTTGTGGCTCGGTGTTTGACATGTCAGCAAGTTAAAGCAGAGCATCAAAGACCGGCAGGGTTGTTGCAGCCCCTACCACTTCCTGAATGGAAGTGGGAACACATCACTATGGACTTCGTCTCCGGGTTGCCCCGCACTCTTAGAGGTTATGATGCTATATGGGTGATTGTGGACAGATTGACAAAGTCGGCATACTTTTTGGCATTCAAAGTAGGAATGACCTTGGAAAAGTTTGCAGAGCTCTACATTGAACAAATAGTGAGGTTGCATGGAGTACCCGTATCCATTGTTTTCGATAGGGACTCGCGGTTTGTATCTCACTTTTGGGGTAATTTGCATAAAGCCTTGGGGACCACTCTGAGCTTCAGCACAGCTTTCCACCCTCAGACTGATGGCCAATCAGAAAGAACCATTCAGACCTTGGAAGATATGCTAAGAGCTTGTGTAATGGATATGAAAGGTTCTTGGGACCGTCACTTGCCTTTGGTTGAGTTTGCATATAATAATAGTTACCAGGCAAGTATTCAAATGGCACCTTATGAGGCTCTATATGGAAGAAAGTGTAGATCACCTATCTATTGGGATGATGTTGATGAAAGAAAAATTATGGGCCCCGAGATTGTGCAACAAACAGTAGAGAAGATCTAGCTGATCAGGAAACGCCTCCGGATAGCTCAGAGCAGGCAGAAAAGTTATGCAGATAATAGAAGAAGGGAATTGGAATTTCAGGTCGGAGATCATGTGTTTCTGAAAGTGTCTCCTACTAAAGGGGTGATGCGATTTGGAATACGTGGAAAACTCAGTCCACGCTATGTGGGCCCCTTTGAGATTCTGGAAAGAGTAGGAGCTGTGGCATACAAATTGGCACTCCCACCTTCACTGTCTGGAGTTCACAATGTTTTTCATGTTTCCATGTTAAGAAAGTATATTCCAGATATGAGCCATGTGGCAGAGGTGGCTCCCCTACAGCTTAAAGAAGATTTGACATATCCTGAGCAGCCTGTACGTGTGGTTGATAGAAAAGAACAAGTGTTGAGGAGGCGCATGATTCCTTATGTTAAGATTCAGTGGAGCAATCACTCAGAACGAGAGGCTACGTGGGGGCTGGAGGACGAGATGAAGAAAAAATATTCGGACCTTTTTGCAAGCTAAGGTATGTTAAATTTCGAAGACGAAATTTTTTTTTAGGGGGGGTGAATGTGAGATACGGGGCTGAAGTCGGCAGCCCTCGCCGACTTCAGCCCCGATTCAATTCGGGAGGAACCGAAACAGAGGATCGCGATTGCGATCCTCTCCGGCTCCTCCGGGGGACAAACAGGGCAAGGGCGACCGTGAGGTGGCCTCCGTTCACCCAGGCCGGCCACCCCGCCGATTCCCCCCTGGGTCCTTTCTTCCTCTTCATCTTCTTCCCCTGTCCGTGGGGGCTTGGGGAAGAAGAAGGGCCCTGTCACGGGTCCTGTTCACTACGGGCCCAACTTGGGCCCGGTTCGAACCCGGAACCCGAAACAAAAAAAAGAAAGAAAAAAAAAGAAAAAAAACCCGAAACCCGAAACCCAGTTCAGATCGGAACCCGGAACCCGAAATCCGAACCCATTTGGCCAATAAATGGAATTTTACAGTTAAGCTCTTGGCAGTATATTATTTCACAAAAAGGGTCTTCTGTAATTTGTATTTGATCCCTATAGGAAAGATTTATTACATAAACAAACCAATTAGAAGCCAACCTTGGGGGCCCTATTGGGCCGGGTCTATGCGGGCCCATTGGGCCGTGTTCGATGTGGGCCCTATCGGGCCATGCCCATTATGGGCCAACTCTGGGCCCTGTTGGACCGTGTCCAGTAATATTATTTTTAGATTTTGCTTAGCTCTGAAATTTACAAAGAAATTAATTAAATGTTAACAGGTGAACCTGATCCGCCTATCTGAAGTAGGAATTAAGCGAGAAGAGGTAAGTAACTTAATACTTTAAGTGTGATTTATAAATTATTTGATAAACTGATTAAGTTTTGACATATGTTTTGTATTCAGTAAATTGGGTTAGGCATGTTAATTTTTTTTAAAAAATCATGTTATATGCTCTAAAATCTATGAAATATGACTGGATAATTTATGAAAGCTATTTTTATATATATGCATTCTCAGCATGGATATGATCTGTTATGTTCTGTTCTGGCCCCGCCAATGGGGATTATACGTTGGACCTGTCGACTTGTAATCTGTGAGAAACCAGTTTTGACACCGCGCCACCGGTGATTAGAATAGTGGTTTTTGGACACCGTTGCCACCGGTGACTAACAATAGTGGTTTCTGGCACTTTGTGCAACCCATGCCATTGGGTTACGTGGCCGTAGCCTATCATGTTGAGATTCTGGTATCAGAGTTTTTGGAAAAATGATAATAAGTTTTGAAAACAGTAAAACGATGTTATTTATGATTTATTCTAGTCATTATCCTGTATTTTGATCTGATATGCTCTGACCCCACTTTGAGGTATTTTGTTGCTTACTGGGCTAGTGTAGCTCATTATTTTATTTTCTCTGTTTTTTAGATCCGGAAGCTTGATCGCACAGGATTGGAGAGTGCATTAGATTTTCCGATGATTTTTCAGTTATTGGCATTTCAGTTAGATTAGTTTGGACATTTGAATTATGTTGGCATAGTTATTCTGAAATTTTGTAAGACTGCTTTTGAATGACTTTAAGTATTTTGTCAATTTTAAGCATCTGCTATTAATCCTTAAATAAGTCTTGAACATTTGTATTTTCTTTGATGTAATTCGTTGCCTTGCACGCCTGCGCGGCCCGCCGTGCGGGCGTGCGGCGTCTGCCTTGCCTCGGGCTCGGAGCGTGACAAAAACTACTGTCCCCAACTTCCCAAATTGCCCCTCTGCAGGTCAGGAAACTCTCCACCTCCCTTCCATCAAGGGGGAAGACTCGTAGCCAGCTCCAGATCCCATTTTATATGGGGCCTTTGCTTCCTTTTGGTCAGCCTCCCGGGGGCCTTCCATTGGCCCGGGGCCTTAGGCGACTGCCTCGGTCGCCTAAGGCTCGAGCCGGCCCTGATCATGGGCTGGGCCGTGTTAGCATCCCTCATATGCCATGAAAATTTCGAAATAATTTTCAGATTGCAGTGGAAAAACATATGCGGGATCCATTCATCGCATGAACGTATTTTAAAATCTTTCGTTTGTAGATAGATTAGAATTAAATTATTTTAAACTATTTTAAAATCATTAAGAAGATCAGATCTTTATCTTGTGCGGGTAGATGGTCTCCGCAAATCTGATTTACGTGGTATTTGATCAAGGCTTAGTGGAAGCCGCACACGCGTCCGGCCTCTACGTGTATCCACACGAAGTAATGAGTCGATCGAAGCTTTTAGATCTCCCCGGGGTGCTAGCTCCCTTGCAGAGAAGGCTATTGATGGCTGAAGTCCTCTCCTTTGAATCAACCTTTGATTGCTTTGAGAGGAGGAAGAAGAAGGAAGAGCCAAGGAAGAAGATCTAAAGGCCCTTTAGCAGCCTTTTCTTTTTCTTCACTTTGGAACCAAAAATGGGAGGAAGAAAGGACCACGCCACACTCTTTTTTCCCTTCTTCTCTCTTGCAGCTGAAAGGAGGAAGAGGAGTGGAGGGTTGCTGCCATGAACCACCAGAAAATTGCATGAATAGAGGGGCCAAAACCCCTTTCCTTTTAATGCCATAATAGATAAGGATGAGCTCCTACTTTTTAGGAGCTCATCATTATCATCCTATTTTCCAAGAGAGGAGGGGCGTAGCCCCTCCTTTTCATCTCACGCAAGCAAGGGAGGGGCGTAGGCCCCTCCCTCTTCTCCCTTCTATTCTCACACCCCACTTAATCACATTAAGTGGGGTGGGTTTAGCCACATTCATAGGGACTCAATCCTTTTCTAAAAAGGATTAGATGAACCCAATTCAATTCCTCCAAATCCTAATCCAATTAGGAGTCATTTAATTAATTAGATTAAAATTAAAAATTAATTAGGACTTAAAAAAATCCTAATCTAATCAGGACTTGTTCAAATTTCAGCCCTAAGATAATTAGGATTTTAGAAATCCTACTCCAAGTAGGACTCTAATTTAATTTGAAATCCTAATCCAATTAGGACTCCATGAATCCTACTCTAAGTAGGACTCGTGATCAAGTCCAATTAATTAAATTAAATTGCAATCCGATTGCAATTATTCCTTCTTCTAACCACTAACTCTTAGCGGATTTTCAATTTATCAATCTAATTGATCATATGTGATTCTTAATCACAATTCAACCATCGGATCGATCAATACTTCTAATGTGTGTGACCCCATAGGTTCTATTCTGACTGGTAGTGAGATATATTGCGATCTCTATCACAATATCATTGAAAACTCCTTTTAATGGGTTAAAACAATTCCAACTCAACTCGTCAGGGATCATCGACCATCAAGATGATCCCTGTGAGTCTCACCATCCACTAGTGACACCTAGCAGTATGTAGTGGCTACCCAGCAGAATAGAATGATGAACCTCTAGGTGCAGTTATCGTATGATACAGTCCTTCTATCGTGGATCCCTACAGACTCGAGGTCATGGATAACTCGTCAAACCCCATCGTCTGTCATATGTCTATATTTATTTGACTTGAGTTCAAGAGTAGAAAACTCTTTTCCACTATATATTCTGCCCTGGCCAAGGTCTTAGAACTCAATCTTATAAATCACATAGGATCTCTCCTCATCTATCAAGGTCGATAGATTCTATGTAAGTGCATACCCTACTCCTACAGTGAACCTACTGCAGCCAATCTACACAACAAGGACCTATATGACTAGAGACCATGTATATGTGCAGTCAAACTACAATAACCTCACTGTGAATAGCCGAAGCACCGCAGGTGAAAGGACCAGTCACACTACTGCAACATCAAGCAAGTCACTGACGAATGGATAGACATCCAAGTGACTTCTTGTCTTGGTCACGCTTAGTACCCTTGTTCTCTAACAAGCACCTGCACTATCACTTCAGTGTCCCTACACTGTGGACTCGAGTCTCGTCTATCCATAAGAAAAGCGATCTGTGCACTGATCGGATCGATCACCATCTCGTGATGATCCATTGATCAAGAGCATTTAAAAATTAATCACCAATGATACATGGCTCAAATTCTCAACTCTTGAGAATATGTATCATCATCTTATTAATTTCTTGGATGATTCATAGATACATAAACAATATGAATGAAAAGATGTCCATTTATTATTCAATAATAATAAAGTAAAGTACAAATTTATGTTCCAGAATTAATAATGTGTCCGCCAGATTGGCTTATAGGGCATACATCTAACAGGCCGGCCCTATTCATCCTATTGGGTTGCGCCCATTATGGGTCGTATATTCTTTAGGCCCTGTTCACTCTATTAGGTTGTGCCCATCGTGGGCGTATACCTTTTAGGCTCTGTTGGACCCTATTCACTATGTTGGGCCATAACCATCATGAGTCAAGTTTGGGCCGTGACCATCATGGGCCGAGTTTTGGCCCTGTTCATCCTGTTGAGTCGTGCTCATTATGGGTTACATACCTTTTGGGCCCTATTCACTCTGTTGGGTCGTGTCCACTGTGGGGCATATTTATTTTGGGCCGTGATCATTTATTTTGGTCTCTGCTCATCTATTGTGGGTTGTATTCCATTTGGGCTCTATTGGGCCCTATTCATTCATTGTGGGCTAAGTCCGTTCATTTTGGACTAGACACATTCATTGATCTAGGTCGACCTTGAACACATATCTCTTTCCAATTTTAGTCAAACCAGACTGAATAGGCCAAGCCTCTGATTGGACCTAACTAAGTGGATCAAGCCCAAAAGCTTAACTAGCTTTAGATCGTGTATCTCTTTCTCTCTTTAAGCAAGCCCACATTCTGACTAGGTCTAGACTTTTCCTCTGATGGTCGATCCAAACCACTCGAACCAAGCTCAAGACTAGGATCAGACCAAATCTAGACTTGAACTAAGATTCTTTCTCCTCTTCTTTTTCTCTCTCTAAACATGCTCAGAGAACCTAGTGTAAGCCTTGTTATTTTTGTTGCTCAAATCTAAGTTGATCCAGTTTGGAGACCCTAAACCACCCCAATATCCGGGCAGTAGACCGACCATTACTTCAACCTTAGTTAATTTGATCGTTTTTGATCATTATCTGACCTACTGAATCCTCCTGGCTCAAACTGACCTAAGCAGTCGGGCACTGTTATCTGACCAACTTGATGTGGGGTCATCAGATAGTAGTGTTTAATTTTGATTTCTAGAATGATATTAAAAGTTAGTAATATTTTAATAATATTAAACAGGTGTATTTGACACGTTTGTCTGAAGTGGAATTTAAAGCAAAAAGAGGTAAGTAACTTAATACTTCAAAGTGTATTTTTCCAAAGTACTTGGTAAAATAATTACTAGCAGATTTAATTTTGATATATGTTTTATAATTAGTTAAACGGATCAGGCATGTTAATAATCATTTAAAAATTATATTATATGTTATGAAAATTCTATTTTGTATACATGTATGTATTCTCAGTATGGCTATAATCTGGCCCCACTAATAGGAATTATTCGTTGGCCCTATCGACTTGTAATTTGTAAGAAATCTGTTTTGACGCCATGTCATCGGTGATTAGAATAATGATTTTTGGACACCTTGCGACCGGTGATTAGAATAGTGGTTCTTGGACACCGTTGTCATCAGTGGTTAACAATAGTGGGTTTTGGAACTTTGTGCGACCTATGCCACTAGGTTACGTGGCTATAGCCTATTGATGTTGGGATTCTCGTGTCAGAGTTTTTGTGAAAATGATAAGTTTTGAAAAAAAAATATGCTATTTGTGATTTATTTTTTCAGTCATGATTTTGTGTTTTGATTAAATATCTGGTATGCTTTCACCCCACTCTAGGATATTGTATTGCTTATTGGGCTAGTGTAGCTCATTATTATATTTTTTTTATTTTTCAAATCCAAATGCATAGGCGCCTGATCGCTCGGGACTTGGAGAGTGCACTAGATTTCCTAATGATTCTTTCATTTATTGGCATTTTAAATATATAAGTTAGAGTATTTGATTTATGTTGACATATGGTATTTTGAAACTTAAAAGTTTGCTTTGAATAAATTATTAAAAAATTAGGAATTTATCACTGCTTTGATATGATCTTCAATCTTGCATACCTGTACGGTCCGCCGTGCAAGTGTGCGGCGTCTGTCGTGCTCCGCGCTCAGGGCATGACACCACGACCACGCTCTAGCCCGTGATCGATAAACCATACACTACAAAAAGAATAATTTTTTCCTTCGCTTTTTAGAGCCTGTACTGATGCTTATAAGCATCAGTAATTTTGGCGGCGACGCTTTCAAAAGCATCGTAAAAGCGTCAGGTAGGTGGGATTCAAAAGTTTTTTTGCCAACGCTTTTAATTTGGAGTCCGCCGACGCTTATAAGCATTGTTATAATTAATATTTTTTTAAAAAAAATATTTAAAAATCCTAAACCTAAAGGCCTGATGATGCCGGACCAACTTAAATGGAGGTAGGAGAAGAGGGGAAGAGAAGGAGGAAGAAGAAGAGAAGAAGGAGAAGGGAGGAGAAGAGAAGAAGAGGAAACGTGGGGAAAAGAAGTCTTTTAATTCTGCATTAAAGCCCTAATCAACATAAGAGTCCCTTTTAAATAGGGCCCCATAAGAACAATTAAAATAAACCCCTTACATAAAATAATTCCCCACAAATAAGCCCTAAAATGCAAATAAGCCCAGAATAAAATAAACCACAAATAAATCCCTAAACACAAATAAACCCAGAAATAACAATAAGCAAATATGCAAATAAAATGGGGACCTAGCTGATGTCCCCATCAACTCCTCCCGGGTGAGAAAAAGTCGACCCCGTCGAGTGTAAATCGGGTCGGCTGTCGTACTGCTCCAGAAGATCCGAGTCAAGGCGCTGCAACTCAGCTCGCGAAATCCACGACACATCTGATTCGGGTCGACCTTTCCACCGAATAAGGTAACGTTGGTAGCTTCCTCTCCTGGTAGATATAACCTGCTCATCTAATATATGTTCTATGTGTTCTCTGCGTGCATGAAACTGTGGAGGTGGAGGCTCACTTGCAGGTGCTAGAGCAGGGTGATCAACAACAGTGGATGTATCAACAAAAGGGTCAGAAGGAATGAATGTTGATTTCTTGTATGGGACTAAATCTTCAATATTAAATGTCGCACTAATCCCATAGTCTTCAGGAAGATCTACAACATACGCATTCGAACTGATTTTCTTTAGGACTTTGAACGGTCCCGCACTACGAAATTGCAACTTTTTGAACGTCCCCAAAGGAAGTCGTTCAGGTCTAATTCTTACCATGACTGAATCACCTACATTTAATTCTTTATAACGTCGGTGCAAATCAGCAAAGGATTTATATTTTAAGTTATTAGAGTGAATAAGTTTGCTGATCTCCTGATGCAATGAATGCAGGTGTGAAGCAAATGATTGTGCAGACTCAGAGACTCTATGTTGATGAGACATGGGAATCAAGTCTATGGGTTGCCTAGGTTTATAGCCATTAACCACTTCAAAAGGACTCATGCTTATGGTCCTATTGACCGAACTATTATATGCAAACTCGGCAGTTGGTAACACGAGATCCCAAGTCCTAGTATGCTCACCTACCAGACATCTGAGAAGACTCCCTAGACTTCGGTTGACAACTTCGGTCTGGCCATCAGTTTGGGGGTGATAGGCAGAGGAAAATTTTAATTTGGTACCCATCATGTGCTAAAGAGTTTTCCAAAAATAGCTCATAAATTTAACATCCCTATCGGACACAATAGATTTAGGAAGACCATGGAGTCTAACGACTTCGTCAAAATAGAGTTTCGCAATCCTAGAAGCATCAGAAGTCTTAGAACATGGGAGAAAATGAGCCATTTTAGAGAATCGGTCCACTACTACAAAAATAGAATCGTGTTTGGTCGAGGTACGTGGAAGCCCTAACACAAAATCCATGCTAACATCTTGCCACGGACAATCAGGAACAGGTAGTGGAGTGTAAAGCCCAGTGTTCTGTTTACGTTGTTTGGCTAATTGACATGTGCGGCACTGAGCGACGATCTTGGCCACGTCTCTCTTGAGACTCGGCCAGAAGAAACGTCTTTCCACCATCTCAATGGTTTTGTCTCTCCCGAAATGCCCAGACAGTCCTCCAGCGTGTACTTCCCATACTAGAAAATCTCTCAAAGAAGTTCGAGGAATACACAAACGGTCGGAGCGAAAGAGATAATCATCGTGTAAAAAGAAATCATCGTGCTCTCTCTCTACTCCCTCTCGTAGGGTTAGGTATACATTACTAAAATCGGGACAGGTGGTATATTGTTCCCTGATCCTTTCAAAACCAATTACTTCAGTGCTCATCATGGATAGGAGGAAGATCCGTCGACTGAGCGCATCAGCAGCCTTATTCTCAACTCCAGCTTTATGTTTCAGCACAAAAGTATAGGCTTGTAGAAACTCAATCCATCGGCCATGTCGAAGGTTTAATTTCTTTTGAGAATTGAGATACTTTAAAGCCTCATGGTCTGAATACAGGACAAATTCTTGCGGTAGCAAATAGTGTCGCCAATGTCGCAAAGTTTGCACTACCGCATAGAATTCCTTATCATAGGTGGAATAACGCAACCTGCCGTCACTTAACTTTTCGCTAAAGAACGCGACAGGGTGACCTTCTTGGCTTAACACACCACCTATGCCAATGCCAGAGGCATCACATGCGACCTCGAATACCTTAGTGAAATCAGGGAGGCGCAAGACAGGTGCTTCGGTCATCCTATGCTTAATATCTTTAAATGCTTGGGATGCCGACTTAGTCCAGATAAAGTCTCCTTTCTTCATGCAATCTGTGATGGGAGACATTATTGAACTAAAATTCCTAATGAAGCGACGATAGAAAGTAGCCAGACCATGAAAACTGCGTACTTCGGCTAAGGTCTTGGGCTCAGGCCAGTCGACTATCGCGCTTACTTTTTTTGGATCAGCGGAGACACCCTTGGAAGATACTATGAATCCTAAGAAAGTGACGTGATCAGTTAGGAAGGCACACTTCTTAGGGTTTGCAAAGAAGCTTTCTCTCCGCAGGACTTCACAAACCTGCCTTAGGTGTGAGAGATGGAGCTCTTGAGTTTGACTATAAATGAGGATGTCATCAAAGTATACAACGACAAATTTGTTCAAGAAAGGTCGAAAGATCTGTGTCATCACCCTCATAAAAGTACTTGGAGCATTTGTTAATCCGAAAGGCATTACTAACCATTCGTAGAGTCCATCTTTGGTTTTGAATGCTGTTTTCCATTCATCCCCAGGACGAATCCGAATCTGGTGGTACCCACTCTTTAGGTCGATCTTGGAAAAGACTGTAGCACCAGACATGTAGTCTAAAAGGTCGTCCAGCCTAGGAATGGGAAAACGATACTTTACCGTGATTTTATTGATAGCACGGCTATCGACGCACATCCTCCAAGAGCCATCTTTCTTGGGAGTGAGGAGTGCAGGTACAGCACAGGGACTCAAACTCTCACGAATATACCCTCGAGTGACGAGTTCGTCAACTTGGCATTTCAGTTCAGTGTGCTCGTTTGGATTGAGTCTATGGTGGGGAAGATTTGGCAGTGACGCTCCAGGAATGAGATCAATTACGTGCTGGATATCACGCATTGGAGGGAGTGCCTCTGGAAGATCAGTTGGAAAGACAGAGTGAAACTCCTCCAACAGAGGAACTACGACGGCCGGATGTTCGACATTTGACTCCACATTAATAACTCTAGCCACAAGGGCGAACACAGGTGAATGGCTTTCGATATCTTTCATTACCTCTTTCGAAGTAATGATGTGGAGTGACTCTTCCTTTTGTGGTGTAGCACCCTTCTTCTCAGGTACGGGCTCTCTAGAAGGCAATGAATTCAATATAATTTTCCGACCCTGGAACATAAAACTACACGAATTTGACCGACCATGAAGTGTGACGTCCCTATCGTATAACCAAGGTCTTCCTAAGATGACTTGACCTACGTCCATCGGAAGGCAGTCGCACCAAATCTCATCTTTATAAGATAGAAATTGAATCGGGACAAGGCATCTTTCTGAAACCGAAATGGACGTCTTATCTACCCAGGCTACTTTATATGGATTAGGATGAGGGGTAGATTTCAGGCCAAGGCGAGAAACAACTCCAGACGCAATGGCATTGATGCAACTTCCGCTATCAAATAAGATTTTGCATGTTTTACCATTGATCTTAATAAGTGTATAAAATAGGGAGGTTCTTCGCCAGTCTTGTTCGGTCTTTGTTTGGGCTAGTGTGCACCTAACCACATGGAGCCTATGGTTTTGGTCATTCCTATCAGTGGGCTCATTTTGGTATTCAGTCTGAACAAATTCTAACCCGGTCTTTTCGTCTCCAAAGTCATCTACAAAATCCTCGATGTTTGGTTCATAGACTTCTTCGACACATTCAGTATCCTGGGTTCCTGCTTCCAGTTCAGTCATCAAATAGGTCTTGGCATTACATTGGGACGCAATATGGCCAAACTTTTGGCACCTGAAACACTGGGTTTGGTTTCTTAAGGGCGGGTTGGACCCTAATATGCCTTTTCCTTTATCAGTTGATGTACTTTGAGCAGGCACCGGGAACGTCCTAGTCGGTGTTTGGCTAGAACCGGGCTGGGAAGGATGGTTGGAGAGTGGTCTGGGTTGTGGGAGATGGCTTTGATTAGGTCGGGCTCCTGGGGGTAAGAACCGAGAGTCGGTACGTCTCACCACAGGGACTCGTAAAAAACTATCCACGTCTTGAGCCAATTGGTATGCCTGGCCAAGGGTAGTAATCTCTCGGAGGATCAATTCTTTCTGGATCTCCTCACGGAGTCCTGCTCGAAACCTAGAAAGAGTAACAGTCTCCTCTTCGATTACACCACACCTCATGTGAAACTCCTCAAATTGTGCAATGTAATCGGCAACAGTTGAAGTTCCTTGAGTTAGTTTCTGCCACCTATCCATGAGGCGTTGTCGGTAAGAGAATGGCAGATACTTCTCATTCAGTTTCTCTTTCATATCCTCCCAAGTGGTGACGCGTGGAAGCCTCTGGGTCTCACGCCGATGTTCAACGTTATGCCAGTACCAGTGAGCTTGCCCAATAAGCTTCATTTTGGCAAATCGTACTTTTCTATCTTCAGTCATATCGTACCACTCAAAATAATTATCCATGGCTGCTCTCCAATCGAGGTACACGCTTGGCTCTAATTGACCAGCAAATGTGGGGGCTTCTACTCGCACGGTACGAAGTAGTCGCTCGTCAAGATCGCGCTGGTGATCAGGATGATGTTGGTTCCTAGGGAGATGGGGAAAAGCTGCAGGCGGTGTGGTCAAACCAAACTCGGGATAAGCTGCGATTGGGGATGATGGTTCCGGAGTCCTAAGGTGTTGTATTTGAGCACGGATCTCACGTTTGAATTCGTCGTGATCAGCTCGTATTGCAGCTAATTGTTCCAGAATATCTTGTATAACTCTGGGGTCCATGGTGGATAAAGGGATCTGAGAGTCAGTGAGGAGGTACTCTCTACCACTACGGGTGGGCATACAGGAACTACTCTAGTTGGTGATATGATATGCAATGCTACTAATGAACCCTAATTGTCCAAATGTGATGCAGGACAACCTACTGATGCAACCCACTAATGCAACCTACCATGAATTCGGAAATCAGCAATTTTTTCACAAAAGTAACTTAAAATTAAATTTTACTAATTTGTACTTTGGTTATTTCAGAATTAAAGTAGAAAATTAGTCACTATAAGAAGTTAGATTGCAAACACGTTTTACAGTCATTCAAAGTCTGAAAGTAATCTGATCTATGGATGTTGATGATGTTCTGACACTAAGGTGTGCTAATTTAATATTTAGATTTAATTGGTAGGTAGGACAGGTGTGGTGGAAGATGTTCTAGGTTTTGCAGTTTGACAAGAAAATAAGTTTCAAAATAGGGCTGTCATGCAAGAGAACTAGAACATATTTAGATAAGCAAGTCCAAAGGAGGAAGAACCTATTACCTGTGGTGAATGCAGTTGACCAGAATCGTCTGCTCGTGGAGTCTTGAACACAAAGTTGGCGCCGGGCAGAGCTAGCTAGAGCTGTGGACCTAGATCTACAGCACAAGAGCTCCTGGGCTTCTGAAAGGGACTGAAGAAGACTCTGGATCAGGCCTGCAACAGGGCCTACGGCCAAGTGGCCTTGGGCCGCACTACAGGCCAAGCTTGTTTTGAGACCGCCTGGATCTGGGCCACACTCAAGGGAGTTTGGCGCGCGGGCCGAGTGCTGGAACTGGGCTTGCGGCCTGCTGAACACGAACTGGGGGGTCAGGCTGGCCGAGCTCGAGTGGGGTCTGATGGCACCGGCTCGGCTAGGAGAGAGGGAAAGAAGAGGGAGAAGCGTGCAGTGATGGCGTGCGGCAGCGGAGCCGCAGTGGCGAGGATGGCGGCAACTCCGGTGTCGGTGGACGAAGGTCGGTGGAGGCGGAACCTGGAGGAGGCGGCACAAACGGTGGAGTGGCTCTGCGGTTCAGAGAGAGAGCTCGACGGAGGGCTCGGAGGAAGCGGTGCCCGAAGGATGGAGGCGGCGGTGGTCTTCCGGCGGCGAAGATGGCTGTAGTGGTGATAGAAGCGGCGACGGGAAGGCGGTGAGGGAGGGAGAAAACGGGCTCGGGCGAAGGCGGATCTCGGCGGCGGCAAGAGGCGGCACGAGCGGAGGCGGCGAAGGTGGAGTGAGGCCCGAACGGCTCGGACACAGGGGCGGCGCGGCTCGGTTGACAGAAGAGAAGACGCCGGCGGCAGAGAGGCACGGCAGGGGCGGCGGCAACGACGTCGGCGGCGGAAACCCTAGGGTTTCCGTTCGACAGAAACAGAGGTATTTTTTTTTTTTTTTTTGAAGGGAAACACGTGCAGGTCACGTGATCCGACTTTTTTTTTTTTTTTTTTTAACTTACCGGATGTGGACCCGGGCTAACGGATTTTGGGGTAACGGGTTTAGAACTTACCCGTTACCGTAACTCCTTCTTCAACCTCTCGATCGATTCGGGAGGTCGTTCCGGCCGCTTCGGCGGTGGTTGCGGAGCGGCCGAACGGAACGGTGACAGTGGTTCTGTTGTCGGCGGCGACAGGCGGCGGCTGGTCGTGGTGGCGGCCGGGAGTTCCTCGTGCACGGTGGTCGGCGGGTGCGTCGACAGTGCCGAGGGACAAGGTCGACAGCAGGTCGGCGACGCTCTTCCTCTTTCCGGCAGCGGGAGTCACACGTGGCCCTTCGACGCGCTCCGGAGTCCGTGGTCGACGTACGGCGTAGTATTCGTGCGGCCACAGGAATCCAGGAATCTGGCGACGATCGGCCATACACCGGCTGCCGGTGGTTGCAGGTGGTGGGGCAACGGCGACGACCGAGGGATCAAGTCAGATGGACGCGAGGGGGAATCCGGCGCAGGGACTGTGGCTCTTTCTTCCCTCTCGGCTGCAGAACTTCTCTTTTTTTTTTTTTTTTTTTTTTTGCTCTGGTGAAAACACAGACCGAGAGAGAGGAAGGGTCGGATGCGGGTGGCTGTCGATCTGGGCCTTCACAGACTCGGCAGTGACCCTTTTTTTTTTTTGGCTCTCGGTTTGGAAGAAGTAGCCGGGAGATGGAAGTGCCCAACACAGTCTTCTCTATTTCACAAGAAGGCTTGGATGATCTGGATCGGGCTTTGGCAGCAGAGGCAAAGCCTCTTGCTCTGATACCAAGTTGATGCCGGACCAACTTAAATGGAGGCAGGAGAAGAGGGGAAGAGAAGGAGGAAGAAGAAGAGAAGAAGGAGAAGGGAGGAGAAGAGAAGAAGAGGAAACGTGGGGAAAAGAAGTCTTTTAATTCTGCATTAAAGCCCTAATCAACATAAGAGTCCCTTTTAAATAGGGCCCCATAAGAACAATTAAAATAAACCCCTTACATAAAATAATTCCCCACAAATAAGCCCTAAAATGCAAATAAGCCCAGAATAAAATAAACCACAAATAAATCCCTAAACACAAATAAACCCAGAAATAACAATAAGCAAATATGCAAATAAAATGGGGACCTAGCTGATGTCCCCATCACCTGAGGATGGCTATTTCGGTCTCTGGCAGCCGCCTTCGGAGAAACCCTAGCAAGGAGATCTCGGGATTCTTCTTCGCGAAGGAAGGGGATCGCGATGTGGACCCCCTCCTCCTCCTACTCGGTCCACGACATGGCCTCGAGGAACTGGATACAGTCATCGAAGAGGAGCTCCAGCACCACTGGAAGCATCTCTAAGGCATCGGCTATCGAGCGAATTGCGCTGGCGAAGTCGAGGGTGTGAAGGAGGCGGAGAACGGCGATGTAGGCGTAGAATGGGGGGTAGTAGAGGTTGCCGTAGGGGGAGATCTTGAGGAAAAGCTGCCGGATACCATCTCCACCGAGGTCAGGGTGGTGCCATCGGTCGGATAGGAGGGCGGAGAAGCAGCGGGAGTGGTGGAGTGGAGGTGGAGGTCGAGCGTTTGGACGAAATCGGGGATGTCCAGCTGGAGGAGGAGGAGGAGGACGTCGGCGGTGGCCAGGTCATTGAAGCTGCAAGGGCTGGAGGCGGGGTGGAGGGGGGGGGGGCGATGGCTGGGGGGAGGACTCTTCCGTTGGGCTTCTATCAGAGGAGGACTCCGACGATGCTTTAGAGAGTGCGTCGAGGGAGAGGTAGGTCATTTGCACTCCGACAATGCCTTTAAGCATCGTCTAATCATTTTTTTTCCCTTTTGGCCTCATAATATTATGACCGCCTATGCTATTTAAAAGCGTTGGCAAATTTTGGCCCTGAGCCAAAATTACCGATGCTTCTATCTAGCATCAGCATGTAAATATCGAGATAGCCAACTTTTTCTGTAGTGATAGTTCCAAATTTCTGCCTAAGGTAAGGCTCTGTATAGCATCACATTCTTGCTTGCGACTAGGCTATCCATAGGATCGCATTCGTGCGTACGATGAGGCTCTCCACACCATTATCACAATTTATCCTAATAGTATTTTATACTGAAACTCTAACAACCCCTAAGACCCAACACTACAAGATCTATTTGGTCTAAACTCTGAGCGACTGTATGGTTCTTCTAGGCAACTAGAGGATCTATTTGGTCTAAACTCGTGCTCATACACCATGACCCATGGTTCGTGGGTAACATTAGTCAAGGTTCAACTTAGAACATTAATTTTGGAATACTCAAAATCAGCTCAAATAGCTATCAATCACCTACTTTCCAAATAAATTGAATAAACCAGCAGACAAGTATGCTTTAGAGTTCAGAGTTCAGATTGAAGTGCACGTCGCCAATTCCAAGCGCCACAAAATCAACAATGGCTTTCTTTCGTTTATCACTGGGTCCTATGCTACAATTGCTGCTTACCTGATTGTCGAGTCTCCTGTCACCTTATTCAACACCTCTTTTGTTACGGTCAAGAACACAAGGCCCTAGATTCTAAATACACGGAGCTAAAAAGCATGGCTAACGATAATATATTCTTCCTTTGATTGTTACACCCCAGACTTGGCCACATTCCTATTAATGAGAAACTAATCAAAGCTGGCAAGTAGAAATTTTGGAGTCAAACTTTACCAGTATCTACTTTGAATGAATCTAATCTTTGACCGAAGGTGAGGGGAAGATACAAATGAAGATAGAAAATTCAACGAAAACACTAACCTTAACCTTCATGGAGCCTGTGATCCAAAAAAAAAGGAAATTATAAAAAATAAAACTATGGGACCGTTTAAACGATTATCTCTTTATGAAATTTTTTGAGATCTTATTCTTAAGTAAATCTAGTGAGAAAGCTTTTTTTCTTTCTTTTTTTGAAAAACTTATTAGAAAAATCATAAAAAAACTGTGCCAAGGGGAAGAAAAGAAAGAGACAAGGAAAAAAAAAGCTGGAGACAAAAATTTCCTTCCTTCCACCATTGATTCATTTTTCCAAGGAATATTATATACTGACACCCAAACAGCATCTATGACCCGGCACTGGCAGCCGTCCCAACACACACAACAATAATTAGAAACAAGCTTTTCCAACTTAAAATCTGATACCGCACCCTTTTAGCGACCATTTGGTCCATCTAAGCAACTGGAGGATCTATTTGGTCTAACCTCCCCATTGCCCCACCCAAAAGTCCAAAAGCCACTCAAATGACAACGTAAAGTCACCGTCAAACGTAACCAACCAACGAACCACAGCCATACGAAGGCGTAAAAAATCAAGAATAAGAACAAAAGTCAACATCGTTTGCGGAAATTTTGAAGCTTCATAGTCTTCAACAATCGCTTCGACTTTCACTTAAACAATCGTATCATTAGTTTTCCCATCAAACCTTGATCATTTTTTCGTCTCACTAGAAGAAAAACTTGACCATCACTTTCTGCACTGCTATAGTTTAGTCTCGTGGCTCTCCGTCACTTCCGTTGAACAATGGTGGCGAATCAAAACAACATGTATGATATTACTCCTTTTATTTTTACAGCCTCCTTTATCTTCAAAAAAAAGAAACAAAAAGAATAACGACACTAGAATCGTATGCCCCCTATAAATTAAGAAGAGCATCAGAGCACATTACACTCAAAAGCATCAGAGCACCAGCCATGGAACTCCAGCTCCCTTCCTTACCCTTCCTTTCCGCCTTCCTCCTCTTTGTACTCATAGTCATAAAGTTAACCAAATCCCCAGCAAGCCGAAAGCTGCCTCCGAGCCCATGGAAGCTCCCTATCATAGGTCACCTCCACCACTTGCTCGGAGCTCTCCCTCACCGTGCCCTCCGTGAGCTGTCGCGGAGGCATGGCCCTCTCATGCACCTCAGGCTTGGACAAGTCGATCACATTATCGTCTCCTCCCCGGAGATGGCAAGAGAGATCCTGAAGACCCACGATCTCATCTTCGCGTCGCGGGACAAAATACTAGCTTCCAAGGCGTTCTATGACGCCGCTGACATTATCTTCGCGCCCTACGGTAGCTACTGGCGGGAGCTGCGGAAGATATGCGTTATCGAACTACTGAGTGCAAAGCGTGTCAAGTCCTTCAGCACACTTCGACAAGAGGAGATGTCCAACCAAGTGGGATATATCTCCACGATGAACAATTCCCCAGTTAACCTCAGTGAGATGTTTCTCCTGATATCCAGTACTGTGACCTCGAGGGTGACATTTGGTACAAAATGCAAGCATGGGCCGAGATTCATCTCAGCAATGAAGAAAATCAATGAATTGCTCGTCGGATATAGCGTAGCTGATCTATTCCCCTCGTTGAGCTTTATTGACACTCTCAGTGGAATAAATTCAAGGTTAAAAAAATGTCACAGGGAGATGGATGAGATCCTCGGGGAGATCATCAAGGAGCATGAAGTGAAGAGAGCAACCAAAAATAGCCGCAACGTGGGACAACAACAAGGGGAAGATCTTGTCGACATTCTCTTAGAGCTAAAAGAAAATGGTGGACTTGAGTTCCCCCTCCCGCTTACCAGCATCAAGGCCGTAATCATGGTCAGTATGCCTAACTATGCATCTAGCTTGTTCTATAAAAATGAATAAATAAATAAATAAAAGGCATGGCAATACATATTGATTCGAGTACCCATCTTTCCATTATTTGTAGGATATATTCGGGGCGGGGACTGAGACATCATCGACGACGCTGGGCTGGACGATGGCAGAGTTAATGAGACACCCCGAGATAATGGAGAAGGTTCAAGCAGAGGTGAGGCAAGCTTTGAAGGGGAAGGCCGGGATCGAGGAGGAAAATATCAATGAATTCCATTACATGAAGTTGGTGATCAAAGAGTCTCTGAGATTGCACCCGCCGAGTCCGCTGCTCCTGCCGAGAGTCTGCCGTGAGACATGCCAAGTGGACGGCTTCAATATCCCTGCAGGGAGCAGGATTATCATCAACGCATGGGCTGTGGCAAGGGATCCGAGGTATTGGGAGGACCCGGAGAGCTTTAGGCCTGAGAGATTCGATGGCAGCTCGGTGGACTACAAAGGTGGCAACTTTGAGTACATTCCTTTTGGTGGAGGCAGAAGGAGTTGCCCGGGGATCACCTTTGGCTTGGCCCAGGTGGAGATGGCCCTGGCCAACCTACTCTACTATTTTGATTGGAAGCTCCCTAATGGGATGGGCCCCAATGATTTGGACATGACCGAGTCCTTTGGGTCAGACGTGGGCTTGAAGTCGCCTCTGTGGTTAATTGCTACTCCTTACGTGCCCATCTGAATGATATGTAGCCGAAGTAATTAGATGTTGCTTTTAGGGGAGCAGACTATGCTGCCAGATATCTATATGCACTATTGCAAGCCTGCCTTTGTGCTCATGATATAAAAAATTATTGTGTCTTTGCAATTAATATAGTGTTTTTATGGAGAAATAAAAGGTTTGGAAATAAAATAAAACGTTAGTTCTGCTGACCTCAAAGTCTTATGACTTTCCGTTATGCTATTGGGCATTTAATGTCGCTTGTAGATTGGGACATGTTATTGGGCACCATCCTTTTGTAGGTGATCTTGGTAATTACACATTTCAGTCTCATTTTCATCCCCATTGGCGATGTTTGCTTATGGCTTCCCATACTGATGCGTGGTGAATTTATTTTGCTTCAGCTGTGTGATCTCCATGTGACAGCAGTACTGTTTTTGTTCTTATAATGGGCCTTTCTTACGTGAATAAGCTTATTTCCTTAAATAGGTAGTGAAAATTGTTGATCTATATGACTATGCATGCATACCACAGAACATGAGAAATGATAAGGTTGCATACATACAGCAAACCACAGAATATATGACCTGCAATAGAACTTTTAAGGTAGTGAGATATCTTAGAGTCTGTTTGGATGATTGGGCTGAAAATTTTATTGGATTCATAGATTGGACCAGTACAACCAGCAAAATTATAGAATTATAAGCTGGCTAGGCATATATTCATAAGTATCTAGAAATAGAATAGGAGTGGGCTAGTCTGAATGGCCTAAATCCTATAGAAAGAAAAGAAACAGACTTGCTAAGGTTTTTTGTTTTTTATAGGACACCAGGACAAACTATTGAAGAAGACTATGTGAACTAATAGTCATCTAGCCTTACCTGAGGCTAATGAAGAATAATGGGATAGACGCTTTCTTCCAAGTTTCCGTATGCTCGATTGGAAAGTTCAATGATAATGATGTATCAGGAAGCAACTTTGCTTTCAAGCTTTATGAAGATGTTGCACTATATCAAGTAGAGTGGAGAGGGAAAGCTCTACCCCCTTCAGAATTCATGAAAATTCTTGGAAACATCATTAAAAAAAATGACAATGCCAATGTCATGAATTTCGAGCTATGTAGACTTTTCTTAATAAATTCCTTAGCCTCTTCAAACAAACCTCCTTTCCCGATCCCTGCTACTTCATTATAGAGATAGGGATGGAGATAATAAATTTCTGTTACATACGCTGCACAGCTTCTCAAAATAATAAAAATAAAAAAAAAGCATAGCTATTTTTACTTCATTGCATGGGCATCACACATGCCAACTACAAGGACAGATATAGACAAGTATTTATGAGGGTAAATGAAGCAAAGCGCATAAAAAGAATATATTCAAAGAGAGGTACCAAAACTGACAGGATTTTGAAATCATATACCTAAACAACCTTTCACTTGTTTAAATCTTGTGTGTCATTTAATAAATTCAGAAATTTAACATCGGTGTTAGATGTAGAAGGTATAGAAAAAAAATATTTGGTCATTAGCAAGTTTCAAGTGAAAAACAGGCAAATGGTTGTTAGACTATGTTATAATCATCTCTCTAGAAACATTTAAGCCTGTATTGGATATTCAATGTATTATTTTCCTCGTCACAACTTCAAGATGTCCTCCAAATCCTAATTTTGAATTAGTAAATTTTTCATGTTTAGGATATATGCTTTAAACTTGTTGGACACTATTACTTATGTATTCTGCAAACCTTAATTCTAAATATATTGGTCCACATAGCACCTTTGAGCGGATTAAAGTGTGTCGCGCCATGAGCCCCAAGCACGACAGACACCATACCTATACGGCAGACCATACAGGCATGCAAGGCTACCAATCATATCAAAGCAATAATAATTCTTAAAAAATTAATTAATTAACATCTTATTTAAATAATTCTTACAATATCTCCAAGGGGACATAAGTCAATTATTGCTAACTACTAACATAAACCAAATAAAATTTTCTAACTAGACTTACTAATACTCTAATCACTAAAAGTATCTTCGCAAAAACTAGCGCACTCCCAAAGTCCCGAGCAATCATGAATCTACATCTGAAAAATAAGAAAAATATGATAATGAGCTACACTAGTCCACTAAGCAACATAATACCCCAAAGTGGCGTCGAAGCATGCCAAATAATTTAGTTAAAAATACAAAATATTGATTGGGGAATAAATCATTTCTCGAATAATGCATATTTTTTTAAAAAATATCCTATAGTTTTTACAAGAAATACCAAAAACTCTATATCGAAAATCAGAAATCAGAAATCAAAAATCAGGCTATGGCCATGTATCTTAATGGCATGGATCGCCCAAAGTGCCCAAAATTACTATTCTTAATCACCGATGGCACAGTAGCCCAAATACCACTATTTTAATCATCGGTGGTGCAGTATCGAAACTAGTTTCTCATAGATTACAAGTCGACAGGATCAATGAATAATTTTCATTGACGGGGTCATAATAGATCATAGCCATGCTGAGAATGCATATTTATAAAACAGATTTTTTATGATTCGCTGAGTCACATTTTTCAAATTTTATAACATAGCATATAACATATTTTAAAATAATCATAATATTAACATGCCTGACCCGTTTAACTAAGTACAAAACAGATATCAAAATTAATAAATATTTTTTTAAATAATTTGAAAAGCATACTTTGAAGCATTAGGTTACTTACCTCTTCTTACTTCAAAAATCGTACTTCAGTTGGACGGGTCAAGTGCACCTATTTTAATATAATTAAAACATCATAAATTTCATCATCATTCGAGAAATCAAACGAAGTCAAAATCAAATACTACTAGAGAATGGCCTTATGCCCCCAAATTAGGTCGGTCAGGTGATATTGCTCGACTGCCCAAGTCAGTCTGAGCAAGGAGGATTCAACAGGTCAGGTGAAGATCAAAAGTGACCAAATCAAGCTGGGGCTGAAGTAATGGGCCGGTCTACCACCCGAATATCAGAGTGGTTTAGGATCTCCAAACTGAGTCAACTTAGATTCGAGCAATAAGAAAAATAGAGCCTACATTGGGATCTCTAAGCCGGTCTAGAGAGAGAAAGAGAAAGAGGAGAGAATCTCAGCTTAGATCCAGCCAGGGGTCTGGGTTTTGTCCGTCGATGGTATGGGTTTTGTCCATCCAGGATCATCAATGTATCTGGTCCACAGTCAAGTAGAGAGAGAAAATGTTTTCCTTCTTTTTTTTTCTTTTTTTATTATTTACAAATAGGGGACAAATGGAAAGAAAATAGAAGAAATAATAAGAAGAAGAATAATGGAGAGGAGGAAGAGAGGGAAGAGGAGGGAGAAGAAGCCCACGAAGAAAGTCCGGTGGCAGCCGAGCCTCGGTGCCAGGCTTATTCTAGCCTCCGGCAGCGTCCGTGGTGGAGGAGGACTCTTCCTCCTCTTCCACGTGGGTGAACAGGGGACTGCTCTGTTTTGAATGGGAAGAGGGCCTTCAGGCCCTCTCTTGGTGTCATGCTAGGCCAATGGGCCGGCCTAGTGAATCTAGGCCTCACAAAGTGTCCACAAATAGATGAAGATTCGATCTTTTTGGTCAATTCTCTGTTTTCCTTTGTTTTGATAAGATTTTCAAAGGTTGAATTGGGATGGGTTGCATTGATAACGAGTTACAATGATGCAAGTTCAGATAGGCCAGTTGGGTTAGGATAAATTTAAAGGTTGAGCTAGGCTAGTTTGTGTTAGGATACCACTTGCAATGATCCAAGCTTATAAAAGCAGGGCTGGGTCAAAATGAATTAGGAGGTCAAGTTGGGATGGTAGGATCAAATCATGTAGTAAAGTTATAGGTTAGTTGGTCATGCAATTATCATGCAATTATCACTGACAATAGGAGCCTTGCTAATAGGAGATCATCACATGTGACATCACAATTATAATAGGAGGCATGAATTTAAATTTGAATTTGATTTTGGGTGCACATCTTAAATAGATGTCTTTATAATTTCCATATATGCAAAACTTAAATTCGAGTTTAAATTTGAATTGGATTTTGTACTGACTTGCATACCGCAACAAAAATGCTACAAAGTCTATTTGTGCCTATCAACAACCAACAAAAAAAAAAAAACGTTAAAATCCTAGCGCTCTCCTGACTTTAGACACAACCAAATCTTTTCAAACTTGTCAGCCCTGACAAGAGGCGGAGACGTGGATCATGCATGTCCACATTGCACCCATCTGAAGTGTTGAATAGTCATCGCTTTTACAGTCCTAATGGTCAGGCTGTCCTTATGAATCAAGACGTAGGGTGAGTGCTACAATTAGGTCAAGCGAGGGTGATTCTGATCTTGTCCTGATATGAATTGGCGTAGGGCATATGATTTAGACGTCATCTGACCATTTCATGTTGGAACTAAGTCCAAGGCGACCAAAAAAATCGTCGGAAAAGGTTAAATTTTGTTGTGAGAAATTATGTTTTTGGTAAGCCTTTTATTTAGATTCATTTATTTCGTATCCCCGATTCATTCTAGTATTTCATCTGCGAGGACTTTTTGTTACGAAGCCAATTGCAGTTGAGTCCATTCAATTTAACAAAATAATAAGAAGATAAGGAATTTTGAAGGCTCAAGGACTAACATGGTTACAGCTTTCATGCCTTACACAATTAATTTTGTTACGGCCCTTGCCCATTAGATATTCGGAGCTTCTCTTCTGCAGGTTTTACTCTTCAAATGCCGTATACCTATCGAGTGGAAACTGTGCTGCGAATTGACTAGGGAGACATTTAATAGAGATAGAATCAGACTAGAAAAACGAAATAGACTGAACATATATGGTGAAATCCTTTTTTTGGGAAATTATTTGTAAAATTTTTAGATCTTTTTTTAATAGTTAAGTTACTTAAAGTAGCAATTACTTTTCAGAGCCATGATAGCAAAGATTTTTATGATTTTTAAGACATTTAATAGAAATAGTGTAACAATCCAAGACCTCACCCAAAATGACTATGCGTAAGGTATTATTTGGGTTCCTTGATTCGATATAAGTACCCAAAATCTATCCAGCGAATAACTGATATATGACTAAACATCCGCCTGCATGAGTCCCTACAGACTCACTCTATTTAAGCCCTGACGTCTGTTAGAAGTATGCCCTAGAAGCCAATGTGGCTAATGTATATTTGTAATCTGGGGCATAAATTTGCAATTTGACTCTTATTGATTAATAAGATTGGGCAATTTATTATTTATTCATGTTTGTATGTGTCTATGAATCGTCCAAAAAATTAATAAGATGATGACACATATTCTCAAGGACACTACAACAATTAAGGGCTGTCGCGACTCTATATTGCCGACGCTAAATGAAAGCGTCGGCAATTTTTTTTTTCCCGACGGTAACCGCCGACGCTTGTAAAGAGAGTCGGAAAAAAAACCATTACCGACGCTTATAAGCGTCGGCATAGAAAAAATACGACGACGCTTATAAGCGTCGTCGGACTTCACTCCTCCCACCACAAGACCTAATCGATCCCCTCCCCCACAGGCCACAGCCCTAAATCCTCAGCCCTTCCGTCCCCTTCCGGCGACCGACCCCTTCCGTCCTCAGTCCTTTTCACCGATCTCCGCCGCATCTCCTTCCCCTCCTCCCCTCTCCGTTGGCCTCCTCTTCGTGGACGACTTCCTCCTCCTCCGCCGCCGAGCACTCACACGGCGTTTGAAGTTTGGAGCCGGCAAGGATTATCTTCTTCTCTTGCTTCGATCATAGGATCATAGGATTATCTTCTTCTCTTTCAGAAGGAGAGAGCTCTGCCTGGAGATATTTATATATCTTTCTCTTTCTGTCTCCTTATTTTAGGAATGTTCATTCATTACTGTATTAGGTACTTGAGATCTACTGCTCTTCAGATCTAGATCTACTGCTCTTCAGATCTCTTCGTTGGCTTAGAAATTTGGAAAAGTTATCAAAGGAAGACTTGCTCTCTTATCAGGTACTTGAGAACTCATTTCCCTCTTTCCCTCTTTTAATCTCCGGTTTATGCTTTAGAATTCTCTGTAAATGTACAGATTCTGGCGTTTCCTTTACTTTGTTAGCTTATTTTCTAAGTTTTGAGGTGGTAGTCTTGGAAATATATGGTTTCGTTTGCTCTCTTACTTTTATTTCACTGAGTTTGTCCGATTAGATTATGCATTTGTTTTGCTATTTTGTAACTATTTATTAACTTTTATTAGGCACTATTTTATGCATACTGCTTGTTAATTTTGCTCTCTCATCTTGATAGCTATTTATTAAAAAGAACATAAAATCTCGGCTTGTGGGATCCCCTCCCACAGTAGGTTAGTCGGGTACAGTACCGAGCAGAGTTTCTATTAGCAGCTTGTGCCGCGGTTCACAAGTTACTATTAAAAACCTGTCAATTACTATATCCAACCAACCAATAAAATCAATACATCCTAAACCTGTTAGTTTAATTTATTTAACTCACTTTAATCATAACTAAAAGCAACCCAAGCTTTCATTGATAACTTAAAGTCTACTATACATAGCTCAAAATATAACAAACTTTACATCTGTCTCAAGTTAGTTTACATTCACACCCCAACTATATGCATAATACAAAGGTTTTTTTTCCTTTCACTCAGAGGGGCATGGCCAACCTTCTATGACAAACTTCTAGGATGATGCTGATGCGGTACTTTTATAATGTTATGACTCTGCCGATCTGCAAGAATTTACAGAAAAAGAGAGGGATGAGACCTAAGTCCCAGTGAGTGGACAATCTGTTAATCATGAGGAGATATGAGGTTTCAGCTGTGATACTTACATACATCAAATGTAACGTGTTTATGCCACATATGAAACATTTGCATTTGATCTTAAAGCACTTAGTTTCAACCACATAAGAAATCTGCTATTTGCCAATAGTACTACAACTAGCAGGAAATAAAGCTGTTGCTTTAAAATAAAGCATTAATAAAATCGCCTTGCTCAAGTCCTTTTTTTTTTTTCTGGACCGTAGAGTCCACTTTCCTTCCTTGAAGAATTTGATACATAGAACATTCACATAGGTTCTGAAATCATTATGCTTAAAAATAATACATTTGTTGCTCAGTCATATGTATACATAGCTTAAATATTGAAAATCATGGCTCCCGCGAGCCCTACTGCCGGCCACTCGCATGAGGCACCATTCTCATGAGTAGCTCGACAGTCCTATGCATGGTGCTACTACTACGCCCTCCCGGCGTCCCAATTCTGCCCCACTGGCACATATCATACTACGCCCTCCCGGCGTCCCATTTCTGCCCTACTGGGCACATATCATAGCTACGCCCTCCTGGCGTCCCATCTCTGCCCTATTGGGCACATATCATAAACTCTGATGTGATGTATCCAAGGTAAAAGTGCAAATATTAGTTACTGTAACAAGGTTGGAGTCGACTCTAGAGTATAGGGGTCAACTCCAGAATAGCTTGGTGTCAAACTAAAATGACTCTCTTGGCCGTGATAAGGGGTTTTAAGTGGTTCAGTCACTTTGGGTTAATCCATTCCCAAACAAGTTCATAAACTTATGAATCAACAAACATGAATTTAAAGTATTTTCAAGCATAGCATATATTTTCCAAATCAGATCATTTATCCACTGATAGAAAGCAATTTAATCATGAGAATTAATACTTCTTATTTTCATTCTTTAGCATATTCATTCTGAATTTGGAGACATCATTCATTTCTCTGGAATTACAAAATAAACTACCATGGTTAAGAAGAAAACCACTCACCTTGTGATGGCTAACGCACCACCCTAGTGCTTGATACTCCCGGCACACTTCCGGGACTCTCTTCTCCTCCTAAATAATTAAAAGAGTCAATCAAAATTATAACCTATATGATGCAACATGATTATGCATGTTCCAAAAAGAAATCCAACACCCTCATCTTAACTTTCTGATTTTTTTACCTTGCTTGTCTTATTTTAGGATAAATAAAACCTCTCAATTCTCAAAGGTTTCCAAGCTTTTATCTCCCTCTTTGATACCCTGGGTTAGGACTAGAAAACCTTCTATATCATCTATAAATTTTCAGCTGCCAAACAACTACTTAACACCAAAAATAAATCAGAATTCAATTCCCCTGTTTTCAGCTTGTTTGTTCTGTTTTCGAGCCAATTAAACCTCTTAACTCCCGGAGGTTCTTAACAATCAATTCCACCTATTAGGCTCTGTGTTAGGACTAGGAAATCCCGAACACAACCTACAAACTTTCAGCTTTAAATAACAATTTAATCACCTAAAACACAAAGAAATCCCATCGCTTCTTTCTGCAGAATTTCAGACTGCTTTCAACAACTTCGGAAGCATAGTTCAATTCCTTTTTCATACCTAAAAATTCATCTAGAATAACTAAAATCTTCTTTTATCACCCTCCTACGTGGGACTACAATTAGAATCACTAAAAGTTTGGAAAATTCACCTGAAATTTGCTAGGAAGCCTGGGTGCACCAAAAATTTCTGTATTTCTGTTCTGCAGCCCAACAGCAAGTTGCTCTTCCTCTTTACTTTAAACCTTCTTCCACAAATTATTTGGATTCCCCAAGTAGCTCTCTCTCTTCCCTAGCTTCCTCTCTCCCTCCCTGGAGCTTTTCCTGGCCTGATTTGGGCTGGCACCTACAACCAACCACTGAACTCCTAACGGTTGAACAGCAGCAGCACAAGTTGCTGCCTGCTGAAACATGCTAGACACCCCCCCTTTTGACACGTTAGCTTCCCAGACACCTAACGTGTCAAAAGAGTGGTTCCCAGGGGTTTTAAAAACTAGGTTTTAGGCCACGTCATGCTTCCTACTTTTTATAGAAATTTTGGACAAATCTAGGTCTGCAGTTTTCTGTAATGACAGGCTTCCGAGGGACTCACCTAACTTGCTTTGTTCCAGGCTGTAGGCTAATCCATTTGAGCTGAAATTTCAACAGTAAATCCCCTACTCAATGTATATTATGTGTTTAAAATTTTACTTAGATTCACGGACTATATCCAGAGTTATTGCACTCTCAATCTGTGGAACCGTAAAATTTTCTGTAACAGCTGAAATCCCGACATTTTTGAAATGATTTTGAATCTAACTTCCTGGAAAGTTTCCATCCAATTTACATCATAAAATTTTGATATTCCCTCACCTTTCATGTGCATTCAGATGCTCATAATAAACTAGGTTAAAATCATGAAGATGCTTCATAACTGGTAAAAATTACTTAAGCTACCCTAACCCTGGTTCGGGGTGTTACAACCTGAACCCGAGCCTAATTAAATTGGGCTAAGTCTGGACGAGCCCAAACTGCAAATTGGGTCAAATCCGAACCGAATTAAGCCCAAATTGATTTGGGTCCGAATCCAATTAAATTGAGTTAGTTCCAGCAGACCCAATCTGGTTTTAAATCGAACCCCAAAGGCTTCAAATTGGACTTGGGCTAAATCCTTGGATGGGATCCAAGCAAGTAAGTTCATAATATGATGAACTAAGAGATTTTATAATAAATAAATGGGGAATAATGTAATCCCTATTATGTTGTTTTAGGTGATTAAGGATTTGTCACCTGGACTTGAGCAATTTGGAAAGCGAATTGAAGTAAGTAATCTGTCTTAATCTTATCGTAGATCTTGTATTACGTTTTATAAGATGAACCAGTGTTTTTCATACAATTTGAATTGTATGCATGATTTGTGAAGAAAGTAAGTAACCTGTTCTAATCCTGTTATGGATCATGTCATGTTATTAATGTTTCCTACGCATTTATTTTAAGTATATATGTTTCATGCATGACATGTTACTATGCATAAATAACTTGCATGACCTCAGAAGCTATGACTATGCATGCAACATGATGATGCTGATATTTTAAGCATGCATGTAAGTTTATAAAGTCTTGGCTAGCCAAGAGGCACTATAATGGGCTCAAAGATGCTACTGCTCGAATGCAACTGAGATGGCCTTGCTAGTGGCCGAGAAAAACTTCGCTGGCCTTGCTAGTGGCCGAAAATGACTAGCTGGCCCCGCCAATGGCCGAATGGACTTCGGAGTAGCATCCGAGAGAATGGACCACGGCATGCTGGGGGCACGGTTTCATATGCATACTTTATGAAAATGATATTTGAAGCATGATCATGAGGCTCATTTCAGAGCCTGGGTATATGAGGCGGGTGTTTCCAAATCCTGCAGATGCGTTTTGGGGAGAAGAAAAATCGTTGAGGGGTGAAGAACGCTTGCGTGAAGCCCCGGAACCGGCCAACATCTGGCAGGGGAGCCCCGTGTTTCCCCCTCATGTAGGCCCGATAGTCACGTGCCCTGCGAAGGCGGGCCGTGACATTTATGAACGTGCCTGGCCAAAGCATACATTGTTTTACAACGGGTTTTTGAATATATCCTTATGAAATGTTGTATTTTGCTAAAACCGCTATCTCCTTTAAATGATGCTAATCGCATGAATTGTTATGTTTTATGAAAATTCTGTTTGACTGAAAATACTGCTTTGTTTTCCAAGCATACATATTTTGCCATGATAAATTGTGAGATAATACGCATGTCAGCTTCTCAAACCCTGCATAAACATGGTTACCATTATGTTCGATCTGGTAAGATTATGTATGATTACTTACTGAGCCGTGTAGCTCATATCCGTTCATTTACTTTTTCTTTCAGATCCTCATCACTGATAGCTGCCAGAGACACGTTAATTTGATATCAGGGCTTCTTTCTTTTGGGGTAAAGCAAGTGTACTTTTGTGTACATAAACTACATAGAAGCTCTGTATTTGGGTACTGACCAGCATGTTGTATTAAGAATGCTTTCATATGAAAAGATTTGGTTGGTTTGACTACCCTGTTACCCAGGTATGAGGCTGCGTGCTATTGTGGGCGGTAGTCGGCAATAGCACGGCCGTGTCACGGATCCGGGTCCGGGGCGTGACACGGCTAATGGTGGTGATTTTGGGATGTGGGAAGAAGAAAAGCAAAGGAGAGGAAATTCTGGAAATATAAATGAATTTTTAATACGTTTTCCATAAATTCTGGAAATTCTGGTTTTCCACAATATTGCACATCATAATACGTTTTTAATGAATTTTTATTTGATCATGATATTGTAAGTCTGGGTAACAAATACTAAAAGAACTGAGTTATTGTGAATGGTTACTTTTCTTATATGTATGGTTTTATTAATCAATTGTGTTGGAGGAAAACCAACTAATTTCAATTTCATATTTATGGTTTATACATGAATCAAGAAAGCGATATTTGGATATGGTATTTCTTTTCAATTACATGAGTGAAAAAAAAAACTTCAGATTTTTACTCTCCCTCTCTGCTGATGTTATGGTTGGACAAGAAACATATTTATTTTATTAAAAGCATTGACTACACAACTTCTTCACCGGCTACTTTTTTTTTTGACATTATTAATGCGTAGTATTTATTTGATGAAATGCCATAATTGCTGCAGCTATAGGGTGGCTGAATTTAGTTTTCGGATGCGAGTTGCCTCTTTTGTAGTGGAACATTTTGGAGACGTGCTTTGAACCGACTTGTTAACCGTCCCGATTGCATTGCACAATTTTTTTTTTTTTTTGATTTTATTAGATTTATTCATACTAAATATATATGATCCATTTGTCTAATCAAATAAATAAATAAAAACCTTAATTTTTGAATGGCTGGATTTGGCAAATGGGCTTGTAGGTTTTGGACTTATAAATTTATTGCATGTTCTGTTTGGGCTTCAATTATTATGTACTTTTTTTTGTTCGGGTGTTAAATTTGGGCTGTGTAAGATGTTAATTTGGTTCTGATTTGCCTGTTCAGAAGGTCCAAATAGTTTCTACAAGTGCTAGTTATAAGAAGCCCAGTTGCCTAGACTATCAGAACTGAAGACCACTCTATTGTGATATATTTATCTTCTTCTCTTTCAGAAGGAGAGAGCTCTGCCTGGAGATATTTATATATCTTTCTCTTTCTGTCTCCTTATTTTAGGAATGTTCATTCATTACTGTATTAGGTACTTGAGATCTACTGCTTTTCAGATCTAGATCTACTGCTTTTCAGATCTCTTTGTTGGCTTAGAAATTTGGGAAAGTTATCAAAGGAAGACTTGCTCTCTTATCAGGTACTTGAGAACTCGTTTCCCTCTTTCCCTTTTTTAAATGGATACAGTGTCATATGACTGTAAATGTGATACACAATGTAATAGGCGTCACTTTATTTTGTGATAAACAAAGAATATGTGCATTGAATTGATTGTATTGGAACTGTATTTGTTTAGGCTAACAGATATGAGTCTGTTCATCCATGGAACTGAATTTGTTTAGTGAAAGCAGAAATAAAAGCATATTGGTTCTATTAGTAGATGTGTAAAGTGATTCTTATATGCAGCCGTTAGCTGGATTGATTTTCATGTATGGAACTGATCAGTAATGGTAGCTAGATTGAACAGCAAGCTATTTACAATCAGCAAACTGTAATGCCTTGAACTAATTAGTAGGTCTTGAAAGCTGTTTTTAATCAGCTGTGGCTTGTAATGATAGATATTCAGTTAACAGATTGCCTTTTAAGCATCAATCCAACAATGAAAGGGTGTTTATATGCCCTTTTAGCCTCAACATGGATTGTTGTTTTTGTCCTTTGTAACAGATTGTCTCAACATGGATTTATATGCTTTGTGTTATAGTTGACTTGTAAATAGATTGGCTTTGTAACAGACTGGCTTTGCAATAAATTGGCTTTGTAACAGACTGGCTTTGTAATAAATTGGCTTTGTAACAAGCTGACTTTATAAATAGACATCAGTCTAATTACAATATAGGAAGAACATGATTACAATTTAAACACCAGCAACAAATCCATTGTCATTAACAGGTTTCACAATAAGTCAATACATTCTCATGGTAAGTAAGGTTGAGAAACAGATGCATTAGGCTTATATGGTAAGAAAATCACAATAATAGTGATCATCCAAGATAAGGCTACAAATCCAAGATAAGGCTTATAAGTAAGGTTGGAGCGTACCGTACCATACCGATTCAATACCGGTATCTAATACAGATGACATATTGTAATACATATATATAGCTCTTAAATGTAGGCTATGCAATCATTGAATTAATTGATTAAGTGCTATTTGTTTAACTTAATTTTGCTTGAGTCAGTGTACGCATGCATATTTTTGACTGTATCATTTACCTTGTTTTTTCTTAGAATGGACAAAAGTTGGATGAATAACCCGAGATACAGTGACGAATATTTGAATGGAGTTCAGAATTTCATTAAATTTGCTTTTCAGAAATCTAATATGAATGGGAAGATTTTATGTCCATGTCGAAAATGTGTAAATGCTTCTTCTCTTGCTCCAAAAACTGTTGAAGAACATTTAGTGTGGAATGGTTTTACAAGAGGTTATACTGAATGGGTATTTCATGGAGAGTTGATATTGTCATCTCCATGTAACCAACCCTCGTATATAGAAGACACCTCTAGTTTTGCATCCAGTAATACAGAAAAAAACCTGTAGGAGAAGATGATATAAGGGGCTTACTCAGAGATGCTCTTGGACATAGTATTAGAAATTTAACAGATATTAGTGGAGGACAAGAAGCAACTGAAATAGGTGATGAGCGTACAGCAACTGATTTTATGCATGTTGAAGAACATATACACTCTGATGATGACACAGCTCGGTATCATAACTTGCTGAAATCTTGTGATGAAGAACTATATCCGGGTTGTAAGAATTTTACAAAGATTTCTTTTCTTGTGCATTTATTCCATTTGAAGTATTTGAATGGGTGGTCTAGCAAGTCTTTTACTGTGCTTCTCCAATTATTAAATGATGCATTTCTGGAAGGCGTTACTTTGCCATCATCTTCTTATGAAGCCAAAAAATTAGTAAAAGAATTGGATCTTGGATACGAGAAGATACACAGTTGTCCGAATGACTGTATTTTATTCCGTGGTGGAAATATTAACGAAGAGTTATGCCAAATATGTGGATCTTCACGATGGGAGAAATCTAAAGATGAGCATGATTTTTTGAATGAAGTGGATGCTGCACAGACTAAGAAAAGACCGGCTAAAGTGTTGAGATATTTTTCTCTCATACCTAGATTGAAAAGAATGTATGCATCATCGAAGACGGCTTCCTCTATGAGATGGCATGACGAAGGCTGTACAAAAGATGGAATGTTACGACACCCAGCAGATAGTTTAGCATGGAAAGCATTTGATGATAGGCATCACGAATTTGCTTCTGATGCTCGCAGTGTTAGACTGGGTTTGGCTACTGATGGGTTTAATCCCTTTCGAACTATGAGTTCTACATACAGCACTTGGCCGGTTGTTTTGGTTCCATATAATTTACCTCCATAGATGTGTATGAAACAGTCTTCACTCATTTTGTCAATGGTTATTCCAGGTGATAAGGGCCCAGGTAATGATATTGATGTTTTTTTGCAGCCTTTAATAGAGGAATTGAAACAGTTATGGGAGGGTATTGATGCATTTGATGCTTTTACTGGTCAAACATTCAAATTGCGTGCAGCTCTTATATGGACTATTAATGATTTTCCTGCATATGCTAATTTATCCGGTTGGAGCACTAAGGGGCGTATTGCATGTCCTTCTTGTGGAGATTCAACCCATTCATATTGGTTAAAAAATGGAGGAAAGTTCTGTTATATGGGCCATCGTCGATGGTTAGAACCAAACCATCCATTTGGATTTCAGAATGATCTGTTTGATAGTACCACAGAGTTGCGTTCTGCCCCTATTCCACCAACTGGTACCGAAGTTCTTAGACAAATGCATGTCACAAATTACATACCTGGTAAGGTCTCCAAATGTTTAAAGAAGAGGGGAAGGGAGGATGTTGGTAGCTCATTAAATGAAGGGTTAATATCAGAGATTTTAGAGGATGCTAACTTTTTTGAGAATGATGACAATGCATATGGACAGAAAAATGATGATGACACATTGGTTGCTTCTACACAGAAACAGTTATGGAAAAAAAGGAGTATTTTTTTTGATTTACCTTATTGGGAGTATAATCTTTTTCGACATAATCTTGATGTCATGCATATAGAAAAGAATGTTTGTGATAACTTGATTGGAACATTGTTAAATCTTGATGGAAAGACCAAAGACAACTTGAAATCGCGTCTTGATTTGAAAGATATGGGCATACGACAAGAGCTTCATCCGAAAGAGCTTGATAATGATAAATTTTTTATACCTCCTGCATGTTACACAATGTCTACTCAAAATAAGGATCTTTTCCTAATGGTTCTGAAAAATATGAAGGTTCCTGATGGGTATGCATCGAATATTTCACGGTGCGTAAATCTTAAAGAGCGAAGACTTTCAAATCTTAAAAGTCACGATTGTCATATTTTGATGCAAGATATACTTCCATTGGCTTTAAGATCGTCAACGCCGAATCAAGTTCTTGTAATTGTTTCTCAGTTGTCATCATTTTTTAAAGCATTGTGTTCAAAAGTTCTTGATCCTAGGGCGCTTGATCAATTGGAGTCTAATGTTGCCCTTATATTATGCCATATGGAAAAGATCTTTCCTCCTGGATTTTTTACTATTATGTTTCATCTACTCATTCACTTAGCGGCGGAAGCTAAACTTGGTGGACCGGTTCAATACCGATGGATGTATCCTATTGAGAGGTGATTTTGCTAAACTCTAATGTCTATATTTATAAATCATATCGGTGTTGATATTGATCTTAAAAATTTCTCGTTGAAGGTTTCTGATGCACTTAAAGGATTATGTACGCAATCGAGCCTATCCCGAGGGCTCGATTGCTGAAGGATATATTGCTGAGGAGTGTTTGACATTTTGCTCAAGATATCTCGAAGGTGTTGAAACTGCTCTCAATCGACCTCCAAGGAATTTTGATATTGTAGAGAATGCAGAAATTTACAAGTTCTCATCTGCGGGAAGAGTTTTGGGGACAGTTAAAAGTGTTGTTCTTGACCAAAAATCATTAGCACAAGCACATCGCTATGTGTTACTTCACAGTGATATAATATCCGAGTATCGCAGGTTAGTATGATTGTAATCTTCTTATCTGTCATATCAGATATAAATGCTTAGCTAAAGAGTTTATGATCGTGCAGAGAATTTTTAGTAACTCAGCGAAGCATCAACAATAACATTCGTCCTACCCCAAGGATCGAGCAAAGATGGTTGGTTGAGTTATTTCCTGAATGGCTATTCAAACAGGTTAGACATTTAATACATTAGGTATTTTCACAATTTTTTAATACATTGTCATTGAATAATTAATCATTGCTTCTATAATTTTTTAGGTGCCCACGATGATGGAGGAAAATTGTTCCGATGAATTAATAGTCATTGCTCGAGGTCCGAACAATATTGTCAATAGATATGATGGGTTCATTATAAATGGTTTTAAATTTCATACTAAAGAACGTGAGAAATTTAGAAAAACCCAAAACAGTGGTGTTATGGTTGATGCGGAGGGAAAAACTTATTACGGTGCACTGAAGGATATTTATGAGCTGGATTATTATGGAAACTTAAGGTAGTACTATTTCGATGTGATTGGGTGGATATAAACTCATCTAGAGGTTTGAGACAAGACATAAATGGTTTCACACTTGTAAATTTTTCAAAGTTGATACATACCGGTGTGCTATTGAAAGATGACCCATTCATTTTTTCATCTCAAGCTCGACAAGTGTTTTTTGTACAAGACTCAAAAGATAAAGATTGGTCTGTTGTCATTAAGACTAAACCTAGGGACTTGTATGATATAGGAAAAGGGTTGGAAGAGGAGGATAATGAGACTTATACTCAATGTATGCCTTTTAATATTATGCCGACTGATGGACAATGAAAGAGTATAGTTTCGTAATGGTAAGAAAAATTTACTAGTCTGTTTCTATGTTACCGATACTGACTTTTCTACTAGTAGCGTATGAATATTATGTTGTCATTCCCTTAGCTTTGCAGTATGTTATTTTGGATTCTCTCCTTTCATAATTACAAGAATATTATGTTGTCATGTGTAATGAATGATCTTTGATCTTGGAATTATTTTGGTGGAGGCACCGGCTCTTATTGTACAAGTTCTGCCTATCAGACTGTGGACACAAACAGTGAACACCAATCATTCAAATTAGCCGGACAGGAACTATTAGTAGTATTATAGAATTTAACCTTCATATTTAAATTTGTTCTTGAAATATAAATTAGCCTTCAGTGATTATAGATGATAAGGAACTTCATACTCTGCATGCAAAAAGAGAAGAGAGGAAGTCGGGAGCTTAATGCAGCTTGCAAATCTCATGGGTAACTTATTAGTAGTTGTTGAAACTTCATTCTTCTACACCTCAATGTCTAGTTGGAGAAAAGGTTTGTGCTTCATCCACTGTTTGCAATTAGATGCTTGAAATTTTCTGTCTGCTCTGGCCTAATCTGCTTATTCTTTTTTTATGGATTGTGATTTATGTGTTTTGCTATGAGCTGGTTCAATAGTGATTAGGTAGTGATTTAGTGTGTTATTTGGATTTTTTCCCTGTTCTGGTGGAGCTTCTTACTCGGTAGAAGACCTGTGGATGGGTGAGAGGGTAAAGGGTGCAGGGACTTGGGGACATGGGGCTGATTCAGATGAAGTCGATGTGGCAATTTGGAATGAGGTCCAAGAGAAACAACTTGGGGTGGTTCTTGAGACACCATGCAAATGCATCAGCTTAGAACCGCGGCACAGGCCCTCACAGAGTTGGGTCTGATGCCTGATTCTCTTAAACCATTGTTTCATCTGGACTGATATTTTCACTTTGCATTCTTGTACATGATTGACAAGAAATCTCATGTCATTTTAATGTGACGGCAGGCTTAGTGGTCTCTAATTTACTGGCTAATAGACTCATGTCCCTTACTCAAAATCATTACAGCTGATTAAATGCATTGAACATTCAGGATGAGGGATAAACTGATGAGTACCTGAAACCAATAACTGTAATCGACGTAAAATTCATGCTAATGGATCTCAGAAATAAGGTTAAAGTTCTGCTTTTTGCAGAAGACATTAGAGAATTTTGTTTATCCTTTTTCAGCAAATTAAAATATGCTGATACATTTTGTTTATCCTTTTTCAGCAGAAGACATTAGAGAATTTTAAGAACATTATCCTATTATCTTCGCCACAGGTATCGTTTCTTTCTCCATTAATAATAATGGCTTCTTCTTTCTCAGATAGTTTTAGTTTGCAGTGAGAGATATGGGATGATTATGCTGTTAACGTACTCTTGAAGGCATGCCATAATACACAGAAATATTGATGCAGACCTGGAAATCTTGTTCTCTTTCCTTCATTTGACACTCATGGCCCCAAGCATTTTTACTTGCATTTTTATTACCTGGAAAATAATTAGAAATAATTAGTTACTCTTGCATTTTTAAATATTGATGCCAAATAAATTACTTGCAGAAATAAATTAGTTACTCTTGCATTTTTAAACAGATTTCAATTGCTTAAGTACTTGCTTAGGTAACAAAATGCACCGAGGAAAATGATTCAGAGATGTGGAGTTCCAGCAGTCTCAGGTGGGATCTTCTTCTGCTCAGTCCATGCGATCCCAGCAGCCTCAGCAGCACGAGTTCGAGTCTCAGCATGAGTTCCAGTCTCAGCAACATCCAGGCCAGGAGGTTATGGATGACTTGCATATCCAAGGTAATTTGATTTAAAGTGCATATATTAAGTTCATTTACAATCTAATTATTTTAATTAATTTGCCTCCAATGTTTTAATTATTATTTTTTATAGATGAACAAGTGAGAGTGAGGTTGACACGGGGTTCCTCTCGAGCACGGGATGTGTGGCAGCTTCGTGAGGATGAGAAGATGGTCGTCGAATGCAACGAACTAGGGCAGCCCATCAAGAGGGCTCACTGGTTTTGTCGACTCTATATTGCCGACGCTACAAAAGAGCGTCGGCAAATTTTTTTCTTGCAACGGTAACTGCCGACGCTTGTAGTAAGTGTGGGGACAAAACGTTCGGCAAAAAAATACGACGACGCTTATAAGCGTCGTCGGACTTCCCTCCTCCCCTCCACAAAACCCCGTCGGATGGAGGTGGGCTGTCTTCTTCTCTTTCGAACCCTCTCCTCTCTTCTCATTCGCCCTCCTCTCCGTCGCCATTCCTGGCCAGTCCCGTCCTCGCCTCTCCCTCTCCTCCCTCGGCTTTGGTGACAAGCATGAGGTATGAGATATTTGCTACCAGGCCCAAACAAGGCATCGGCGATTTGTGTGATTGCTATTCTCGACCACCGGATTTTGCATAGCGACGAAAATAACCATTCCCGACCCTTCTCTCCCCTCTCGTCTTCTTTCCGATTGGTGGTCGGTGGGCAGAAGGGGGACATGAGAGACGCCTTAAGCTTCAGTGCAGCAGCAGCGGCAACTGTACCGAAATTACCATTCTGCCAACTTGGTTCATTCCCCTTTCTTGATCTTACTAAACCCACTCTCCTCCCTTATAAAACCTTCTATTCACATCCCCTCCCCTCTTCTTCTCATCCTCCCCATCATCATCTGCCCTCTCGGAATCCCATTTCCGCCTCTCTCCGGTTCGTCGTCGCCGCCGCCGCCGCCGCAGAGCAAGCAGCATCCATGGCGGCGCCATCCGCTGCAGAGTCCAAGCCCTTCTCCGTGCTTTTCGTTTGCCTCGGTGAGCCTTCCCAATCCCAGACCCTGGAAAGCTATAGCTCCATCCTTACCTCTTCCTCCTTACTTTGGGTCTCCTTAGCATTAATTCTCCATCTTTTCCTTCCAGGCAACATCTGCCGAAGCCCTGCCGCGGAGGCCGTGTTCAGAGACCTTGTCCGCAAGAGGGGATTGGAGTCCAAATTCTGGATCGATTCCGCCGGCACCATCGGCTACCACGAAGTAACTCTCTGATAATTCCCTGCATTCCTTTATATATATATAAATACGATCTGCGATTAACTGGTTTGTTTCTCTTGGGGTTGAAGGGTAATCCAGCGGACTCAAGGATGAGGGCAGCATCCAAAAGGCGTGGGATCGAGGTGACTTCGATCTCGAGGCCGATTCGCCCCTCCGATTTCAAGGAGTTTGATCTCATACTAGCCATGGACATGCAAAACAGAGGTACGGAGTAGTAGAGGGACATGCAAAACAAGCCTCCTCTTCCCCTCCGCCTATTCCCTCTCCTCCCTCGGCTTATCCTCAGGTACGCAGCCGTACCCTCCTCTCTTCTCCTCTCTTCTATAACTTGGTTTCTTTGGTGCGAAGGGGGCTTACAGAGGCCCGAAACCCCGGCGGGATTTGGTAGGCGACTGGGTCTCCAACAACGATGGGTTCGTCCGGAGCTTGCCCATCTTCGTGGGCGGCCTCTCCTTGCTCGCTGTCCTCCTTAACCGCGCCTTCTCCGGCATCGCCCCCGAGTTCTTGAACGACGACGGCGACGAGAATTCTCCATAATATCTGTCTACTTTCTTCTTCGATCAACCTTATCTGTTACCAATTGAGTGATCAAAGATAATTCTCCATAATATCTGGTTCTATCTCTCAAGATACCAAGTCTCATGATTGATTTCTTTATTCTTTTTATCAGGTACCATGTTTATCTGGTTAAACCAATAATGAGAATTTATTTTTCTTATAATAATTGTCTTATTTGTTTATCATGCTTTTAATTATTTCTAGAATTTTTGTTTTATGATTAGTAATCCACTTAAAAATTGCAGGTGCTATCTGTGGCTGTGTACAACCACTATAAAAGAATCTATCATGCATCTTTACAGAAAGTGTATGTTTTCATGTGACCTTTATATCTATTTCAGTTTTCCGCTATAATGCTATGGCTTATGTTGATCTTGTCTTGTTATATATTGTTTCTTTAAGTTTAAGCATATCTAGATTGTTGACTTGCATTTATAAGCATCGAAAATTTGCTTGTTCTTGTGATGGTCTTCTGATGGTTATGCTGAGCTGAATTTACTGAAAATACACAGATCTGGAGCTGATTCAGGGAATTTTGAGGCTGAAAATGATGATGATAATGTAGAGTTAGAGAAAAGCAATGTGCTCTTGATGGGCCTTACTGGCTCAGGTATAATGTTTTCCTTTTTATTTGTTACATTTTTATCATGTGATGGTTTTGCTGAACATGCTGGCACTTGTTATGTCCTATCTATCACCATGAGAACTAAAAAGGAATTATCTACTGGATTTTATTGATTGATGGTCTGACCTACATATAAATTCTTGTGTTGTCTGTAAGGACAGGAAAGACATTACTTGCAAAAACATTAGCTCGCTTTGTGAATGTGCCGTTTGTTATTGCAGATGCAACAACACTGACACAGGTAAGTGCGCTACTGTTCTTTTAGTTCCCTACTATGTTGAAAATAAAAATTATATATTCTTTTCTTAGTATGTCCTATGATCCAAGTATCTTTACTGTTGCGATTTCCTAGCTTTTCAGATCTAATACTTCTTTTTTCTTACAGCATATATTTATGATTCAACAGCTAGCCATGACCTACTTGATAGCTTTTCTTTTGTTTTGCTTCTTCTGTTCAATTTCTTTTTGATAATAGGAAAGGGGACCAAGAGTTGAGAAAAGTAATGGGAGAAACAGCCAGATGACATACCGGGGGGAACCACCTCTCAAGCTTTAAACATGATGCCTCACCCAAATGAAGAGGTGCAAACTATTGGGCTGTTGCCCAATTTGTTTCTTGAGCATTTTTTTACTTAAAAAATTTGGTTACTTTCTAAATCGTATATGAAATAGCTCGTAGCAATTGCATATAATAATAACTAATATACATCTATGACTACTGTTTTGATGCATATATTGTAGCAATTGCATGCTTACAAGGGATTTCTATGAGGTGGCACTTGTAAATTGAGTAGATTTTGGACCTATTTGAGCAAAATGAAAAACAGAAGGTTGATATGCAGCAATACAAAATGCAAGAGGTATTCGCAACTCAGTACAAAATGTAATGGGGTATTTATTTTTATCTCAGTTTTATCAACTTTCTAGCTACTCCTTTAAAATCTATAGCTATGCTTAGAACCGGTTTCTTATGACAAACTCAAGGAGCATCATTGGCATTCTCTGATGAGATCTCAAGCTCCACTTATTCAACAACCTTCTTTGATGTTGCTGTTTCTCTGTTTGTATGGGTACTGTGGAGTGTTTGGAAGTAGATGTTTGGTTGATTTGTACTTTGATCTTGTGGGTGTTCACCTTTTTTTGGTGCATTGTTTTGAGCTATTGCCTACCTCAGACATATGATAGGTTGGGATTTTGTTGGTTTTGAGCAATTAACCATTTTCCTAGCATTGCCATAAATGCCGAATCATAATATTTAATGCCATAAATTTTTTTTTAAAAAAAAATATTCTAACGACGCTTTAAAGCGTCGTTGAAATCACGAAATTTTTTTTTAAAAAAATAATATTCTAACGACGCTTTAAAGCGTCGTTAAAATCATGAATTTTTTTTTAAAAAAAATAATATTCTAACGACGCTTTAAAGCGTCGTTAAAATCACGAAATTTTTTTTAAAAAAAATAATATTATAACGACGCTTTAAAGCGTCGCTAATTTCCGACGCTTTTGCAAGCGTCGGAAAACATTTTCTCCACTGTAGCATAGGCGACGTTTTGCCGACGCTTACGAAAGCGTCGGGATGGTTTTTAGCGACGCTTAAAAGCGTCGTTAAAGGCCAAACAAAGCGTCGCTAATGACCACTATTCTTGTAGTGGCTGGATGCCTTTTATCAAGTTTCTTAGGATCAGTTGCGCGTAGGGGTCAGTTGTGTCCGCTCAACTATCATAAGTGGAATGATATGCTTCCTTCTTATAAAGTTGAGCTTCTTAAATTTGTACAGGTAAAGAATTGAATTTAATATTGTTAATTTGATAGCTACTGTATGTTAATTTGCTTACTATTATAAATTTAATTTTTTGATTTAATATTATTATAACATTCTTTTGTTTTGGTGTAGAAAAAGTTTGTGCTCCCTCCAGAGAGCCATGATTGGGTGCTAAAGTCCCTCAACCGCAAATGAAAAGAATATAAGTCGAAGTTGAAGGCCGACTGGAAGCGTGAGGGTATGACAGAGGAGGAGGTTGCTCGTGTTTGTCCTCCTGATGTATACCATCATCAGTGGAGGGAGCTTGTTCACTATTGGTTTTTCGAGAGAGGACAGGTTGTGTATTCTCTCTCAATACCTTATATAATGTTTAATATATTTAATATATTACAATGTTTAATTTTTTCGTGGTAGACATATTCTGACATTGGTCGAGCCGCACGAGCATCTCAGACAATTCCTCACACTTCAGGCTCGAAGAGTTATGCGAGGCTCAGAGCTGAATTCGTAAGTTTTTTTGAAACTTTTTGAAACTCTTGTCTCATATAGCATGTAGCATGATATAGTTCTATAAGATGAAACTCTTCCAATATACTTTTTGTTGTAGATGGAAGACCATGGGAGGAAACCTGGTGAGGTGGAGTTCTATAAGATGACTCACACCCACCGAGATGGCAGCTTTGTCCGAGAGGAGTCGAGAGATATAGTTGTATGTATTTATTAATAATTTCTGCAATGATTTTTTATATATTTTAATTTTTCAAAAATTAATTTGATTGTTTTTGAGAGATATAGGACAGAGCTACATCCCTTATTTCAGAGCGTATCGGAGAGTCATCTTCAATCGGCAACACCAGAGGTGTCGAAGCTCAGGTGTTTACCGAGCTGATGGGCTCGGAGCGTTATGGTCGAGTGAGGGGTTATGGCGTTGGAGTTACCCCCACTCAGTTGTCTGCAGTGGGTAGATATACTCAAGATGTTAGACAGAGTAGTAGCACTGCAGAGGTTAATGATCTGAAGGCAGAGATAAAAGAGTTGAAGCAGAGCCACCAGACAGAGATGCAATCTTTGAGGGCTCAGATTAATCAGATTACATCTTTGTTGCATCAGTTTGTCTCTCCTCAGGTAAATTACTACATCTACTTGAACATTTTGCATAAGTATCATATTTTTCTTAAAGAGTTTAATAATTTTCGTATTCTTAACTGCTTTAGTTTTTTTATTACAGGTTCCTGATAGTTCATCTGCACGTAGAGATGGTGATGCTAGCGACCCCTGAAGCATTTATTTTGGAGTTTATATGTATTTTTTTATGCTTTTTGAAGTACATTGTAAACGTAAATTGATAGTATGAATGTAATTTGACAATATGAATGTTTAGATAAATATGTTTGATTTTGTGTATATCTCGCTTAGTTGTGTGGCTTTGATTTTGTAAACAGGGTTTAGAAATTTGGTGCCTCCCTTTTCAGGAATGGCCTGAAGAAGATTATCCACCATATGCAAATGGTCCTGGCTATGTTGTGTCTTCTGATATTTCAAGCTTTATTGTATCAGAATTTGAGAAACAAAAATTGAGGGTACGCCTTTTTCTTTTTTTTTAATCTTCTTATGCTTTGAACATTCTGGAACAGTTAATTTCTTTAGACAGGCTTAGGACTGCTTGAAACCAAATCTTACGTGTGTGCATGATGTTTTTCATCTTTGAAATGATCTTTGTGATGGCTGTCTGAAATCAAAAGACAGTCTCCCATGTTTTTGTGGATTTCTTTACTATTTAATCTGTTAAATAGTAGATTGGATCTAAAGGGTTGTGCTGTCTTGAATCTTTAAGAAATTATTTTGCTGATAAAATTTGTTTTTTCAAGTGTAAATGATGATACTGTTTTTTTTATTCTATGACAGGTAAAATTTCCTCTTAACATTCTGTCACTATAATCTGTAAATGAAACTTAGTGGGAAATGGATTACTGTTGGCTCCCACCTTCAAACTAAACTCATGGTATATTAAAAGTTCTTCATGTGTCAGGAACCCAGGCTGCTGTCCATATGACGCTTTGATTTTCTGATATATGTTAAACAGAAACAAACCAGCTCACGTTCTTTGGAGGTTTGGTTTATGTCCACTTCGTTTTACTCGTTATGAAACTTGGAAACTAATGGCTACTTTCCTTACGACAAAGGAGAATAAAGGAAGATGAACTTTCACTATTCAACCAAATAGTGATAAAAATTCCAACATCTCAAGAAGTTGGCTGATGAATAACTTGATGGTCATATGCTCAAACTTATAAACCTGCTTCTATAGAAGCTTTTTTTTTAAGGTACATCTATATAGAAGCTTTCAGATCTGCAAATACTGCAAATAACTTTATCAGATTACCTGATTATAAGAGCATTGACATAAATCATCAGCCTGATTAGATCATTATCAGAAGAAAGAATCACAAATCGTGTTCCAAAGCTTTATCATGGCTGTCTGCTAGATTCTGCAGCAATAAATTCAGGTATTTGGTTCGTTCCAGGGTGAGAAATGCAGGCATTTGTTGCTTCTGTTGTTGTATCAGTTACTAGTCACTGACAAGAACCTACTACAAATGAAGACACTCAGGATATGGATGTTTACTGCTTTCTGTTTCTCCCTAGCTAACCAGAATAGAACTGCAATTGAAACACTGATGCTACGCGCTGAACCAGTAGATTGGCTTAGTTTGTACTCTTTGAAAGACCGGCTTTTTTCATTTGGTTAAAAAAACTATAATGTGTAGTATTTTTAAACAGGGTTTAGAAATTTCAAAAATTATTTTTTAAAAAAATTATTTTCAATTAGCGACGCTTTAAAGCGTCGCTAAATTGTCGACCAGAAATCAATTAGCGACGCTTTAAAGCGTCGCTAAAATGTTGACTAGAAATCAATTAGCGACGCTTTAAAGCGTCGCTAGCTACCGACGCTTTAAAGCGTCGTTACATTACAGCTAGCGACGCTTTAAAGCGTCGCTAAGTTTGAAATTGCCGACGTTAAAAAGCGTCGGAAAAGCCTTCGACGCTTTTCGATGCATCGGAAAACATTTTCTCCACTGTAGCATAGGCGACGCTTTGCCGACGCTTACGAAAGCGTCGGGATGGTTTTTAGCGACGCTTAAAAGCGTCGTTAAAGGCCAAAAAATGCGTCGCTAATGACCATTATTCTTGTAGTGGGAGTTAAGAATTTGAGGCATGTGTCATTAGAAATAATTTCTAAATGTTCCTGATCGATGGATCCATCATGAGGGCGGTGATCGATCCGCTGAGATTAGTGCACAGATCACCTAGTCAGATGGATGAGTCTTGAGTCCACAGTGTAGAGACACTGGAGTGATTGTGCAGGTACTTGTTAGAGAATAAGTGTACTGAGCGTGACCAAAGAAAATAGTCACATGGATGTCTACCCACTTGTCAGTGACTACTTATGCTGCAGTTGTATGACTGGTCCTTTGACCTGCGATGTCTCAGCTATTCACTGTGAGGTTACTATAGTTTGACGAGCATGTAAACTTGGGCCCTAGCCATTCGGGTCCTTGTGGTGTGGATTGGTTGCAATGGATTCATTTTGGAATAGGATTGTATCTAGATGGGATCTATCGACCTGGATAGATTAGGAGTGATCCTATGTGATTTATGAGACTAAGTTTGATAAATTTCTGGCCAGGCATTTTGGAAAAAAGAGTTTTCCATATCTCGAACTGAAAGTCGAATAAATTTGACATATGACAAACGATGGGATTTGACGAGTTATCCATAACCTCCATCCTATCGGGATCCATAATAGAGGGATTGTATCATACGCTAACTGCACCTAAAGGTTCAGACATTCCATTCTGCTGGGTTGCCACCACCTACTGCTAGGTATCACTAGTGGATTACGAGACTCGAAGGCATTCATTTGGTGATCAGTGAATCCTAAGAGCATAACTGAAATTGTTTCAGTCCACTGAAAGAAGTTTCAGTGATATTGAAATGAAGATCCCAATATGTCTCACTACCAGACAGAATAGAACCTTTGGGATCACACACATAGAGAATTTGATTAGTCAAACTATCGTAATTGTGATTTAGAATTACAATAGATGTCAATTATCAATATGATTGGTGATTTAATTAACCCACTAAGTGTTAGTGAGTTAATGGAAGAAGAATTAAGTGGAATTGATTGCAATTAAATTTTAATTGGGCTGATTTGATGAGCCAAATCAATTTGGGTTCGACCCAAATTGAGTTGGGCTCATGATTGGGTCAACCCTAATTAGATCAGGGTATATGCCTTAAGTCGTATTCACACTATGCGGATTTTAAAGTCCACATGGCATCGTAGGATGAAAATGCATTAAGTCGTGTTCACACCATGCGGACTCTAAAGTCCACATGGCGTTGTAGGATGCATGGCGCTCCATCTAGTTCTCCTAATGTGATTAGGAGTTAGCCTAATTAAGGGACAAGTCCTAATGTGATTAGGACTCAACCATGGCGCCATGAAAGACTATTGGAGGCGTTATGAAGAGTTTATCTCTTGTCATGATAAGCCTTAGAAAAACCCTAGGCCATCAATTACAAAAGGGGCGTTGGAGGCATGTGAGAGCATGAATTGGAGTCTCCTACTCCATGCCTCCTCTCTCTTCCTCTCTTTCTCTTCTCCCATAGCAGCAAGGAGGCATTCTTCTTCTTCTTTCAAGGTGCCATTGGAAGCATGAGAAGAGAACCCTAGAGAGGAGCCCACACGCCAAGGAAAGAACCCACAGCAGCAAGGAGGCATTCTTCTTCTTCTTTCAAGGTGCCATTGGAAGCATGAGAAGAGAACCCTAGAGAGGAGCCCACACGCCAAGGAAAGAAGGGTTCTTTCCTTCCCACGCCCAAGCCCTCTCCTTCCTCCTTCTCCACGGCAGCAAGAGGCCCTCTTCATCCTTTTCTTCTACGGCAGCAAGGCAAGGAAGATCCATGGTGCAAGCTTTCTCCTTGCTCCTCCTCCATCACGAGCAAGGTTGAAGAAGAAAGAGTTCTTCTTCAAGGAGGTATGTTGCTAATTTTTCTTAATCATCATTGATAGTCCGGTGAGATCTGATCTCAGATAGTTAAGTCCTCGTGTGGATACCTATAGAGGCCGGACGCTTGTGCGGCTCCAACAGGAACCTCCAAAGATCATCATGCTGCGGTGTTTATCCACCCACATAAAGTTTAAAGATGGGATCTTTGAATCTTTGTTTCTGATTTTTGTTTCAGTTTTTATAATATTTAATCAACCACTTTCAGATCCTAATCTTTCCTCCCTCATGAGTTCAAAGGTCTTCTGGATTTGGATCCAGAAATTTTTTTTAACTTTACTATCTGTGGCGCGTTCATATGATGAATGACGTGCCGTGCAATATTCCGCTGCGATCGTTGCATCGTGCGGGGCGTATCTCAATAGTGGTATCAGAACCACATTTTTTATAGTATGATTAGAATTTAAGGATTCGTTAAAAATATTTTTAGATCTGATTTTAAAATATTATGCTTGCTAAATTTTCTGCGTGCTGAAATTTCAGATTGCTGAAATTTTCAGCATGCAGATTTTTCTGTTTCTTTGATCTTGCAACTTATTTTTAGAATTACAATTAGATTATAATATTTAAAATCAATTAATGCATGATCTGAAATTTAGAGAATAGCATAATAGATTAAAAGTTTCAGATCTGAAATACATGTATAAGATGCACATATACTTGATCATGTTTAGTTTATGTTTAAAATTAATATATGCATGAGATGTATGTATAATTTAAACAAATTTTATTTACATGAGATGTGAATAAAAATCTTAAACAATAGGTCATTTACATAAGATGTAAACTGAAATAATTATGTCAATTACATAAGATGTAATCGCATAATATATGAAAGAGTTTCATATTTACATAGGATGTAAACATGAACCAATGTGACATTTACATAAGATGTAAACACATGACATTTGGTATGTGGTAGATTATTATATTAAATGTAAAATTTCATGAGACCTAAAATCTCTCTAAATCAGTCGAGAATGAATGATACATTGAGCTAGCCCTATTTGGATAATTGATCTAATTGGTGTCTAGGAAAGCTTAAAGGTGGTTACTTAATTAGGACCTTATTCTCTGAGTAAGGGAAGCTTCCCACCTGCTTACCTGACTAATTGATCGATTATCTTCGATAGAAAACTCAAAGTTGTAATCACTAAGACTACATTACCCAATATTAAGTCCATTATTCTTCCACCGTAGTAGAGTTGTTAAGGTCTTCCTGGCGTTGATTTGTCTCGGCTGGACACAATGGGCAAATTGCATCGGAGGGCTGGACCTCTCAATTGACATGTGATGTTGTGGGGTAAAGATGGGTTTGGGCTCCAATAACTACTAGGTGAGGAGCCAATCACAGTTTTATTTTCTGTGGGATATACGGTGGGTCTGACTTAACCAAAGAACGGGGCCAATAATTGTTAGGTAAGGACCTTATGACTTGGAGACTAGATTAGCTGTAATTTGCTTATGAAACATTGTACAAGAGTTGTACACTCATCGTCTATGTATCACCAATAACTGTTAGGTGAGGTGGCATGTAGATTGGTGGGACCGCAGCACCCCACTCGAAATCTTAAGCTATAGGTTTTGGTATCTTTACCAGGGTAGTGTGAGAGATCCGAAAAATAGTGGAAGGATTAACCCTATTTTATTTTAAAAGCCTCTAAAATAAATTGATGTCAATTACAAATTTCTAATTAGAATCTTTACTCTCGGCAGATGATAATGGCTTTCAACCCATTAACTCGAATCCTAGATAACAATAGGTTGACCGGACCAAATTATAAGGATTGGCTCCGCAACTTGAAGATTGTCTTGAGTTGTGAGAAGATAGCATATGTTCTAGACTATGAACTCCCAGTGTTACCAGCCCGTCCAACCAATAAACAGCATGAGTATTAGAAATATGCCCTAGAAGCCAATGTGGCTGATGCATATTTGTAATCTAGAGCATAAATTAGTAATTTGACTCTGATTGATTAATAAGATTGGGCAATTTGTTATTCATTCATATTTGTGTGTGTCCATGAATCATCCAAGAAATTAATAAGATGATGACACATATTCTCAAGGAGTTGAAAATTAGAAGCATGAGTCATTAGGGATTAATTTCTAAATATTTCTGATCAATGGATCCATCACGAGGGCGGTGATCGATCCGCTGAGATTAGTGCACAGATCACCCAGTCAGATGGATGAGTCTTGAGTCCACAGTGTAGAGACACTAGAGTGATTGTGCAGGTACTTGTTAGAGAACAAGTGTACTGAGCGTGACAAAAAAAAATAGTCACATGGATGTCTATCCACTCGTCAGTGACTACTTGTGCTGCAGTTATATGACAGGTCCTTTGACCTGCGATGCCTCAGCTATTCACTGTAAGGTTACTATAGTTTGACGAGCATGTAAACTTGGGCCCTAGCCATTCGGATCCTTGTGGTGTGGATTGGCTGGCAGTAGGTTCATTTTGGAATAGGATTGCATCTAGATGGGATCTATCGACCTTCATAGATTAGGAGTGATCCTATGTGATTTATGAGTGTGGAGTGATTGATTATACCCCTATTTAATTTTGATGAGCTCAAAGCATTTGAGTATATTTCATGTGGTACTAATGAATTCAATCTAGTGTTTCAGGCGAATATATGTGAATTTATGTTTAAGTGCCTCGAGCTTTGGTTCAAAGTATTTTGGCTAAGTGTTGAACTTAGTTTAAACCAAAGTCTGAAGCTCGAGTCGACTCGGAAGATTACGAGTCGACTCCAAGTATTTCAGAGGTTCTGACGCAAGCTCGAGTCGACTCTGATACACTGCGAGTCGATTCTGACTGAGAACAGACAGAAGGACAGAAAGATGAATTTCAGACCCTGTCACCGAGTCGACTCCGAAGATTTCGAGTCGACTCCGATGCTTGCCGAGAGTCGACTCCCGACGGTTCCGAGTCGACTCCAAAGGGTAACAGACAGAAAGACAGAGAAGTATTTTCTAGACCCTATTACCGAGTCGACTCCAGAAGGATGCGAGTCGACTCCAACATTTGGCGAGTCGACTCCTAAACATGCTAGAGTCGACTCTCAGAGGAAAGCGGACTGAAAGGCAGAAAACCGAACTCAGTGACCCTGTGAATGAGTCGACTCCAAGAGTTCCAGAGTCGACCCTCCCAAGTCAGCCGAGTCGACTCTAACAAGGTGCGAGTCGACTTCGAGGCAGTTCAACTCTAAAGACAGAAGATCAGTTTTCGGTCTCTGAGAGCCGAGTTGACTCCAAGAGGATCCGAGTCGACTCGAGAGAGAAAAGCAGAGAAATGAATTTCTGAAACCCTGAGAACAAGCCGTCTCCAAAAGTGCCAAGTCATCTCCGGATATTGGCGAGTCGACTCCAGGTTTGGTGCGAGTCGACTCCAGGACGGGACGGTACTTTAATTCAAATCCTGAATAGTGGACGAGTCATCTCCAGTAAAGCTTGAGTCGACTCCAGCAACAGCCGAGTCGACTCCAGATCGCGCGAGTCGACTCCGACCCCAACGGATACATTGTCAGGATGTGCAGACTGTACAGAACGGCTACAAATCAGTGTCTAACGGATATTTTTTAAAAGGGACTGTTTAAATAGCTAGAGTAAACAGTAGTAGAAAAAAAAGAGAGTTACCCCATCTGAGTATGAAGTGTTTTCCAACTACCAAGAGTACATTGTGAGAAAAGACAAGCAAAAGAAGGAAGAAACGTATTCAATTCATTCCCAAAAGTTTTTTCTTCGCATTCAAGGCTCTTCTTCTGACATCAAATCTTTAGTGCACTCAAAGAGGAGACTCAGAGTTCGAGAAGCCCCTTCTTCCTCTTCTGAAATCTGTTTGAGGGCTTCTAACTTTACTCTATTCATATTGATTCATATTTGCTTTTTAAGAAGCTTTTCTTGTATCTTTTCCCCAACTATTTATCTTATTTGATTCAATCAGGGGATTGAATCAAGGGTTGTAAGGTTTGTTGGTGAGCCAAGTATAAAATTAACGGTGTAAGGTTGTGGTTGGTGAATCGAAAAAAACCAACTGGGTTTGATTGTGAACCCGGAAAAACAATTGGGTGGTTCTAGTCGGTGAGCCTGTGAAAACCGACCGAGTTCGTTGTGATCTCGCGAAAACAACAAGTTGGGTTGTGAACTTATAAAACAACCGGCTGTAATCCTAGGGATTATAGTAAACTCCCAAGTGCGGCTTGGAGAGTGGACGTAGGAGCAAGAGTTGGCTCCGAACCACTATAAACTCTCTTGTGTTTGTATTGATTAATTATCTCTTCCATCCTCTCCATTCACTACAACTAGTAATCTAATTAATCTGCTTGCAATAATCTTAATTAATTACTCATTAAGTTTTTATTTGCCAATAATTACTTAAAACCCAATTCACCCCCCCTCTTGGGTTGTCTCTTTGGGCAACAAGTGGTATCAGAGTAGGTGCTCTTATATTTAAAAGAGTAAAAGACAAAAAAATGAAAACCCCTTTTGGATCTTCTCTAAGTGAGGGGCAATCCACCAATAGGCCTCCATTCTTCAATGGAACCAACTACACCTATTGGAAGGCTAGGATGAGGATATTTATCCAAGTCCAAGACTATGATGTTTGGAGCATCATAGTTAATGGACCATACATTCCTTCTATTTATGTAGATAACATTACTATACCCAAGCTTGAAAAAGATTGGGATGACAATGATAGAAGGAAGGCACAACTAAATGCCAAAGCAATGAATGTACTTTATTGTGCCCTAGACCATAATGAATTCAATAGAATCTCTACTTGCAATTCTGCAAAAGAGATATGGAACAGACTTGAAGTGACCCACGAGGGCACGAATCAAGTCAAGGAATCCAAAATAAACATGCTAGTTCATAAGTATGAACTATTTAAAATGGAATCTAATGAAACTATCACTTGCATGTTTACTAGATTTACTGATATTGTCAATGGCCTAAAAAGCCTTGGCAAAAGTTATATTAACAGTGACCTTGTCAGGAAGGTTCTTCGATCTTTACCAAGGTCATGGGAGGCCAAGGTAACAGCGATGCAAGAAGCCAAAAACTTGAACAAGCTGCCACTCGAGGAGCTCCTTGGATCTTTGATGACACATGAGCTTATAATGAAGCAACACAGTGAAGAAGAGTCTTCCCACAAGAAAAAGGTAATTGCCCTTAAATCTACTTCTTCTAACAAGGATCTCTCTTACAGTAGCAGCAATGAAGAAGAAGACAATGAGGAAGATGATGAAGAAGCCCTTCTTGTGAGGAAATTCAGAATATTCATCAACCGAAAGAAGTCCTTTCATCAGAAGAGAGGTTCCTCAAGTTCCTACAACAAGGATTAAGGTAAGAAAAGGAAAAGTGAGGGAATCATATGCTATGAGTGCAAGAAGCCGGGACATTTCAGAGTCGACTGTCCCTTGCTGAAGAAGGTGATGACCCAAAGATTGATTCATAGATTGATTTTGATGATCACAACACCTTGAAGTATAGATACTAATGTTTATGTTGCAAGGAGAAAGATATTTATTTTGCAAGGAACATAGCAAGTTGGAAGAGCACAAGAAGGCCTCCAAAAGCACTCAAGAAAAGTTGGAAGAAAGCTACAATTTATTGGCCCAAGTCTCGAGTTCAAAGGATTCAAATTAGAGGAACGAATTCAAAAGAAAATTCAAGAGAATAGTCTTCGAGTCGACTCCTGAGGATTTCGAGTCGACTCCAGAGTGTAACAGGCAGAAAAGTCAGAGAGGGATTTTCGACCCTGAGATTCGAGTCGACTCCTGAGGAATGCGAGTCGACTCCAAAGGTTGCCGGGTCGACTCCAAAGAAAGCGAGAGTCGACTCTCAGTGGAACACAAAGAAAAACTCAGAGAGGCAGTTTTTGGACACTGAGATTCGAGTCGACTCCCACAAAGTCCGAGTCGACTCCAAAGACAGCGCAACCCCAAGACAGAAGACGGTATTTTCGTCTCTGAGAAGCGAGTCGACTCCAAATCAAGTCGAGTCGACTCCAAAGCAGCGTGGGCCCAAAATACAGAGGATCAGTTTTTCGGACTCTGAGATTCGAGTCGACTCCCAGACAGCTCGAGTCGACTCCAAGGCAGCGCTACACCAAGATGGCAGAAGACCAACTTTCGGAAACTGAGAGCCGAGTCGACTCCAAGGAAGTTCGAGTCGACTCCAAGACTGGATGAGCCAAAAGACAGAATCGGGAGTTCGGGCTCTGAGATTCGAGTCGACTCCCAGGACAGTCGAGTCGACTCGAGTGGACAAAATTCAAATTTGGATCCACGGACTTCAGAGGATGAGCCGACTCCAAAACTGCCAGGTCAGCACCAGAAGTTGGCGAGTCGACTCCAGGTCAAGACGAGTCGACTCCCAGTTTAGACGGCAACTTTAATTCAAATTTGGAACAGTTGCCGAGTCGACTCCGGAAAAGCTTGAGTCGACTCCCGCTACAGCCGAGTCGACTCCTGATCGCGCGAGTCGACTCCAACCCACCAACGGTCATATTGTCAGGAGCTGCAGACTGGTTCCAACGGCTCTATTTTTGTCTCTAACGGCTATATTCTTGTTTCCACGCCATCTAAAGCTATAAAAACAAGAAGAGAGCTAGGGGAGAACTCATGGAAGTGGGTGAAAACATTTAGGGAAGAGATTCCAAGGGAAATCTCCCAAAAAGCACAAAAGGGCCATTCAAAGTGAAATAGAGAGAAGAAGAGCATCCAAGTGAATCCCGAAGCTACCTCTCCATCCGTGTGCTGCCTCCGTGATCCTCCACTTCATGCCGAATCAGAAGAGGGTCAAGTAAAGAAGAAGTCGAGCTCCTTCATCTTCCAAAATCCGTTTGAGAGCTTCTCTTTACTCCTTTTGTTTATATTGTTATATCTGCTTGTTTAAGAAGCTTTGATTTGTTTCACACTTTCTTTTAATATCTTGTAACTTGATTCAATCAAGGGATTGAATCAAGGGGTTAAAGGTTTGTTGGTGAGCCAAAGGGAAAACCAACGGTGTAAGGTTTGTTGGTGAGCCAAAGGGAAAACCAACGGGATTAAGGTTTGTTGGTGAGCCAAAGGGAAAACCAACGGGGTTTAGGTTTGTTGGTGAGCCGAGGGTAAAACCAACGTGTAAGGGTTTGATTGTGAGCCCGGGAAAACAATCGGAGGTGGTTCTAGTCGGTGAGCCTGGGAAAACCGACCGAGTTCGTTGTGACCTCGTAAAACAACAAGTTGGGTTGTGAGCTTGTAAAACAACCGGCTGTAATCTGTAGGATTATAGTGAAATTCCCAAGAAGTCTTGGAGAGTGGATGTAGGTGCTGGGGTGCGCCGAACCACTATATGTCTGTTGTGTTTGTGATGCATCTTGTCTTTGTCTAACTAACACACTTACTCACTTAGATAAGTTGCTTGCGTTACTATTATCCGCATATCCTTTAGTTGTAAGCATATTCGATCAAGTCAAATTCTATACATCAAACCGTTGCTAAGTTTGACTTTCACTGTGCATCCATACACCTTGGCATAATAAATCAAAAAGTTTTAGAAGTAGCATAAAAGTTTTAAAAAGACCCAATTCACCCCCCCTCTTGGGTTGTATCTACTGGGCAACAAGTGGTATCAGAGCAGGTGCTCAAATATTATTTGTAGTCTTAACCGACTAGAGCCAAAGATCATGACAACTCAAATAGATAGTTTTCTAGGAGAAGGACAAGCAATTGACACACCTCCACTATTTAATGGCATAAACTATGCACATTGGAAAATACGCATGCGCATCTTTATTCAATCACAAAACTATTACTATTGGAAAATCATAATAAATGACCCTCACACACTCTCTCAAACTTTTAATGAAAAGGACTTAGCACAATTAAATGCTAATGCTATGAACATATTATATTGTGCGATTCAAGAAACAATGTTTAATGAAATTTCTGCATGCTTATCTGCAAAGGAGATCTGGGATACTTTAGAAAATATTTATGAGAAATCTCAGAGTAGCTCACATGTACTTCAATTGCATACTAACAATGAGACTGCAGAAAAAGGTGTTGAAACTTCCATCTCAGTCGAGTCGACCCCAAGTATTTCAGAGTCAACCCTCAAGTTAACCGAGTCGACTCCAATAAGGTCCGAGTCGACTCCAAGGCAAATCAGCTTCCTAAAGACAAAGAAGAAGAGGAAGCAAGAAGAAAGGAAGAAAGAGGTAAAACGCAAGAAAGCCTTGACCAAGAGAAATTCAGACAAGGAATTGAAAGTTAGGAGCAACAGTGAACTACAAGAGGTAACTAATTTATGTTTTATGGCATTAGAAGAAAAAGTAAAATCTGAATCTAATTTTAAACCAAACGAATCTCATGAAGAATTTTCTTATGATGAACTTTTAAATGCTTTTTCATGAGTTGTATGGTGAATGTAGAAAATTAGCTATGAAAAATAAAAATCTTAAAAAGCTAAATTTGGAAATTTCAAAAGAAAGAAATTCTAATGATGAAATACAAGATAAACTAAATTCTGAAAATAAAAGCTTAAGGTCATTTTCAGAAGAATTGATTTAGAAAAATCATAGCTTAATTAAGGAAAATCAAAACTTAAGTAAAGAAATTAATCAATTAAAGTCTTTTATTAACAAATTCACCATAAGTTCAGAACGATTAAAGATGATGTTTGAAAGCCAATATGCTGACTTTGATAAATCAAAATTTAGCTTGACTCCTTCACTTAGCCATAAATCTCTAGAGAAGAAGGTTATCAATTCACCAAGCAAACCATTAAATAAGATAACTTATTTCAAACATGAAAAGAATGGGCATGACAACTTTACCTATCGTTCTAACACAATTAAATCAAATGGTAAAGTTATTACTATTAAACGGATATGGGTTCCAAAAGGAACCATATGTCCTAACTCTCAAGGACCCAAGCAAGTTTGGATACCCAAAATGAGAAAATAAGGATGTACACATAGGTGTGCCAAGGTATCCATGGAACATAAAGAAACTTAAAAGATTATCAACAAAAATAATGAAATCAACAATCCTTGCATCTCATCATTGTTTTTGATTTAATATTTGATATGAATTGCTAGTATTGATTAATTTTGTGATATAGAAAATACTTTTGGAAATATAATCAAATCACTACATATTATAAGATACTTTACTCATCATTGGATAAAGTTGCTAAATGATTAATTTATTAAAGATAACTCTATGAATTCTCTATATGCTTGATTAAGAATTATTATCCGTGGCATTATTATTTATTGATCATAGATATGATAATGTGTACTTGGTATGCTTTTGAATATATGCACTAAAAGTACCAAGATTCAAGAAACCATCTTTGGCATATAAAATCAACTCATGCTAGTATGTACTTAATCTCAAAAGACCTTGCCATTACCTTACTTAGATTATCTTCGGAAAGGTCAAAATCTACTATGCATGTTAACTAAGGAAACAAACAAAAATCATTTCTAAATCTAAAGATGTTGTTTCCATCTCTAAGTTTTCAAAAGCTTACATTGGATTTATTTTTGAAAAAATAAAACTGAAGTATTTTTCTGTATTTACTAAATCTTGTAAAAGTGTTTCAAATGATAAAGGTTTCCAAACTGTGAAGATGGAGAGTATCATGGCACAGTGTTGAAAACCAAAATTCTGATTAAGGTTATACAGAAAATAATATTAAATCCAAAGATTTCAGCACCAAGGACACTATAAGTAAAATAGAGTTAATAGAATTCTTGAAGAAATGAAAAGGACAATTATGTATGATAGTCATCTATTTTTAAAAGGACTATCATCACTGCTTGTCATACATATGATTTCTATTAAATCTATTGTTGATGAAAATTTTGATCTTCTGAAAAATGGAAAATGAACCATTGAATATCCTTCATATTTTTCAGTCGCACATGTTATGCTTGATAAGTTCTTGTGAAAATAATGCCAAATCTGATAAAGATATTTCTATCCTTGGATATCATTCATCAAGCAATGCATATAGAACATTCATGAAAACTTCTAGTTGTAGAAGTATCAACTCACTTTATTCTTTATGAGACTAATGATTTATTATCAAAATACTAAAAACAAATTATATATATGCATATGGTTAATCTTTTACATATAACAATCTGAAAAACTTGTTAATAATTAGAACCAAAATTGGATTTTTCAGATATGCTCTTGATGAAGAAAAATTGTTGACTATCAAAAGACTAAATCAAGAAAAGATAGATCTTGATAAGATTCATGCATAATTAGAAGTAAAAATCACCATTATCATTTATTTTCTTTATGAGCGTTATATTCTATCAAATAAATGTGTAGAACACACTCTTGTGTGGTTATCTCATTAAAAAGGAGATCTATGTAAAATAACCACCATACTTAAAAATACACATTACATGTGTGATAAAGCAATATGAGATTTGATACAACCATCAAAAACCTAATATATAAAAGCTTAAGTAAACTTTTTGATAGAAAGCAATAGTGATAAATCTATGCATCAAAAAGAAGAATTTGTAATAATTTATTTGCTCAAAGTATGCATTGATGACATCATTTTTGGTTCTACTAATGAAGAGTTATATGAAGTTTTTACTTAGCTCATGTAAGGTGAGTTTGAAATATGTGTGATGAATGAATTAACATCTTCTCTCAAACTCCAAATTAAGACAAACAAGAAAGGGGATCTTCATTGACCAATGATAGTCCACAAGAAAACTCTTATAGAAGATTGGCATGAAGAAGGTATATCTATGACCCCATCTTGTAGAATTTTAAAAGGATGAGCAAAGTTGATCTATTGTTTAAAGCTGTATTGAAGCATGATTAGTTTATCATACAGCTAATGGACCAAATGTATGCTCATTATGTGACCTTGTGCAAGACTTCAATCCAACTTTAATGATTCTTATCTTTAACAAATAAATCATAATCTGAATTTTTGAAAGAAACAACTGTTTAAGATAAAGTTGACTAAAACATAGCTAACATATCATAGTGATAATTATATTAAGCAAATAGAATTTAAACTAAAATAATTTTGGAAAGAAGAAATTGATTTGACTTTGATAAATCTTTCTATTGCCTCACATGCTTGTCCTTGAACTATCTTTGTTAATGAAACTATCTCTTTAGTTCAAGAGATATGTGCTTGCTTATATTTAGGCAATCTCTTGAGTAAAGTGACTCAACATACAAGTTTTTTTTTTTTTGTCATATCTTATTTTGAGTCATCTAGTTAAAAAAAAATATATGTTGGATGAATGTTTTGTATCTTGAAGAAACTAATGACTCTCCTTCAAGAAAGAAAAGGAGCTTGTTAATAATGCAGGATCCTTGAGCAAGAAAAAGAGAGATCTCAACTTGAAGGATATCTCCATGTAAGATACAATAAACATTCACATGCAAACAAGAGAGAGGACCTTCTTCAGCCAAAAGTTCATACATAAGACATCTAGTAGGTATTTGACTGAAGAATGCAGAATGAATTGGTAATTCTAGATACTTCTCTCATAAATTAATTGAGCAAAGTCAATAACTTAAATCTTATTATGGCATGATTAAGGTCTTTAATTATTAATTTTTGATATCATGTTTATATATACATATATTGATTGACTTATACTTTTAGAAATTGTTTCATGGTTTGCCCAAACTAAAATATATCTTTGCATATGTCATAACCATGAAATACACAAGTATATGCTTAAAATGTTAATGTAAAATAACTTGTGAGAAGTTATGAATCCTTGAGCATAATGAAAATGTTGTTTGCATGATATACATATATATGATACGTAAGATTAATTCTCTATTCTGCTCTCTCATGAAAATTACTTGAGAATAACAAAAAGAGAGAGAGATAAAGAAAAGAAAATGGATATTATTCAAGAGAAGTAAAATCCAAGTAGAGGCAAACACTTCAACCTTAAGGAAAAGCAAAACAAACTTAATATATTCGACACATTTGTGAGACTTGTGTGAGCATTCTTTTGGAAGGGATAAAATCCATTATTAATTACACTTAAACAGGGAGGTTTTGAAGTAAACATTTTAACCTTTCTATATTGCTCATTATAGGGATGGTGCCAATGGGGAGGCTAGTGGTAGTACCCGGCACTATTTGACCCAACTATTCGGTGTAGGGCATATTAGGGACGGCACAAGAGGGAGGCTAGTGGTAGTACCTCGTGCCCCTTCCCAACTCCACCGGATAGGGAGCAAATAGAGTATAGAGCATAAGAAAGTAAAAATGAAAGACAAAGTTAATGAAAGTATATAAGAAGGATCAAGTCATTTGTTTTAAAATCACTTGAAAACACAATTTAAGGATAAAATCATTGCAAGATTATATTTAAATAGGGGGAGTTTATTTGAGAAATATTGATTTGGATCCTTGACATGCTTGTTCTTAATATTTTAATGCATGATTTAACACATGATTTATTTTGCATATGGTATGATGTCTTGATTTATTGGTTCTCAATGTTTTGTAATGCTTCATCCTTGGACAATTTGTTTGAATGTTCGAATTGCTACATAACATCTTGTGTTCGGTTCTATTAAAAAGAAATTTCAGACTTGTCATCATCTCTAAAATCTGAAAGTTAAATAAATTTGTAAAAAGGAGAAGAGAAGAGTATCTCTATTTAGGAAAAATAAATTGATTTTGATCTATCTTTCTAGTTGCCTAACTTTGATACATAATGACCTAATACTTGTTAAAACATCCTTATTTTGTATCGAAACTCAAGATTAAACACAAAGATTCTGAAAGTGCTTTAATATTATTGAAATATGTATTTTTCAATCGTAATAATTTAAGATGAGCCACAATGTGAAAGATACATATCTCAAACTATGATTTAAAAAGCCTCTATTGAAAATCTTTATGAAAGTCAGAATCTAATTTTGTATAAAAGCTTAAAAGCTTAAACTCCACATGATTACTAAATAAAATGTTAGTGTTAAAAAAAAAAAAAAAAAAAAAACAGAATTTATTTTGATTGCTCCGATACGCATCTGAAACATATCATTTCTTATCTTCAAAGTATACTAATATTGATCCAAATGATATGTCTCACGTTGATCTTGAATGCAAGTAAATATTTCTAAAATATATGACCTTAGTTTAATATTTAAAAATTTATTGAGCTTCATATATACATAACTGAAAAACTGTGATTAAGAAATTGAATTCTATAAATATATATATATACCTCAATGATCATCTATAGGTTTTTCTCTCCTATATTATTAAAGACTTCCATCAATAGAGTGAATGATCCTAAAGCTAGAAATATTTCACCTCACTCAAATTATTTTATCAATAGAAACTGAGCTTCAAATGAATCATTTTCTGATTAATATTTCCATACATTTTCTCTAAGATTAGGAGAAAGCATAATTTGTTCTTGAAAGATTAAAAAGAGTGATTGCTATAAATTTTGAATAATTCTAGATCACTCTACGTTCTTGATATCATAAAGTTTCAGTTTTATACACGTCTATCATTAAAATCTGAAATTCAACAAAAGGAAAGAAGATTAAGAAGAATGCATCTTTTGAGGGGGAGCTTTAGATAATCTTAACCTAAAATTACTTCAATTTGATGCATACCTTGAATTTTATGGATTGATTTTGATGAACCTCCTGATATTGCAAAACATGCTTTAATTACCTTGAGATGAGTTCTATCTTCAAATTTTAAACTCTTAAATGGAATGATCAATTGACGGGGAGAAACAAAATTTCAGAAGGAGAGGTCTTATGGAACTTAATCGCGTATATCTATAACTAAAGGAGAGAGGAAGAATACTAAATGAAAAGTGATCCTAATGCTCTCCAACGTGTATCATCCGAAATTTAAATCTGAAAATTTTTACGATACACCTTGAGACTAGTTATTTTGGCTAGTATATCCTATGCACAAATCATGAATCAAATTGCAAGTTGATCTTAAGAGCCTCTAACTTAATATAAAAAAAAAGGGGGAGAATAACGTGTAAAATTTTCTTGAGTATCTTTAGAAAATCTATTTTGATATTCACTAATGAGTCCTAATTGACATAATCTCTAGAACTTAAACTATGTGTCAACTCATATTTTTTTTATGCATCAAATTGTGCTTATTTTCTAAAAGGAATAAAAGAAAGTCTTTCAAAGAGCTCTAAGATGTATCACAAATTGCATGATTTCATAATTTGGTATTTGTGCTCAAATGCACTTACTATTATAAAGAAACTTTGAAGTCATTAAGAATTAATGATCCAACATGATGATATGTCTTTCACATATATAAGTTTTGATCTTTTACTCTGAAAATTAATCAAAATTGCTCTCATGTTTGATAAAATACTTAATAGATTGGGCAAAAGGTCTTAATTGAACAAGCTTTCATACTTATTATTGAAGAGAGGTTAGATTTCCACTCGTGTTTTCATTGAATATCATTTGTGGTACTTCTTGAATTAACCTAAGAGAGATTCCACCCACACTTGATTAGAAAACTATCTGTGGTATCAAATTAGAAAACTTCTTGAAATCACATTCAATGTGTTCTGCTCTGAAATTATCTTAATTGGCTCTGATCTGTGCTCACTAATCTGATTCCAATATTATTGCCTTGAGTTATATGATTCATATCAGAGTATAGTAAGGGAAAGAAATATTTGAGTGTTCTGATCTTTGTGCTTAATGTTTCACTATCTTTTTGATGCTGTCAAAAAGGGGGAGAAATATCTAAGTATATGCTTATAATGCTTTGTGATAATCAGCTTGAACTGAAATATATTGATTGTATTAAGCTGATTAAATCTAAAGCATTATCATGAAGTATGTTTTGTTTCAAATATACATGTTGTCTACTTCATGCAACTTTGCTATGTATTACTTCTAGAAAACAATATCTTTTATATTGCATATACTCCAAGTTTTGTCATCATCAAAAAGGGGGAGATTGATGACCCAAAGATTGATTCATAAATTGATTTTGATGATCACAACACCTTGAAGTATAGATACTAATGTTTATGTTGCAAGGAGAAAGATATTTATTTTGCAAGGAACATAACAAGTTGGAAGAGCACAAGAAGGCCTCCAAAAGCACTCAAGAAAAGTTGGAAGAAAGCTACAATTTATTGGCCCAAGTCTCGAGTTCAAAGGATTCAAATTAGAGGAACGAATTCAAAAGAAAATTCAAGAGAATAGTCTTCGAGTCGACTCCTGAGGATTTCGAGTCGACTCCAGAGTGTAACAGGCAGAAAAGTCAGAGAGGGATTTTCGACCCTGAGATTCGAGTCGACTCCTGAGGAATGCGAGTCGACTCCAAAGGTTGCCGGGTCGACTCCAAAGAAAGCGAGAGTCGACTCTCAGTGGAACACAAAGAAAAACTCAGAGAGGCAGTTTTTGGACACTGAGATTCGAGTCGACTCCCACAAAGTCCGAGTCGACTCCAAAGACAGCGCAACCCCAAGACAGAAGACGGTATTTTCGTCTCTGAGAGGCGAGTCGACTCCAAATCAAGTCGAGTCGACTCCAAGGCAGCGCGGGCCCAAAATACAGAGGATCAGTTTTTCGGACTCTGAGATTCGAGTCGACTCCCAGACAGCTCGAGTCGACTCCAAGGCAGCGCTACACCAAGATGGCAGAAGACCAACTTTCGGAAACTGAGAGCCGAGTCGACTCCAAGGAAGTTCGAGTCGACTCCAAGACTGGATGAGCCAAAAGACAGAATCGGGAGTTCGGGCTCTGAGATTCGAGTCGACTCCCAGGACAGTCGAGTCGACTCGAGTGGACAAAATTCAAATTTGGATCCACGGACTTCAGAGGATGAGCCGACTCCAAAACTGCCAGGTCAGCACCAGAAGTTGGCGAGTCGACTCCAGGTCAAGACGAGTCGACTCCCAGTTTAGACGGCAACTTTAATTCAAATTTGGAACAGTTGCCGAGTCGACTCCGGAAAAGCTTGAGTCGACTCCCGCTACAGCCGAGTCGACTCCTGATCGCGCGAGTCGACTCCAACCCACCAACGGTCATATTGTCAGGAGCTGCAGACTGGTTCCAACGGCTCTATTTTTGTCTCTAACGGCTATATTCTTGTTTCCACGCCATCTAAAGCTATAAAAACAAGAAGAGAGCTAGGGGAGAACTCATGGAAGTGGGTGAAAACATTTAGGGAAGAGATTCCAAGGGAAATCTCCCAAAAAGCACAAAAGGGCCATTCAAAGTGAAATAGAGAGAAGAAGAGCATCCAAGTGAATCCCGAAGCTACCTCTCCATCCGTGTGCTGCCTCCGTGATCCTCCACTTCATGCCGAATCAGAAGAGGGTCAAGTAAAGAAGAAGTCGAGCTCCTTCATCTTCCAAAATCCGTTTGAGAGCTTCTCTTTACTCCTTTTGTTTATATTGTTATATCTGCTTGTTTAAGAAGCTTTGATTTGTTTCACACTTTCTTTTAATATCTTGTAACTTGATTCAATCAAGGGATTGAATCAAGGGGTTAAAGGTTTGTTGGTGAGCCAAAGGGAAAACCAACGGTGTAAGGTTTGTTGGTGAGCCAAAGGGAAAACCAACGGGATTAAGGTTTGTTGGTGAGCCAAAGGGAAAACCAACGGGGTTTAGGTTTGTTGGTGAGCCGAGGGTAAAACCAACGTGTAAGGGTTTGATTGTGAGCCCGGAAAAACAATCGGGGGTGGTTCTAGTCGGTGAGCCTGGGAAAACCGACCGAGTTCGTTGTGACCTCGTAAAACAACAAGTTGGGTTGTGAGCTTGTAAAACAACCGGCTGTAATCTGTAGGATTATAGTGAAATTCCCAAGAAGTCTTGGGGAGTGGATGTAGGTGCTGGGGTGCGCCGAACCACTATATGTCTGTTGTGTTTGTGATGCATCTTGTCTTTGTCTAACTAACACACTTACTCACTTAGATAAGTTGCTTGCGTTACTATTATCCGCATATCCTTTAGTTGTAAGCATATTCGATCAAGTCAAATTCTATACATCAAACCGTTGCTAAGTTTGACTTTCACTGTGCATCCATACACCTTGGCATAATAAATCAAAAAGTTTTAGAAGTAGCATAAAAGTTTTAAAAAGACCCAATTCACCCCCCCTCTTGGGTTGTATCTACTGGGCAACAGAAGGGCAACAAATACAAAAAGAAAAAAGCTTTTGTCTCCACCTTGACAGACTCCAATCAATCATTATCATCATCGGATGAAGAACAAGAGGAAAAAGCAAATTTTTGCTTCATGGCAAATGATAATGAGGTAACATCTGAAACTCAGTTAGAGTTTACTTTTGATGAATTGTATGATGCCTTTAATGAACTAATGGATGAGTATAAATCCTTAACTCTTAAAAACAAAGAATTGAGGTTGACTAATAAATCTTATAGTCATAAAAATAATAGTCTGATTAAGGAAAAGGACTCCATTATTAAAGAAAACTTAGAACTTAAAACAAGCAACCATTTATTAACTCAAAAGAATTGTACCTTGATTAACGACAAAGAAAGATTAACTAAAGAGATTTCAGGATATAAAAACAGTAATCAAACTATAAAAGATAATCTTACAAAAGACTTAAGCTTACTAAAAACAGAAAAACTAAACTTAACAAAAGAACTTGAAAAATACAAACCTATTGTAGAAAAGTTTACTTATAGTTCTGAAAAATTGGAGATGATTCTTAATAGTCAACGAGCTGTGTTTAATAGAGCTGGTTTAGGGTATAAGCCTAAGAATAAGCAAAAGTTTCTTAAAAACTTTTTTGTAAAAACTGGGAAAAGTAAAACTAAAAATATAACCTATTTTTGCTGTGGAAAAGTAGGACATAAAGCTAATGTGTGTGACAATAGAAAAATAGAAGCTAAAAGAAAAATTAAAAAGATTTGGGTTCCAAAAGGAACCAACATAGCTAACCTTGAAGGACCCAAGAAAACTTGGGTACCTAAAATTGTATGATTTCCTTGTGTAGGAGTGTCTTGCAGCCAAGGTCGACAAAAACTGTTGGTACTTGGATAGTGGCTGCTCAAGACACATGATGGGTGACAAGGAGCAATTCTTCACCCTAGAACCTAAAAAGGGAGGTGCTGTGACTTTTTGGAGACGATAACTAAGGTCACATCGTTGGTATAGATAAAGTACAAATCACCTCTTCAACCTACGTTGATAATGTACGATTTGTAGATGGTCTTAAGCATAACTTATTTAGCGTTAGTCAATTATGTGATAGAAGTTTTGATGTTCTGTTTAAGCCATCTCTATGCATCATAACCAACTCAATTGACAATAGCTTAGTATTCAAAGGAATAAGATGTGGCAATGTGTATGTAGTAGATCTTGAAGATCTTGCCAAAAATAACCCTTGCTTAGTAGCTAGTGATACAAAGGTCAATGATGCAAGTTGGTTATGGCACCGTAAATTAGGTCATACAAGTATGGATACAATATCTAAATTAGTTACAAGAGATTCTGTAATTGGTTTGCCAAAACTAAAGTTTGAGAAAAATAAAATTTGTGAAGCATGTCAATATGGCAAACAATCTAGGAGCTCTTTTAAATCCATAAATTGTGTCACTACTACTAGACCCCTTGAACTACTACATATGGATCTTTTTGGACCAACTAGAACTACAAGCCTTGGTGGAAACAAGTATGGTCTTGTTATTGTAGATGATTTTTCTAGATATACATGGGTCATATTTTTAGCTCATAAAGATGAAGCTTTTTCTGTATTTAAGAAATTTCATAAGGAAGTAACTAACGCAAGAAATGCTTCAGTTATAGCTATTAGGAGTGATTATGGAACGGAATTTGAAAATCATTTTTTTGAAAAATTTTGTAGTAAAAAGGGGATAACTCATAATTTTTCTGCACCTAGGACTCCACAACAAAATGGAGTGGTAGAAAGAAAGAATAGAACTCTAGAAAAAATGGCTAGGACCATATTATGTGAAAGTGATCTTCCAAAGTATTTTTGGGGTGAAGCAATTAACACGTCATGCCATATACTAAATAGAGTTTTATTGAGACCAATTATAAAGAAAACACTTTATGAACTTTGGAGAGATAGAAAGCCCAAAGTAAACTATTTTCATGTTTTTAGGTGTAGGTATTTCATTCATAATAATGGCAAAGATAACTTAGGTAAATTTGATTCCAAATCTGATGAAGGTATCTTTTTGGGATATTCTACATCAAGTAAAGCTTATAGAGTCTTCAACAAAAGAACCCTTGTTATTGAAGAGTCTATATATGTTGTCTTTGATGATACTAATGATGCCTTTTCTAGCAAGAGAGTAGCTCTTGATGATAATACAGGGATACTTGAGGAAAAGATGGATGACATGACATTACAAGAAAATGAACCGAAGCAAATTGGAGATACATCAACAAACCAAGAGGTAATTGCTGATCATGGGCTTACAAAGGCTTGGAGGTATGCATATGGGCACCCTAAAGAATTAATTTTAGATGATCCATCTCAACCTATTAGAACTAGAGCTTCTTTTAGGAACTTAAATAATCATCTAGCATTTGTTTCACATTTAGAACCTAAAAACATTGAAGAAGCTAAAAATGATGTAAATTGGATAAATGCTATGTAAGAGAAACTAAACCAATTTACAAGAAACAAAGTATGGAATTTGGTAGAAAGACCCACTGAATATCCGATAATTGGAACTAAATGGATATACAAAAATAAACTTGATGAAAATGGAATTGTAGTTAGGAACAAGGTTAGACTAGTAGCAAAGGGTTATAATCAAGAAGAAGGTATAGATTTTGATGAGACCTTTACTCCTGTGGCTAGACTTGAGGCAATTAGATTGTTACTAGCATTTGCTTGTTTTAAAGACTTCAAATTATTTCAAATGGATGTAAAAAGTGCCTTCTTGAATGGGTATATTAATGAGAAGGTTTATGTAGAACAACCTCCTGGTTTTGAAAATCATCAATACCCCAATCATGTTTACAAACTAGATAAAGCACTTTATGGTCTAAAACAAGCCCCTAGAGCATGGTATGAAAGACTTAGCAAATTTCTGTTAGACCATGAATTTTCTAGAGGGAACGTTGATACAACACTGTTTTTAAAAAGGAAAAACAAAGATATGTTAGTAGTGCAGATTTATGTAGATGATATTATTTTCGGTGCTACTAACAATCACCTCTGCGAAGAATTTGCTGATTTAATGCAGAGTGAATTTGAAATGAGCATGATGGAAGAGCTGAATTATTTTCTCGGACTTCAAATCAAACAATCTAAGGAAGGGATCTTCATCAATCAAGCTAAATACATCAAGGAGATGCTTAAGAAGTTTGATATGGATGGAAACAAGTCAATCAGCACACCCATGAGCTCATCATGCAAATTCGACAAAGATGAATCAGGTAAGTCAGTAGATCAAAAGCTGTATAGAGGTATGATAGGTTCATTACTATATCTTACAGCAAGTAGATCTGACATTATGTTTAGTGTATGCATGTGTGCTAAGTATCAATCTAATCTTAAGGAATCACACCTAATTGCAGTAAAGAGAATCTTTAAATATCTAATAAGAACAAAAAATATAGGTTTATGGTACTCTAAAGAATCAAGCATAAACTTAATAGGGTACACTGATTCTAACTTCGCTGGTTGTAAACTTGATAGAAAAAGCACCAGCGGGTCATGTCAATTTTTAGAAGAAACTTAATCTCTTGGTTTAGCAAGAAACAAAACTCGGTTGCACTATCTACGGCGGAAGCCGAATATGTTGCTGCCGGAAGTTGTTGTGCTCAAATCTTATGGATCAAGCAACAACTCGTGGATTATGGCACTAAACAAGATAAAGTTCCCATAAACTGTGATAACACAAGTGCCATTAATCTAACTAAAAATCCAATTCAGCACTCAAGAACTAAACACATTGAGATAAGACATCACTTCATAAGAGATCATGTACTGAATGGTGATGTGACGCTTCAATTTGTTTGTACTGATGATCAACTTGCTGATATCTTCACAAAACCCTTGAGTGAAGATCGATTTTGTACTCTTAGAAGAGGGTTAGGAGTGATTGATCCATTCATGTGATACTCTCCTTTAATTCATTGATTTTGATGATTAGCTTATGAAGGACATAGGATTTCTTGTCTATCATCATCAAATCAGTCCTTAAGTCTTAAATATTTCCATATCTCTCACTATTGGCACAAAATTAAGTGAGTTTTTGGTTATATGCTAGAGTTCGAGTCGTCTCGCGCATTTCAGGGGTCGACTCGCGGTCGAGTCAACTTGCGCCTTACTGGAGTCGACTCGAGGTCGGAAATCCGATTTTTAACCCTAATCGAAATATTTATTCTTTACTTCTATTTTCGGCCGTCACTGTTCCAAAATCCTAGAGTCGTCTCCGACCCATTTTTGGTCCTTTCCTTCGAGTTTTCTTCCATTTTTTCGTGTCCTTCCTTCGATTTTTAGGTCAAAATGCCTAGAAAAGCCGTTGTCCTGAGCCGGAAGAGACCTCTCTCCGCGAGCGGCGCCGAGCGACGGTCCAAGGTACGGAACGAACCCGTGAGGCCACCACCTCCGGTTCCTTCCCCGCCTAGGCCGGTTCCCTCGCATCCGTGCGTCGGGAGGGTAGTCTCTACCGGGAGGAAAGTCAACTTTGACTTCCTCTCTCGGGAAGGATTCACCTTAGGGCATCGTCTTAGGGCCCAGGGCTTAGAGTTTTTCTGTTCATTAGACCTCCCTACCTACAGGGTTAGTTAGGAAATTTTATGGGACTGTCGCACGAGGTAGCGGTGGTATCCAGGGGATTGTAGCGGGTGTCCCTATTTTCATCTCGGAGGACTTCATTGCTCGAGTCCTCCATCTCTCCCGAGAGGAAATTTTTTCCACTCATCCCCATGATAGGACTGAGGCCCTTACGGCCATCTTAGGGAGCCCACCTCAATCCCCTATAGAGGAGGTATTTGCAAATCAGCTTTCAGCTGAAATGCGGCTCCTCCTAAGTATCATTTCTAGGACTTTCTTTCCCAAAACTCGTAGGTTTGACTTCATCTCTGAGAGAGACCTAGCATTGATGTTCCACATTCTTCAAGACACTCCCATCAACTTTCCCAAACTCATCTACAAATATATCTGTGAACCCCTAGATAAACCTAGGTTGAGTCTCCCTTATGGCATGCTTTTCACACTCTTCTTTTGGGAGTTAGAGGTCCCTATCCCTGAGGGGGAACCCTCTCGTTCACTTCGACATACTGATCACATGGGTGAGGGGACTCTCCATCGCATGGGATTCCACAGGGTCGAGGGAGTCTGGGTTAGGAGACCATCCACATCCACACCATCTGACCCTACCACTCATCACTCACCTAGCCCTGACCATGACCAGGACCACTACACAGATCCTCCCACTTTTCCTTCCACTTCTGGTCCTTCTGCCCATGTTGAGCCATCCACTTCAGTTGGACCCTCTACAGCTCCACCACCTCACCAACCTCTAGAAGTCCGGATCAGCATTGAGCAGCTCCGGGAGATGAGACAGGAGATAGTGAGGGAGCTGAGAGACGATATATTGAGAGAGCTGCGAGGTCCACTTAGTGCTCCCTCCACTGACGTCGTTCCCTCCTTAGCAGCGGTGTCCAAGATGGTAGCAGACCTTAAGGAGGAAATGTACAACATAAGAAGCCTAGTCTAAGGTCAATACTGGAGCCTTAGCGACATAAAGGATGACACGAGAAAGATGCGAGATAGCATCAGAGAAGAGCTGGGTAGCCAGAGTTAGGGTGCAGAAAGGCTAGCAAATGCCTTAATCTTCAAACTCGACACCCTCCAAGAAAGTGTGACCCAATTGGCTCAGACACAGGCTACGACGACCTCAGAGATCATTGCACAGCTAGAAAATGTCTCTGAAGGAATGAGCTTGGTTCTGAAAGCTCAGCAGCGTAATTTGGGAACCTCATCATCATCCACCCCCAAATGACCTTAGTTTTATTTTTATTTTATATAAAGTCCTTTTGGACTCTTCAAAGTGTAATCAAATTTTGTAATCAATGAAATCCTTTTCTGCAAAATTTGAACATTGTGTCTTCTGTTATGCTTCAATGAACTGAATGTTACATTACTTCTTTGATACTTCCTTTTTGCTATGATGACAAAAAGGGGGAGAAAATGATGTATTGAATGTAAAGGAAATCACTAAACAAGAAAATTCAGAAAACTTAAACAAAATTGAATGCACATGTTGAGGGGGAGAATCTGAAATCTTAAGAAAGCAAATTCATTCAAGACATATAAGCCAAACAATTGATTGCATGATTTGATGCCTTATATAATTCCAAATGAAAGGGGAAGCTTTAATTTTAGAATTTACTGATTCATACCTTTCAATTTTTGGATAAATTAAATAACTAGACATTTGAATTCATTTCAAAACTTTACTATAAATCACCTCATGGTTGAGCAATTCACTTTATAAATACTCAATATTTTGTCATCATCAAAAAGGGAGAGATTGTGGAGTGATTGATTATATCCCTATTTGATTTTGATGAGCTCAAAGCATTTGAGTATATTTCATGTGGTACTAATGAATTCAATCTAGTGTTTCAGGCGAATATATGTGAATTTATGTTTAAGTGCCTCGAGCTTTGTTTTAAAGTATTTTGGCTAAGTGTTGAACTCAGTTTGAACCAAAGTCTGAAGCTCGAGTCGACTCCGGAAGATTACGAGTCGACTCCAAGTATTTCAGAGGTTCTGACACAAGCTCGAGTCGACTCCGGTATACTGCGAGTCAACTCCGACTAAGAACAGATAGAAGGACAGAAAGATGAATTTCAGATCCTGTAACCGAGTCGACTCCGAAGATTTCGAGTCGACTCTGATGCTTGCCGAGTGTTGCCCAAGGTGACAACCCAAGAGGGGGGATGAATTGGATTTTTTCAAATTTTTAGTGCTTTAAAAAACTTCCTTAGTTGAGTGCGGTGGATGCTTTCTTAAATTACTTCAATGAATTAAACTATAGCAAAAATGAAAGATAATGCAAGAATAATCACAAGTGAAGCCACAACACAAACACCATAATGTATAGTGGTTCGGTGCACCCCAAGGCACCTACGTCCACTTCCCAAGCGTCCCCTTGGAAATTTTACTATAATTCCTGGGATTACAGTAGGATTGTTTTTCGAGCTCACAATCCAAAATCTTTACAGTTTGGTTTTCCGGTATCACCAATGACCTACGTTGGTTTTGCGGGCTCACCAACAACCTAACATTGGTTTTGCGGGCTCACCAACAACCTACGTTTGTTTTACGGGCTCACCAACAATCTACGTTGGTTTTACGGGCTTACCAACAACCTACATCGTTGGTTTTATGGGCTCACCAACAAACCTTACAATGAATAAGAAATCAAAGGTATAAAGCTCCTAAATGAGCAAATATAACAAATATGCACTACAACGAAGAGTTTAGAATATAGTTATCCCTTTAATAAGGCTCTTCTCTTCTTTGTCAAGATTGCTTCACTCTTCAAGGGTTGGTGGAGCTCTTAATGTCTCTTGGAATCTGCTCAACCACTTCCTTTTGGCTCTTTGAATGAAGCAATTGAATGAAGCTTGCCTTGCTAGGGTTTTTTTTTGAATGCACTTGATGTATTTTCCAAAAGCTTATTCCTTTGATGAATACTCCCTCTTAAATACTTCTCCAACCTCCAAATAGTCCTTCCTGACCGTTGGATTGAAAAAACTAGCCGTTTATAGCCGTTGGAAGTCCAAAAAGTACTTCTGCACAACTAGCCGTTATGCTTCTGCCCGTGCTTGGGTCGACCCAAACTTTTCTGGGGTCGACTCAAACCACTGTTCATCAGACTTGGGTCGGCTCAAGCTTTTCTGGGGTCGGCCCTCTCAGAAAATCCAGAGACTTGCTTTCTTAACATTTCAATCTGGGGTCGACTCAACTTTTTCTAGGGTCGGCTCAACTTGGGGTCGGCTCAAGGTTTCTTGGGGTCGGCTCCACCTGGGGTCGGCTCAAGAAAACTTGGGATCGACCCTCTCAGTAAATTCCAAAAAGCTGTATTTTCAGATGGCTGAAGCTGGGGTCAGCCCGAGCTTTTTCTAGGGTCGACCCAAGCTGGGGTCAGCCCGAGCTTTTCTGGGGTCGATCCGAGATCTGTGCCATTTGTGCCAAAGTGTGCCAAATTGTGCCAGGATCTCCATCTCTTATGGGGTCGACTCTAACCCTGTTTTTCTACATCTTTAGGTTAGATTTGCACATTAAACATATAAAAGAAGTAACAACATTGCAAATCATTTCTTTCTCCCACTACAGTAAAAGGGGAAAACGCCGACGCTTAAATGCCGACGCTATGGAAAAGCGTCGGTAAATTCTTGTCCCGCGCTAAATTTTGCCGACGCTTTTAGTGAGTGTGGGCAATTTGGAGGATTAGACGACGCTTAAAAGCGTCGTCGTAGACTGAAGCCAAACGACGCTTTAAAGCGTCGTTGTTGATGGCCTAAGACGACGCGTATATGCGTGGTTAATCGAAACGGTAAAACGACGCTTATAAGCGTCGCCGAAGGCACCTTAAAACCAACCAAGCCCGCAGACTTGCCCTAGCTACTCCCGAGCCCCCTCTTTCTCCTCCTCTCCGGGGCTGAAGCCACCGAACCCAGCGGCCTTCGTCTTCCTCCTCTCGGCGTTGCCTTAGCCCCCATCTTCCTCCTCTCCGGTGCGGATCGTCCGACTCCTACCTCCTCTCCTCCTCCCTCCTCTCCGGCGTCGACCGACCGACCCCAACCCGCTCCGCCCGAGGTAGTTTTCTTCTCCTCCCTCCTCTCCCTCCTTCTCGCTTGTTCTACTCCTTCTCCGCCTCCTCTTGTTCGTGTTTTCGTGGGTATTTTTTCCTTTTTTAACTGATTCTCTAGCTTCGCCTCCGCCCGAGGATCTCCTCCTCCTCCCTCCTCTCCGGCGCCGTCCGAGCAGGCCTCAAGACTCGATCGAGCGGTATCCCTCCTGTCCGGAGACCTGCGTCGACCGACCGGTCTGAAGCAACGAGGTAATGCATTATGCTCTTGTATTGTTCTTTCTATGTGTGTTTCTGTTGGATTTAAATTTTGTTATTTGAGAAAGGATTGGACATCCATATTGGAGATCTATTATCTAGTTATCCTTCTGCTAATTTAAAGAATGACAAACCTCTGATCACTACATTGAGAAATTAACTCGTCTGTTCTCCATTAACTGACCATTGCCTCGATCAAAGAGATTGACTAGCTGCAACAAAAATCATGATTTATCAATTTATGTAATTGATGGTTTTGCAGTTCCCTTTTGCCCCCGGTTCGTCATTCATCATAGGATGTCATCTGGTACATTTGGTGCATATTTCTTGCATCAAAGTCTCGTGTTGTTTTCCCTTTATAATAATTTGCTGCCAGCTATTGTTAGATGCCCTGGTGTCAATAATTTATAATGATGATGGACTACCTCTTCTGAATTCCGATGTTCCTTCGACGCACATTATTCTGGTAATTCTGTGGCTTGCATGTTTATAAGGTTCTTGTTCATGTTGTTGAAAATCACCCTGCAGCCAATCCTTGGCAGGGCAATACTAAAGAAAGCATTAGCTTGTTGCATGAGTGTGTTCTGATCTCTTTTGAATATTACTTTTTTTTGTTTTGCTTTCGTAACACATCGTGGCTCTATTTTCATAGATTACTAATATTCTGCTCGATCATGTAGTCCCTGAAGTATGTGATGTTTCAGGTAAATATATTCATTAGTTCAGGTTGACATGTGGATCAGTGGCTGCAATGAAAGTTGAGGGTAATAAAAGATAAGGAAAACCTGGAATGTGTTGGTTTTCATGCTATGTGGTGCACTTGTATAATTAACATTCCAACTAGAAGCTTAACTAAAATGATATGAGATCAAATGTTGCCACAACAGACACTTCAGTGAATTGAAAGGTCAGTGGAATTTTGTCAAGTTTTGTCTGCATAATGGTATGTTCTCTCTCTTTAGACCACATCATTACCTTTAGGAATGAATCTGCTAGTTTTGTTTTTGGCTGAAAAGATGAACTGTGCATCGGTCATGCAGCGATGCATGTGATACAGATTTTGGTAGGTTGATGGGATAAAAGCTGAAAAGATGATAGCTTTCGCAATTTTTTGCTGCTAGGAGCACTGTAGCATGCATTGGCCCTCCGTTATCCATTGCTTCAAGGGAATTCCTGCAGCATTGGAACGTGAGAGGCTTCTGATTGGATGGGAGCTGATCAGTACTGTTGCTCTCCAACTGTGGTGTCAATTAATTGAGCTTGGTGGTCTCTTTCAGAGCAAAAAGAACATCTATAATGTAGCATATCGTGTCCAATTTGAGTTTGCAGTAGACTCATGTCACTAACACTTACTTTAGTTGTCCATATTTTAGCAATTATATAGCTGGCATATCTCCTTTGCAGCTTGGTACTCCTCACAGATTGTGGGAAATATGCTGATGAGGACTAGAACTTTCATAGGAGGTAATATCTTTGGTGATGTCATTCATGAGAGTCTCCATTACCTTTGTTTATACAAGAGAGCCACGAAGGTAGCAGCCCTATTCAGAATTTTTGGACCACATAATGAACTATGTTGGGCCTTTCAATATTAAATTAAAGGATGAGAGTCACACCCTTTACCCTCCTAAAGTCTAACAACCAAAAGTTGATGTCATTCTTTTCAAGTCTTACAACCATGCAGTAATATGTTTACGACCATGAAAGCATTAAAATTTCTAGCAAGATGATGATGCCTCCATGGCAATGGAACTTTATTTAGTATAAATTTATCATTTAACCAAACATTGATTCTTTTTTATGCATACCAGGTAACAATATGCCCCGGGGGAGACGATTTAGAGATGTGGAGTTCCAGCATTCTCAGGTGGGATCTACTTCTGATCAGTTCCTACAGTCCCAGCAGCCATGTGAGCACCAGCAGCACGAGTCAGGATCTCAGCACGAGCCTCCTGCTGATTGCCCGGAGGATGAGCTCCGGATCCAGGGTAATTCGATTTAAAGTTCATATTTTATGTTCATATTTGTCTTCAACTTTTTAAGACATATTTTATTTAATTTTAATAGATGGACAAGGGACGGTGAGGACGAGACGGGGACCCACTCAAGCAAAGGATGTGTGGAAGCTTCCTCCGGGTGAGAAGATCATCATCCGATGCAACGAATTGGGGCAGCCCATCAATAGAGCTGGAAGTCTTCTATCAAGCTTTTTAGGATCAGTTGCACGCAAGGGTCAGCTGTGTCCGCTCAACTATACGAAGTGGAATGACATGCTTCCTTCATATAAGGTTGAGCTTCTTAGACTTATACAGGTAATGAATTGAATTTATTCTTTTTAATTCGACAGCTTCTGTATGTTAATTTGCTTTGTACCATAATTTTATTTTAGAGGTTTAATATTATTATAACATTCTGTACCTTGTTGTAGTTTGTACTCCCTCCAGAGAGCCATTATTGGGTGCTAAAGTCCCTCAACCGCAAATGGAAAGAATATAAAGCAAAATTGAAGACGGACTTCAAGCGCGAGGGTATGACAGAGGAGGAGGTTGCTCGTGTGACTCCTCCTGATGTATACCCTCAGCAGTGGAGAGAGCTTGTTCACTACTGGTTTTCTGAAAGAGGACAGGTCACGTATATTGTTTCAATATCTTCTATTATCTTTATTACTAATATAGATTGCAAATATATACATTGAATCATATTATACTGTGTGCTTTTATTTTGGCAGACATATTCTAATATTGGTAGAGCTGCACGAGCATCTCCAGCAGTTCCTCATACTTCAGGCTCGAAGAGTTATGCGAGACGTAGAAATGAATTCGTAAGTTCTTTTGAAACTATTTGAAACTCTACTAACATATAGCACGTATCATGATATATAGTTTACCAATATACTTTCTGTATGTGTAGATAGTAGAGCATGGAAGGGAGCCTGGTGAGGTAGAGTTTTATAAGATGACCCACACTCACCGAGATGGCAGCTTTGTCCGGGACGAGTCGAGAGATATAGTTGTATGTATTCATTTTTTATTTGATCATAATTTTTTTATTAATTTTACTTCTTTTAAATTATTAATGATGTGACTGTTTATTTTTTTGAGAGAGATATAGGAAAGAGCTACAAATCTTATTTCAGAGCGCGTCGGGGAGTTATCATCATCCGACGCGGCCAGTCGCGTCGAGGCTCAGGTCTATGCCGAATTGATGGGCCCAGAACGTTATGGTCGCGTGAGGGGTTACGGTATCAGAGTTACCCCCACTCAGCTGTCTGCAGTGAGCCGATATACCCAAGATGCCAGACAAGGTACTAGCACTGCAGAGGTTTGTAGTTTGAAGACAGAGATGGCACAGATAAAGCAGTCATATGAGACAAGGATAGAGGAGATGAGGCAGAGTCATATGACTGATATGGCGGAGTTGAAGCAGAGCCAAGAGTTGAAGATACAATCTTTGCAGGATCAGCTTGACCATATTTCATCTTTTTTGCAGAGATTTGCTCCTCCGGTACATAACTAAATATATTTGAATATTTCATATAATTATAATGTATTCTTGTATGAGCGTGATGACTTTCGTATTTTTAGTTTCTAAAGTATTTTTTTTCTTGTAGGTTACTGATACTTCATCTATTCGTAGAGATGATGATGCCGTCGACTCTTGATACATCGTAGATTGTGTACTTAGGAATTTGAGATAGATGTTTTTAGAATATTTTTGAAGTACAATGTAATCAAATATAATAATATGAATATTTTGAATGAAAAGTTCTTGTTTGTGATGTATATTTTGTTATCTATGTGATTTAGTGTATGTGTTTTGTTAGGAATTAATGTATACAGAGTATTAAAAATTGCTTTTATAAAAAATTTTTTTTAACAAAAATGCTATTGCCGACGCTATCTAGCGTCAGAAATACCAAGCAATGTTGCACGCCTTTAACGACGCTTTAGAGCTTCGGTCAGGGAGCATAAGCCGGCGCTTTTAAGCGTCGGCATAGTCCAATAGAAACATCCATGTGAAGCGTCGGTTAAAGTACGCCGACGCTTTTAAGCGTCGGGTACCTGAAAACGGAACGACGTTTAAAAGCGTCGGCATAGAGCGACGACGCTTTTTTGACGCGTCGGCCTAAACCGGACCCACGCCCACCTGCCCGACGTCGGACCCACGCTTTGGGGAGCGTGGGTGGGAATTCGCCGACGCTTAAAAGCGTCGGGATAGACAAAATATAGCGCCGGGAGATATCATTTCTTTTGTAGTGTCCTTAGGATGCTTGGCACATTAAAGTTTAAGCTCATTAAGCATGTAAATGACAGAGTTAAGCTTCAATTAAAAGAACTTGACTCTAAGGTATATTAAACTCTAAATTAGTTCTTTCCTTAAGTTCTTCCAATATAATTTATTTTAGATGTGTTCTTGAAAGTTCTTTTAAATATATCAAGTAAAGCGTATCAAGGATGTATCAAATCTTTCTTCCTTACTTACTTATGTATTAGATCAATTGAATTGAAAGCATTAGTATTTCCATTTGACCTCAATGGCTTTGTAAACATCAAAATCACACTAGGATCCACAATCTCCCCCTTTTTGATGATTATAAAACATTGAGTGTAAGCAAATTGATATTCATGTGAGAAGTAAGGTTTAATATATAGGAAATGCTTTTGGTGTAAAGGTGTCAAGATGGTCCAATTTAGAGAATGTATCAATGAACCAAAAGCTCCCCCTATCTTATCCAAATAGATGCCAAATAAATTTTAGTTTTGCTCCTCCTTACTCTTGTATTTCATTCAAACAAAATTTTTAAAAGTTTGTGTCAAAGCAAGAGTTTCAAGTCTTGTATCGAGGCAAAAAAAATTTCTATTATTATGTGCCAGAATTTAGATTTTCTCTTCTTCTTTTTCTTTTTTTTTTTTCACATGTCTTCCCTTAAGTATATAATACATGTCTCCCCCTTAAGTATGCAATATATACCTTTTATATTTTCTCCCCTATTATATTTTCTCTCCTATATAGTTTTTCTTATAGAATTTGCTTCTAGTTTCCCTCTTATATTTTCTCCCCCTTTTTGTCATCATCAAAAAGAATGAATAATAATGAAATGGATAGCATTGTAATGACAATCACAAAGATCATAGCTCAAGAGAAGCATTGTATTTCATCTATGCCAAAAGCACAAACTACCACAAAGAGCAAATACATGTCAAAACAAATACATAATCTAGGAGACACTTTAAGAACACAATTCTTGATAATGCTTTAGAGTTAATCAGCTTTAACATAATCAACATATTTTAATCTAAACTGATTTATATTCAAGGCATAAAGCATTATGAGTATATACTCAGATATTTCTTTTTCTTTTTGACAACATCAAAAAGGTTGCAAAATAATGAAATATTAAGCACAAGATAATATTTTATTCAATGCATGTCAGATTATTGCAAGAATATGAATCATGTGACTCAAAGCAATAATGTCAGGGCAAGATTATGAGTATAGAATGGAGCCAAATAAGGTAGTTTCAAAATTATGATAAGATCACATCAAATTTGATACCATTCTTTTAAAGTTCTTTTACTTCACATCAATATCATTAAGATCAAGTATGAAACATTTGGCTTTAAAAATGAGACATACGAGCCAGAAGAGATCTCTAAATATAGATTCCAAAGATAGTTTTCAAATCAAGTGTAGATGAAATCTATAAGATAAAGATCGAAACTTATATACTCGAAAAACATAAGATCATGTTGAATCATTAATTCTTAATGACTTCAAAGTTCTTTTATGATATAAAAATATTTGGGCACAGATACCAAAACATGAATTTATGCAATATATGACACATAAAATCCAAAGCTTTGAGAGTTCTTTTAGAGCTCTTTTTAAAGACTTTCTTTTACTCCTTTAAAGATCATAGCATCAAAATCAATTAGAATGAATTGGCTCAGGATTGAAACACTAAGGTGCATGCCAATAAGACTCATTAGTAGATTCCAAAATAAATTTTCAATAATAAGACAAATGGAATCCTTTTTAATTAGTTTTCAAAACAAATGATTTACCAATTAAGTGCAAATAAAAATCCAACTTCCAAAAGATATTCAATAAACCACAAAGTCTAATACCAAAATATGCTTAAATTGATATCAATTTGAAATCAATTAGACATTAAAAGCATACTAAAAGTCCTTTGCCAAATTTACATAGCATAAGCTTTAATGATTTAGCTTTTAAGAAAATTCATTTCTCTTTCATTTAAATTAGCCTCTTGAGATCTATTCATGCTTTGAAGGTAAAGCAGTTAAGTTCAGAAATTTACAAGAATGATAATGAATAAAACATAAAACATTCAAGGTATGCATTAAATGTAAGTGACTTTTGAATAGGATACAGACTATATTTAGATTGAATATCTAAAGCTCCTCCTTAAAAGATGCATTTTTTTTTAATCATTCTTTTTCTTTTGTTGAATTTCAGACTTTAACAATAAGCTGAAATTTTATGATATCAAAAATGTAGAGTGATCTAGATTTTTTCAAAATTTACAGCAATCACCCTTTTTAATCTTTCAAGAACAAATTATGCTTCCTCTTAATTTTTGAGAGTATGCACTGAAATATTAATTAGAAAATAATTCTTTTGAAGCTCAATTTTTTTTTTGAATCAATTACATTTTTTTTCCTATAAGAATTATTGGAGTGAGTTGAAATATTTTAAGCTTTAGGATCATTAACTCTTCTTAAGAATAGGTTTTCTTTTTAATGATAAAAGCATTTAATTATGCAGGAGGGTATATTCAAAATATTAATTTCTTAGTCATAGTTTTTTAGCAATGTATATATGAAGCACGATAAATCTTTTTAATATCAAAATAACATCATATGTTTAGAAACATTTGCTCGCAATCAAGATCATTGAAAAATACATCATTTAAACCAATTTCAGTACACTTATAAGATAAAAAATGATAAGTTTCAGATACGTATCGGAGCAAATAGCTAAGGTATCAAAATTAATTCTATTTTTCTTAAGCTGTAGTTTTTATCTAAGAATCATAGTAAATTATTCTCCAGCATGATGCAATCTTTGAAGCATATAATGAAAATTACAAAAATGTAAAGATATAAGCATTTTATATAGAGTTACTTTTATACTAGGTCATATTCTGAATTTCATAAAAATTTTCAAGGAGGCTTTCAAAATTTATAATTTGAGATATGTATCTTCTACATTGTAGCTCATCTTAAGTCATTAAGACTGAAAATACATATTTCAAGCACATCAGAGCACATTCAGAATCTTTATTTTTAATATTGAGTTTTGGTACAAATTGGAGGACATTTTAACATGTATCAGAATATTATGTACCAATGTTAGGCAAAATGGAAGATAAATCCGAATTAATTCATTCTACCTAATTTGCAAATTTAGATTATTCTTTTCTTTTATTTTTCAAAAGATATTCACTAAAACAAAATGATGTTGTTGTTGATAACACCATGTTTCAATCAAATTATCTAGGCATAAAGCATTACAAATTATATTTAGGAATGATCTTTGTTATTTGAATATTGAAAACATATAATTCAAAACATCATATCACATGCAAAACATAATATGCATTAAGTCATAACATCATGTATTAAAACATTAAGAGCAAGCATGTCAAGGATCAAAATCAATTCTTTTCAAATAAACTCTTCCTATTTATATATAATTCTACACTGATTTTATCCTTAAGGTGTGTTTTCAAGTGATCGAAACTTCATTTGGCTTTTCACAAGCTTCTTATATACTTTCGTTTATCTTGTCATTCATTTCCTCATTTTTGAATTTATTCCTTTAAGCACTCAGTAAACTTTCTGATCTTCATTTCTTTTTGGTTTTACTTTTCTATGCTCTATATTCTATTTGCTCCCTTATCCGGTGAAGTTGAAAGGGGCACGAGGTATTACCACTAGCCTCCCTCTTGTGCCGTCCCTAATATGAGCAATATAGAAAGGTTAAACCATTTCCTTTTAAAAATATTTACTACAAACTCTTCCTATTTAAATATAATTAATTACGGATTTTATTTCTTCCAAAAGAATGCTCACATAAGTCTCACAAATGTGCCGAATATATTATACTTGTTTTGCTTTTCCTTAAGATTGGAGTATTTGCCCTTGAATAATGTTCATTTTCTTTTCTTTATCTCTCTCTCTTTTTGTTAGTCTCAAGTAATTTACATGAAAGAGCAGAATAAAGAAATAATCTAATGTATCATATAGATGTATATCATGCAAACAACATTTTAATTATGCTCAAGAATTCATAGTTTATCACAAGTTATTTTAAATCAAAATTTGAAGCATAAACTTATGTATTTCATGGTTATGCATTACATAGGCAAAGGTATATTTCAATTTAGGCAAACCATAAAATAATTTCCAAAAGCATAAGTTAGTCAATACATCTGCAGGCATGATATCAAGAAATTAGTAATTAAAGACTTTAATCATACCACAATCAGATTTAAGTTATTGACTTTGCTCAGTTAATTTACAAGAGAGGTATCTGAAGTTACCGATTCATTCTGCATTCTTCAAGTCAAATACCTACTAAATTTCTTATGTGTAAAGTTTTTGGCTGAAGAAGATCCTCTTTCTTGTTTGCATGTGAATGTTTATTATACCTTACGTGGAGGTATCCTTTTGAAATCTCTCATTTCTTGCTCATAGATCCTGCATTATTAGCAAAATCTTTTTCTTTCTTGAAGGAAAGTCATTAGTTTCTTTAAGATACAAAACATTCATACAACATATATATATATTTTTTAACTAGATGACTCAAAATAAGATATGACAATAATTGAATATTGAGTCATTCTACTCAAGAGATTGCCTAAATATAAGCAAGCACAAGTCACTTGAACTAAAGAGATAGTTTCATTAAGTAAGATGGTTCCAGGACAAGCATGTGAGGCAATAGGAAGATTCATCAAGGTCAAATCAATTTCTTATTTTCAAAATCAATTTAGCTTAGATTTTATTTGCTTAAGATAATTATCAATAAGATAAACAAGTTAGGTTTTAATTAAATTATCTTAAACAATTGTTTCTATCAGAATTCTGATTATGTTTCAACTTTCAACACAAGTAATCATGTTTCAGAGAGATAAGCAATCTTCTTTTAGAGCAGATAAGATTTTATTTTTGACTTATGAGAGATAGTTCAAAGGAATTAATATTCATGCTTTAAAAGATTTTTATGCTCAGATTAAACATGATAGGTTAAAAATAATCAGCAGAGTTCGAGATAATTTTAGAGAAAGATATTAATCATGGATATAATGATTATGCTCAATGAAATATTTTAGTAATCAGATTTATTGATTTTGAATTTTAGAATAGTCTTGAGCATTACTTGTAAGAGGAAAGACAATTTGTTATTATAGAAAATTTTAAGTAAGTTTCTTATTATGATCATAACACATTAATCATTTATGATTGAACCAATTTGAGATGATTATGGTTTAACCTATGATGCATATATGAGACTTATAAAGCAAATCATAATACATTTCAGATAATCATATGAGGAATGAATGGTATAATAATAACATGATGAATTACATTCATACCTTCACAAAGGATAACATAAGATTTCATAAGTATTATGCTCAATAAAGTTTTAGCATGAAATCAGCATCAAACATTTATACTAGAGAAGAAATTTAGATTTTGAAAAACTTAAAGGGGAAGGTTATACATATTCATTCATTGTTTTCTTATTATCATGCTAGCACTAGAAAAATTTTATGCTAAGATTGTTGAGATAAAAATTTAACATACATATAAGGCATTTAAAGCTTTGATGCAGAGAGTATCGTAATTTTAATATATAATGTAGAATGTTAAACCTGATACTAGATTTAATGAATAAGTTGAGACTTATTTTAAATTATGTGTCAACGCACCCATTTGTATGAAAGTTCCATTTATTCCATTGGTAACTTGGCACACCTATATCTACACCCTCATATTTTCATTTTAGGTACCCAAACTTACTTGGGTCCTTGATGGTTAGTGCATATGGTTCCTTTTGGAACCCAAATTTGTTTAATGGTAACAACTTTACCATTTGTTTTAATAGTATTGGAACTATAGGCAAAGTTGTTATACCCAATCTTTTCATGTTTGAAATAAGTTATCTTATTTGATGGTTTGCTTGGTGAATTGATAACCCTTTTATTTAAGGGTTTAAGTAAAGAAGTCCAGCCAAGTCTTGATTTATCAAAAATAGCATGTTGGCTTTCAAACATCATTTTTAATCTTTCTGAACTTACAGTGAATTTGTTAATAAAAGATTTTAGTTGGTTAACTTTTTCACTTAAGTTTTGATTTTCTTCTATTAAATTCTGATTTTTCTGAATCAATTCTTCTGAATTTAATCTTAAGTGTTCATTCTCAGAATTTAATTTGTCTTTCATTTCAGCAGTAGAATTTCTTTCTTCTGACATTTTCAGATGTAGCTTTTTATTCTTTAAACTAAGCTTCTTATTCTTTAAATTAAGCTTCTTGTATTCTAAGTATAAATCAGAAAATGCATCATGAAGTTCATCAAATGTAAAATCAGATTGAGCTTCAGTATGTACTTGATTTTTGAATGAGAAATCACTTTATATTCGAGTACATACCTCATCTTCATGTGCCACAAAGCATAGATTTTCAATTTCAGTTTGCTGCTCTCCTTCTTCGGAGCTAGTTTCAAATTCACTAGAAATGTTAGTGCATTCATATTTAACTTCAAGCATACTCCATATTTCCTTAGCAGTTATGCAAAAAGATATGTTATTAAGTTCACTATCATCCAATGCACAATATAGAATATTCATGGCTTTTGCATTTTGCTGAGCCATTTCCTTATTAGTATTTGTGTGTAGCCCATTGACTATGATACTCCATAAATCGTAGTCATGTGCTTGAATGAAAATGCGCATGCGTGCTTTCCAATGTGTGTAGTTTATACTATTAAATAGTGGAGGTCTATCAATTAATTGTTCCTCTCCTAGAAAACTATCTATTTGAGTTGTCATGATCTTTGGCTCTTTGACGGTTAGGTCAAAGTCACAAGGCAAGAAATTATAGAGCACCTGCTCTGATACCACTTGTTGCCCAAGGTGACAACCCAAGAGGGGGGGTGAATTGGATTTTTTCAAATTTTTAGTGCTTTAAAAAACTTCTTTAGTTGAGTGCGGTGGATGCTTTCTTAAATTACTTCAATGAATTAAACTATAGCAAAGATGAAAGATAATGCAAGAATAATCACAAGTGAAGCCACAACACAACAACACGATGTATAGTGGTTCGGTGCACCCCAAGGCACCTACGTCCACTCCCCAAGCGTCTCCTTGGAAATTTTACTATAATCCCTCGGATTACAGTAGGATTGTTTTTCGGGCTCACAATCCAAAACCTTTACAGTTTGGTTTTTCGGGATCACCAATAACCTACGTTGGTTTTGCGGGCTCACCAACAACGTAACATTGGTTTTGCGGGCTCACCAACAACCTATGTTGGTTTTACGGGCTCACCAACAACCTACGTTAGTTTTACGAGCTCACCAACAACCTACATCATTGGTTTTACGGGCTCACCAACAAACCTTACAATGAATAAGAAATCAAAGGTATAAAGCTCCTAAATGAGCAAATATAACAAATATGCACTACAAAGAAGAGTTTAGAATATAGTTATTCCTTTAATAAGGCTCTTCTCTTCTTTGTCAAGATTGCTTCACTCTTCAAGGGTTGGTGGAGCTCTTAATGTCTCTTGGAATCTGCTCAACTACTTTCTTTTGGCTCTTTGAATGAAGCAATTGAATGAAGCTTGCCTTGCTAGGGTTTTCTCTTGAATGCACTTGATGTATTTTCCAAAAGCTTACGTCCTTTGATGAATACTCCCTCTTAAATACTTCTCCAACCTCCAAATAGTCCTTCCTGACCGTTGGATTGAAGAAACTAGCCGTTTATAGCCGTTGGGAGTCCAAAAAGCACTTCTACACAACTAGCCGTTATGCTTCTGCCCGTGCTTGGGTCGACCCAAACTTTTCTGGGGTCGACTCAAACCACTGTTCATCAGACTTGGGTCGGCTCAAGCTTTTCTGGGGTCGGCCCTCTCAGAAAATCGAGAGACTTGCTTTCTTAACATTTCAATCTGGGGTCGACTCAACTTTTTCTGGGGTCGGCTCAAGGTTTCTTGGGGTCGGCTCCACCTGGGGTCGGCTCAAAAAACTTGGGGTCGGCCCTCTCAGTAAATTCCAAAAGGCTGTATTTTTAGATGGCTGAAGCTGGGGTCGGCCTGAGCTTTTTCTGGGGTCGACCCAAGCTGGGGTCGGCCCGAGCTTTTCTGGGGTCGACCCGAGATCTGTGCCATTTGTGCCAAAGTGTGCCAAATTGTGCCAGGATCGACTCCATCTCTTATGGGGTCGACTCTAACCTTGTTTTTCTGCATCTTTAGGTTAGATTTGCACATTAAACATATAAAAGAAGTAACAACATTACAAATCATTTCTTTCTCCTTAGGATGCTTGGCACATTAAAGTTTAAGCTCATTAAGCATGTAAATGATAGAGTTAAGCTTCAATTAAAAGAACTTGACTCTAAGGTATATTAAACTCTAAATTAGTTCTTTCCTCAAGTTCTTCCAATATAATTTATTTTAGATGTGTTCTTGAAAGTTCTTTTAAATATATCAAGTAAAGCGTATCAAGGATGTATCAAATCTTTCTTCCTTACTTATGTATTAGATCAATTGAATTGAAAGCATTAGTATTTCCATTTGACCTCAATGGCTTTGTAAACATCAAAATCACACTAGGATCCACACCGAGAGTCGACTCCCGACGGTTCCGAGTCGACTCCAAAGGGTAACAGACAGAAAGACAGAGAAGTATTTTCTAGACCCTGTTACCGAGTCGGCTTCAGAAGGATGCGAGTCGACTCCTAAACATGCCAGAGTCGACTCTCAGAGGAAAACCGACTGAAAGGTAGAAAACCAAACTCAGTGACCCTGTGAACGAGTCGACTCCAAGAGTTCCAGAGTCGACCCCCCCAAGTCAGCCGAGTCGACTCCAACAAAGTGCGAGTCGACTCCGAGGCAGTTGAACTCTAAAGACAGAAGATCAGTTTTCGGTCTCTGAGAGCCGAGTCGACTCCAAGAGGATCCGAGTCAACTCGAGAGAGAAAAGCAGAGAAATGGATTTCTGAAATCCTGAGAACGAGCCGTCTCCAAAAGTGCCGAGTCATCTTCGGATATTGGCGAGTCGACTCCAGGTTTGGTCCGAGTCGACTCCAGGATGGGACAGCACTTTAATTCAAATCCTGAACAGTGGGCGAGTCGTCTCCAGTAAAGCATGAGTCGACTCCAGCAATAGCCGAGTCGACTCCAGATCGCGCAAGTCGACTCCGACCCCAACAGATACATTGTCAGGATGTGCAGACTATACAGAACGGCTGCAAATCAGTGTCTAATAGCTATTTTTCAAAAGGGACTGTTTAAATAGCCAGAGTAAACAGTAGTAGAAAAAAAAGAGAGTTACTCCATCTGAGTATGAAGTGTTTTCCAACTACCAAGAGTACATTGTGAGAAAAGACAAGCAAAAGAAGGAAGAAACGTATTCAATTCATTCCCAAAAGTTTTTCCTTCGCATTCAAGGTTTTTATTCTGACATCAAATCTTTAGTGCACTCAAAGAGGAGACTCAGAGTTCGAGAAGCCCCTTCTTCCTCTTCCGAAATCTGTTTGAGGGCTTCTAACTTTACTCTATTCATATTGATTCATATCTGCTTTTTAAGAAGCTTTCCTTGTATCTTTTCCCAAACTGTTTATCTTACTTGATTCAATCAGGGGATTGAATCAAGGGTTGTAAGGTTTGTTGGTGAGCCAAGTATAAAACCAACGGTGTAAGGTTGTGGTTGGTGAACCGGAGAAAATCAACTGGGTTTGATTGTGAACCCGAGAAAACAATTGGATGGTTCTAGTCGGTGAGCCTGTGAAAACCGACCGAGTTCGTTGTGATCTCGTGAAAACAACAAGTTGGGTTGTGAACTTGTAAAACAACCGGCTGTAATCCTAGAAATTATAGTAAACTCCCAAGTGCGGCTTGGGGAGTGGACGTAGGAGCAAGAGTTGGCTAAACTCTCTTGTGTTTGTATTGATTAATTGTCTCTTCCATCCTCTTCATTCATTACAACTAGTAATCTAATTAATCTGCTTGAAATAATCTTAATTAATTACTCATTAAGTTTTTATTTGCCAATAATTACTTAAAACCCAATTCACCCCCCCTCTTGGGTTATCTCCTTGGGCAACAATGAGACTAAGTTTGATAAATTTCTGGCCAGGCATTTTGGAGAAAGAGTTTTCCATATCTCGAACTGGAAGTCGAATAAATTTGACATGTGACGGACGATGGGGTTTGACGAGTTATCCATAACCTCCGTCCTGTTGGGATCCATGATAGAGGAACTGTATCATACGCTAACTACACCTAGAGATTCAAACATTCCATTCTACTGGGTTGCTACCACATACTGCTAGGTGTTACTAGTGGATTGTGAGACTTGAAGGCACTCACTTCGTGATCAGTGAACCCTAAGAGTAGAACTGAAATTGTTTCAGTCCACTGAAAGGAGTTTCAGTGATATTGAGATGGTGATCTCAATATATCTCACTACCAGATAGAATAGAACCTACGGGGTCACACACATAGAGAATTTGATTAGTCAGACTATCATAATTATGATTTAGAATCACAATTGATGTCAATTATCAATATGATTGATGATTGAATTAACCCACTAAGTGTTAGTGAGTTAATGAAAGAAGAATTAAGTGGAATTGATTGCAATTGGATTGCAATTGGGCTGATTTGATGAGCCAAATCAAATTGTGTTCGACCCAAATTGAGTTGGGCTCATGATTGGGTGAATCCTGATTAGATCAGGGTATATGTTGAAGGGAGAATTTTCCGAGTTGTCCGATAAAATTGGACGCTAGGCATAAAAAATCAGTTTTAAAATTTTTATTTATAACAATTATAAATATTAAACATACTAATATGTAAAACATACCTCGATTCTGCAGCGGAAGTTGGATGAGGTATGCCGGATTTGGATATGGATCTGGATCCCTGAAGGTAGCTCTGCGAGGCCTGGATCTGCAGGCCCTCTACTTCGCATGCACGTCGAGCTTCGTAGGAAGGTAGGATGACTTTGATATTCATGCAAAACACCTTTTGCAAAAGGGACCCTAGAAGAACAGAAATTCTCTTTTTCTTTTCTTCTCTTTCTTTTCCTTTTCCCTAACAGCAAATCACTATTTTCTTTTCTCTCCCGTTTCTTCACGACACGCCCGAGAGCAGTGACACCTGAGTTTGATCCCGATCACAGAGGAAGAGGGAAGGCAGGAGAGAACGCCGGATCTGAGCCGGACTCCGTACCACCAGAGAGAGAGAACTTCTTCCTCTCTCTTCTTCTTCTTCACTGAATCAAAACTACCTCTCTCTGTCTGACGTTTTCTTCCCAAGAAAAAAAATTCTTTCTTCATCTCTTTCTTTGAGGAAACGGTGGCCTACAAATAGGCCAATGTTGAGAGGAGTTAAGAGGCGTAAATGGCCGAGCGTTATTGAATTCATTTGTTATCTAATATAAATGAATTTCATAACGTTTGTTTCAAAAAACAACCATGGAAAAAAAATAGCGATTAATGCCGATAACTGCCGTATTTCAAAAATCAAATTAAACTAGATGTAGCCGGTTCAAAATCGGACATTCCAGTCCAAACGGCAATCCAAATGGAGTCTGGATTAAGACATGGCATGGCTTTGAAGCATCACCGGAAAGTCCTCTGTTTTCTCCCAGGCTTTCTCTCATCGCGGCTCACAGGACACTTCTTAAGGGTCCATAGCTTTTATCCATCGCGGCTCATAGGGGATGCTTAAGGGTCCATGGGAGCTTCAGGGTCCACGGGTCCATGGGTTATTTAAATTGGGATTGGGTCAGCAGTTCAATTAATTGGGTTAGCCTACTTGGTTCTAAATCAAATTGATGGCCCAATTGAATGATTTTTGACCCAAAAAAAATTCCACATGAGTCCCACTCATGGGAGGTTCAATTGGGTCCAGTCTCGGCTCGATCCAAGTCTGATTTAGATGATCAAAACAAATACAAAATTAAATTCCAATTAAATCATGATCGAGCCCAATTACTCTAATTGAGACCCAATCAAACCCAATCTCAACAATTGAGTCCCGATCAAGTTCAATTACATTAAATGAAACTTGATTGACCCTAAATATAGACATAATTAGTTGTTCATCCATGAAATTTTGCATGTACCACATATTCAGTGCTAGCTGAACATAGACAGAACCAAATTCTAAATGACCCACAATTTAATTCTTAATTAAATTGGGTCAAGACCTTCCTACTTAGCTTGACTATTGTGCGTGACTCCGATAGGTTCGAACTCTAAGATGGTAGTACATGGACTACTCAATGCACTAATCGAGGTGACCATCTAGCAATGATACCCGACGTCCGAATAGGTCGAATATGCAAAGCAACATTCAAGAACCTAGACGTATAGTTATTGTATAATTCATCCCTATGACCATCGATACTCAAGATGACCTTAGAGTGGACTGTTGAACTCTGGATCCGGTCATCCATAGTGTATTTCAATTAATCAAATCAAGTGACCTATCACTTGGTTTACCCTGGCCAAGGTTTTACTGAATTGAAATACAGCGAGACATCAACTCCTATAATCTGGAGTGGTCAATCCCATCTTGACTCATACACAGACTTCGCGAGTACTTGACTACACCTAGCATCCTTCCGATCCCTAAATTAGAAATTCAGGTCGTCCAGTGCCTAAGTACAGTGAGTTGCTTGCAAGTCACCGTGATAGTCTCAGGTCTAAGGGGTACTTATGCCCATACGCTTCGCGAGCTAACTCCCGATAGTGGAGTGCTCCATAGGTGAGTCACTGTTCAGTGACAATGTAGTGCTACATCTCACCTGTATGCCATACAGTGTCTCCACACTTCTTAGTTTAAGAGGACAACCAACTAAATGACATACAACGACCTATGCTTGACATAGCTATCATCCAATTGACATTTCAGCATTTGGTCGCGAACTAGTTTAAGGACTAAATGATAAAACCTCCTTTATCCACTAAATTAGTCCTAAGGACTTCATCACAATACACAGGAGTTCAATTTAAAGATTTATCACTTGTGATGAATAGAAAAATGCTAGAATAAATTTTTATTCATTTTAAAAAAATATATACATAATCCAATTTCTTATAATTAAAAAATTGGCTTTGGGATACAATTTCCAACAACTTTCGCTTGGACTAAAGCCAATTTGTACATTATCTTATACCCATCTTCGATTTTTGATAATCGAACTACTTTATAGAAAGGGCTTTAGTGAATGGGTCTGCTAGGTTCTCCTTTCCATCGATCTTCTGAAGATTGACGTCACCTCGTTCCACGATCTCTCGTACAAGGTGGTAGCGACGCAGAATGTGTTTGGTCCTGTGGTGAGACTTTGGCTCCTTTGCTTGTGCAATGGCTCTAGATTTTCACAATACAAAAGAACTGGACCGTTGATTGAGGAAGCAACACCAAGTTGATTTACAAACTTCTTGATCTAAACAGCTTTCTTTGCCGCATTTGATGCAGCAACATACTCTGCTTCGCATACGGAATCGGCTACTGAATGCTGCTTGAAACTTTTCCAGCAGACTGCTCCTCCATTCAGGGTAAACATAAATCCTGACATACTCTTACTATCATCATGATCTGACTGAAAATCGGAGTCAGTAAACCCCACAAGTTTTAAGTCAGATTCTCCATAGATTAACCATTGGTCCTTAGTATTTCTCAAATACTTAAGGATGGTTTTCACCACCTTCCAATGGTTCTCATCCGGATCAGACTGATACCTACTCACTACTGCTAATGAGTAAGCAACATCCGGTCTCGTACATGTCATGGCGTACATGATAGATCCTACTACAGAAGCATATGGGATTCTACTCATACACTCTCTCTCTTCAGAAGTTGTCGGACAATCTTTCTTAGAGAGAGAAATTCCTTGGCCTATCGGAAGATAGCCCTTCTTGGAATTTTCCATGTTGAACCGCTTCAACATAGTATCGATGTACGTGGATTGGGACAATCCTAGTAACCTCTTAGATCTGTCTCTATAGATCTTCATCCTTAGGATGTAGGATGCTTCTCCCAGATCCTTCATGGAGAACTGTGATGACAGCCAGAGTTTCACATTTTGTAATGCAGGGATGTCATTCCCAATTAAGAGAATGTCATCCACATACAAGACAAGGAATGTGATCACTGAACCGTTAGCCAACTTGTAGATACAAGGTTCTTCTTCGTTCTTAACGAAGCCATACGTTTTGATAGTTTTATCGAAACGTATGTTCCAACTTCAAGAAGCTTGCTTAAGTTCATAAATGGACTTTTGTAGCTTGCATACTTTGGACTCGTCTGTGGATGTGAAACCCTTAAGTTGTATCATATCCACCTCTTCTTCCAGCTCTCCATTTAGAAAAGATGTTTTCACATCCATTTGCCAGATTTCATAATCCATATATGTTGCTATAGCAAGCATGATTCGAATAGATTTTAGCATTGCCATAGGGGAAAAAGTCTCATCATAGTCGATACCATAACGTTGACGATACCCCTGGGCAACTAGACGAGCTTTATAGGTCTCCACCTTTCCGTCTGTGCCTCTCTTTCTTTTGAAGATCTATTTGGACCCTATGGGTTTTATCCCTTCGGGTGGATCAACTAGTGTCCATACACTATTGATTTCCATGGATTCCATTTCGGATCTCATGGCGTTGAGCCATAACTCAGAGTCGGACCTCTGCATAGCATCCATATAGGTGATCGGATCCTCATTGTTCTCATTGAGCTCAATGGGATCTGCGTCTTGGACCAAGAAACCATAGTATCTGTCCACTTGATGCGGTACTCTACCTGATCGCCTTAATGGTGCTTCTACATTGGGCTCTGGGTTTGATTTAATCGAATCCGGTGGGTTCAGTAGATTGTGTTAAATCTTCCACCAGCTGAACTTCACTAAGTTCAACCTTACAGGCAACAATTCCTTCACTAAGAAATTTCTTTTCCAAAAAGGTTGCCTTAAGTCCTACGAACACCTTTTGTTCATTAGAAAGGTAGAAGTAATAACCCCTAGTTTTTTTGGAGTACCCTACAAAATAACACTTATCGGACCTAGGACCAAGTTTGTCAGTTTGAGAACGTTTAACATAAGCCGGACATCCCCAAACCCTAAGGTATGAAAGTGTCGGCTTACGTCCAGTCCATATGTCATATGGAGTCTTCTCAATAGACTTACTTGGAACCTTATTTAGTATTATACATACAGACTCTAAAGCATAACCCCAAAAAGATAGAGGCAAACTAGTAAACCACATCATGGATCTAACCATGTCTAACAGAGTTCGATTCCTCCTTTCGGATACACCATTGTGCTGAGGTGTTCCTGAAGGGGTCCATTGTGAGAAAATCTCATTCTCCTTTAGATAAGTCAAGAAATCACCGGAAAGATATTCTCCTCCTCGGTCTAACCGAAGGATCTTAATACTCTTTCCAGTCTGTTTGTCTACTTCATTATGAAATTGTTTGAACATTTCAAATGATTCGGACTTATGCTTCATCAGATAGACATACCCATACCTGGATAGGTCATTTGTGAAGGTTATGAAGTAGGCATAATCACCTTTGGCACTTACGTTCATAGGTCCATATACATCAGTATGTATGAGGCCAAGAACATCGCTGGCTCGTTCACCCTTTCTAGAAAAAAAGTAACTTGGTCATCTTACCTAGAAGACAGAATTCACAAGTTGGCAATGATTCACAATCATTGATTTCTAAAATGCCCTGTTGGGCTAACCTGTTTATCATGTTTTTATTTATGTGACCTAGCCGGTAATGCCACAAATAGGCTTCATTGATATTATCTAACTTAGGATGTTTATTAGAAGCGTACATTACATTCACAGGCAGTGATAGAGTATAAATGTCATGTTTCAATTGTCCATGGAAATTTTTAATACCTTTTAGAATGATATCACAAAATTTTTTTTTTATTGATAAATAATAACCATTTTTGGTCAAAAGGCCTACAGAGATGACATTCATCAAAAATGCTGGACAATAATGATAATCATCTAATATGACTACTCTAGATTCAAAAATAAGCTCAATGACTCCTAAAGCTAGGACTGGAACTGATCTTCCATCTCCAACGTTCAGGAATCTTTCGCCATTCTTGAATCTTCTACTAACTTGAAATTTCTGCAACGAATTGCAAATATTAATTGGACTTCCGGTATCCAATACCCAAGCAGTAGAATCATAAACAGAAAAATTACAAGGTATTATCATATAATTATCTTGTGCAGCAACTATTTGCTGCTTTTTCTTCTTAGGCCTGTTTGGATCAAGGGACGCTATGTAAGCCGGACAGTTCCGCTTTCAATGACCCATCTTCTTACAGAAGAAGCACTCTGTCTTGCTTTTATCGGCTTTATGCTTCTTAGTCTAGCTGGGCTTAGAGACCCCAGCACGAGTTTTCTGCACCTTCTTCTTCTTTCCTTTCTTAAAGGAAGAAAGTCCTGCAGAAGTCCCACCTACCACATTCACGGACTCCTTTTTGAGTTGGTGATCCTTCTCATAGGTCTGCAGTAAACCTAGCAAACGATGATAGGATACTTTAGGTTTAGTCATTCTATAATGACTAAGGAAGGTCAGATAGGACTTGGAAAGTGAGTTCAAAATGGCATCCTTGCCCAATTGCTCGTGCAAAGGAAAGCCAAGTTTACTCAGGCGATCGATTTGTTCGACCATGTACAATACATGATCGGTGACCGATGCCCCTTCCCTCATGCGGGCATTGAATATAGCACAGGAGGTCTTATATCGTTTGACATCATCAGGTGTGCCGAAAGACTCCTTCAACATTTGAAGGATTTCCACTGGTTGCGCTTCCTCGAATTTACGACTAAACTCGTCATTCATCGAGGCCCTCATGATGCAGTGCACTGTAGTGCAATCGTTGAGCCACTTCTGATAAGCATCTCTGATTGCACATGGTGCATTGGCTACAGGTTCCTTAGGTGTTGGATCCGATATCACATATAGGATCCGCTCATGCTCTAATACTATTTTCAACTTTCGATACTAGCTATCGAAGTTAGGTCCATTAAGCTTATCATTGTCTAATAGTGTTCGGAGAGACAATGAGTTAGCCATATCTGAAAAATAAAGAAAAACCCAACTAATCAGCATATGATTTATTTAATCCTAAAGACTTGGACTTTAGTCTAAAGTTTTCTTCTACTATATTAATCGAATTAATAGCCTCTACCTTTAATTCGAGGAATTACTTTAATTCCTTAGTGGGTACTAGAATCCGCATAGACTGCATACGGGCCCGAGGAAGGCTCGGCCAATCCATGTGCATCTAAGAGTAGGTACATTACCAATTGTTTCTCTAAACAATTTCTAGTAATCAATTTTGCCCTATGTGGTAATCAATAGGCGGAGGCCTCCACTGAAAATCCTGGTTAGGTCCAACCATTAATGAACTTGTTGGAAACCCTGGTGGTCGCATGCATATATTTTTAAAAATTTTACAGCAGAAGCATGAATTAAACTATTTAATTTCTATGCATGCTAGAGATCATATCTCCATAACAAAAATAGATCCAGGACTTTAAACATTTATCCTAAACAAGTAGGCATGATTTTATGTCTAACATGTAGTCATGCAGAATTTCAGCAATCTAGTTGATTTCTAATTTTAATTTTTAATAAGATCAAATCTCATACCTTTTTGATTTGAGAACTTTGATGATGCCTTGATCACCTTGTATAGCCGCACACGTGTCTGTCCTCTACGGATAGTCCACGTGAAGCTCTAGGAAGATCCACAGCTGCAGGAGTGCTAGCTCGTGCAGAGGTGCTGCAGTGGCTGAACTTTTCTCCCTCGAAGCACTTAACTTTTGATTGTTGTTTGAGAGGATGAAGGATGGAGATGAAGGAGAAGAAGGAGGAGAGAAGGTGGCTGGCTCTCAGAATTTTTCCAGAATTTAGCACCCTTTCTAAAGACCATCTCAACAAACCCTAGGTGTGGGGGTCCTTTTATAGCCAAAAGACCCCCCACGACTCACATCTCTTTTGGCCAACGAATTTGGCTGATAAAATTCCCAAAAAATTCTGGTGAATCGGCAGCTAAGGGATGAACAAATTCTCTTTTAATCTTGTGCCAAGAATCCCTAAAAATCAGAGGATTATTGCACCCCAAACTTTAGCTACACGCCACCCTGCTTGATGCATCATGCAGTCCCTACAAATTAGGGATTTGATTCCTATCTTTTTAGGAAGATTTGAGGCGCCATATTTTTCTAAAAAATAGCCCCACGCCTCCTCTTTTTTCACGCCAAAAATTGGCCAAAAATAAAGAGGATAGGCACCACTGCTTTTAGGGATAAGGATGAGGTATCTTTCTTCTTCAAGAAAAAAAGTTAGGATCCTAAATTTTAGAAATTCTTCTCCATAATAAATTCTGATTATTTGAACTCTTAATCCTCATCAAATAAGGACTCTTAATTGACTTGAGTCAATCTCAATCCAATTAGGTCAAGTCCGATCAATTAGGTTATGCCCAATCGGCTCGGGTCGAACCCGATCGAATTAGGTCAAACCCTAATTTAGCCCAAATTGAATCTAATTCAATTTGGCTTAATTAAAGTTCAATAATTCAATCAAATTGAATTTATTAGTAATCCAATTACTAATTAACCCTCCAATAATTCAATAATTATTTTAATGCAACTTTTTCTTAGGATAATTTATCAATCGAATTGACCAAATTACCCCTGAATGATTCTTAATCATCAATCAGCCATTTGATCAACCTAGAAACTTCTATGCGTGTGACCCCATAGGTTCGAATCTAAGCCGGTAGCACAAGAACAACTTCTTGTACTAATCGAAATGACCATCAAGCAATGATACCCGACGTCCGGATAGGCCGAATGTTTGCAAAGCAACATTTAAGAATCCTTGGACTATGGTTACCGTATAATTTATCTCTATGACTCCTAAATGCCAGGACGACTTCAGAGTTCTGTTAACTCTGTAATAAGTGCATCCATGATGTGATTCAACTTTAAAAATCTTGTGACTCCTCACAAGGATTATCCTGGCCAAGGTTTTGCTAAATTGAACACAAGGCATTATCTCTTGTTTCCAGGAGGGGTCAATTTCATCTTGACTCACAACTGACTACGTAAGTACTTGACTGTACTTAGTGATCTTCCGTCACTAAATTAGAAATTCAGGTAGTCTGGTACCAAAGTACAGTGAGTTGCTTGCTAGTCACAGGTTGCGGTCTCAGGTCAGAGGGCCAAACTTATACCCATATCCACTCGAAACATCTCTTGACAGTAGAGCATTCCGGAATTGGTCACGTTCAGTGAAATGTACTCCTACACTTCACCTGTGTGACATATCAGTGTCTCCACACTCCTTGGTTAAGAGGACAACCAATGTATATGTCACACGACCTAATCTCGATAATGCTGTCGTCCTAGTAATAGCATATCATTTGATCGTGAACAGTTTTAAGGACTTGAAGATAAATCCTCCTTTATCATAAAACAAGTCCTAAGGACTTCATCATATAAGAGTTCATTTGAAGATGTACAATGACATGATGAATAATGCCAAATAACACTTTATTAATTTGTCAATTCATTTACAAAATTCAATCATCAACATACTGATGATTGACATTTAGGATACAATTTCCAACAACTCCCACTTAGCCTAAAGCCAATCGGCACAGTATCTAATACCCATCTTCGACTTGTGTTCGTTGAACTCCTTGATGCCGAGGACTTTGGTAAATGGGCCAGCCAGATTTTCTTTTGTATCAATCTTCTGAAGATCAATGTCACCTCGTTCGACGATCTCTCGAACCAGGTGGTAGCGACGTAGAATATGCTTGGTCCGCTGATGTGCTTTGGCTTCTCTTGCTTGAGCTATGGCTCCAGTGTTGTCACAAAATACAGTCACTGGACCATCAATGGAGGGTGTCACTCCAAGCTTAGTGATGAACTTCCGCAACCATACAGCTTCCTTGGCGGCATCAGATGCTGCGATGTATTCTGCTTCACATGTAAAATCTGCCACTGTATGCTACTTGGAACTCTTCCAACAGATGGCCCCAACCTTAAGAGTAAAGATATATCCCGACACATTTTTGCTATCATCTTGATTTGACTGAAAACTTGAATCAGTATATCCCTCAAGTTTTAAGTCAGAATCACCGAAGACAAGCCACTGGTCTTTAGTATTTCTCAAATATTTAAGGATAGTTTTTACAACCTTTCAGTGGTTGCTACCTGGATCAGACTGGTATCTGCTCACTACTTCTAGTGAGTATGCCACGTCTGGTCTAGTACATATCATGGCATACATTATAGATCCCACTGCCGAAGCATATGAAATTCTATCCATACTCTCTCTTTCTTGAGGGGTTGTCGGATAATCCCTCTTAGAGAGGTTAATTCCATGGCCCATCGAAAGATAGCCTTTTTTGGAATTAATCATACTGAACCTCTTCAGTATAGTATCAATGTATGTGGATTGGGATAATCCAAGCAATCTTCTAGATCTATCTCTATAGATCTTCATCCCTAGGATGTAAGATGCTTCTCCCAAATCCTTCATGGCAAATTAAGATGATAGCCAAACCTTTATTCCTTGTAATGTAGGAATGTCATTTCCGATTAGAAGAATGTCATCCACATACAAAACAAGAAATATAATAACTGAACCATTTGCCCATTTATAAATGCAAGGTTCCTCTTTATTCTTAATGAAGCCATACGATTTGATCACCTTATCAAATCGTATGTTCTAACTCCGTGAAGCTTGCTTTAATGCATAAATGGATTTTTGAAGCTTGCACACCTTAGACTCATCTGTAGATATAAAACCTTCAGGTTGCATCATATACACCTCCTCTTCTAAATCTCCATTTAGAAAAGTGGTCTTTATATCCATTTGCCAGATTTCATAATCTAAGTGTGCTGCTATCGCAAGCATAATCCGAATGAATTTGAGCATTGCCACAGGAGAAAACGTCTCGTCATAGTCAATACCATAACGCTGACGATATCCTTTGGCAACCAGACGGGCTTTATAGGTCTCTACCTTTCCATCTGCGCCCCGTTTCCTTTTGAAAATCCACTTACACCCTATGAGTTTAATCCCTTCGGATGGGTCAACTAATGTCAATACATCATCGACCTTCTTAGATTCCATTTCGGATTGCATGGCTCCAAGCCATGCATCAGAGTCATACCTCTGCATTGCACCCATGTAGGTGATCGGATCCTCATCATTTTCATCAAGTTCGACAGGATCCCCGTCCCGGACCAAGAAACCATAGTATCTGTCCGGCTGACGTGGTACTCTACCTGATCGCCTTAATGGTGCATCTAAGATGGGTTCTGGATCTGATCTAATCAAATCCGACTCAATTGGTTTAGTGGATGGTGTCGGGTCTTCTACATGTTAAACTTTCCTAAGCTCAACATTAGAGCTATTAGTTCCTTCACTAAGAAATTCTTTCTCTAAGAAAATAGCTCTATTGCTTATGAATAACTTTTGTTCTTCAGCAAGGTAGAAATAGTATCCTTTAGTTTTTTTAGGATAACCGATAAAGAAACATTTGTCAGACTTGGGTTCAAGTTTGTCTGTCTTTAAATGTTTGACGTACGCCGGACACCCCCAAACCCTAAGGTGAAAGAGTACCGGTTTTCGTCTCGTCCACATCTCATGTGGTGTTTTATTCATAGATTTACTTGGAACCTTATTAAGTATAGAACAGGCTGACTCAAGTGAATATCCCCAAAAGAATATGGGCAGATCAGCAAACCCCATCATGGATCGAACCATATCTAATAGAGTTCGATTTCTCCTTTCTGACACGTCGTTATACTGCGGTGTACCAGGAGGAGTCCATTAGGAAAGAATCCCATTCTCTTCCAGATATGTCAAAAACTCATTGGAAAGGTATTCACCCCCTCGATCTGATCGAAGAGTTTTAATACTTTTTTCAGTTTGTTTTTCTACTTCATTACAATACAATTTAAACATTTCAAATGCTTCAGATTTATGTCTTATTAAATAGACATAACCATACCTCGAAACGTCGTCTGTGAAAGTAATGAAATATGCATATCCGCCTCTAGCATTTGTGCTCATTGGCCCATATACATCATAATGTACTAGGGTCAATAAGTCATTGGCTCGTTCACCTTTTTCAGTAAAAGGTGACTTGGTCATCTTACCAAGAAGGCATGATTCACAGGTTGTTAATGATTCACAATCATTAACATTGAGGATTCCCTCTTTATTTAACCTGGTCATCCTATTCTTGTTAATATGACCTAGCCTATGATGCCAAAGGTAGACATCCATGACATTATCTATTCTAGGATGCTTATTGGACTTGTACATTACATGAACAGGCTGTGACAAAATATAAATGCTATTACTCAGAATTTCATTCATTACAGCAACACCATTCCAAATGATATTGCAATAATCCTTTTTTATTGATATTTCATAACCATTTTTGGCCAAAAGGCCTACAGAAATGACATTCAATAAACTTGGACAATAGTGACAATCACTAAGGACATTTACATGAGAGCTGAATACAAGTTTAAGAATTCCTAAAGCTAGAACTGGAACGGATCTTCCATCTCTAACATTCAGGATTCTTTCTCCTTCTTCAAACCTCTCACTGACCTGAAGTCCCTGCAACGAATTGCAAATATTAAAAAGACTACTGGTATCCAATACCCAAGTCGAATTATCACAAATAGAAAAATTACAAGGCGTTATTATATAAATACCTTGATTGGCAACTGATTTTTCACTTTTTTTAGGCCTGTTCGGATCAAGAGATGCAATGTACAGAGGACAATTCCTCTTCCAATGCCCTTTCTTCTTACAGTAGAAGCACTCTGCCTTACTCTGATCAGCCTTCTTCTTCTTAGTCTGACTCTGCTCGGCATGATGCACCTTTTTCTTTTGATTTTTGTTTTTCTTCTTCCCTTTCTTAAAGGGACCACGACTCTTGGACGAACCTCCCACTAAATTCACCGATCCTTTTAGGAGTTGGTGATCCTTCTCAAAAGTTTGTAGTAAACCCAACAATTGGTGATAATTTACTACCGGTTTCGTCATACGAAAATTGGTGAGAAATGGACGGTATGAACCAGGAAGAGAGTTCAGTATAGCATCTTTTCCCAATTGATCATGAAGGAAAAAACCGAGAGTGCTTAGGTGCTCGATCAACTCAATCATGTACAATACATGATTAGTCACCGATGCCCCATCCTTCATCTGTGCACTGAAAATAGCACAACTAGTCTTGTACCTTTCAACATCGTTGGGGGTGCCAAAAGATTCGTTCAACACTTGAACAATTTCTTCGGGCTGGGCATTCTCGAACCGGCGACTGAACTCGTCGCTCATTGCAGCAAGCATAATGCATCGGACAGTGATACGGTCATTGAGCTACTTCTGATAAGTTTCTCTGATCGTACCCCGTGCATTAGCAGCAGGCTGCTCAGGTGCTGGATACGTTATCACATAAAAGATCCATTTATGCTCTAGCATAATCTTAAGTTTTCTAAGCTAGTTATTGAAATTAGGTCCAGTCAACTTGTCATTATCCAACAATGAACGAAGTGACAAACTAGTGGCCATTTCTGCATAAAAAGAAAATTGGCTATCAGTATATGAATTGACAATACCATAAAGATTTGGACTTTAGTCTAAAGGTCCTCCCACTATTTTATACAAATTTGTAGCCTCTACCTCAAATTCGAAGAATTACACTTAAATCTTTAGTGAGAACTAAAACCCTATTGATCGCATATGGGCCCGAGTGTGGCTCGACCAACCCATATGCACCCATTGGTAGGTTCTGAACCAATTGTTTTACCAAATAATTTCTAGTGATAATTTTGCTCCAGTCTCTTTGGTAGGCATGTGGTGCCTCCACCAAAGATTCTGGTTAGGTCCAATCATTAAATGATAGAGTTCCGTGTAATCAACTAATAGATGACCAAGCCCGAGTGTGGCTCGGCCCACCTGATCACCTATTGAGGGTACACTCGACTCATCATATATCAAATGATAATTCCAATGCCCGATAAGCACTAGGCATGTGGCGCCTCCAATGATTATCGAAACATTGGACTCATTATCATCTAACTTAATGGGAGGCTATGACCTAGTTATCCCCATAACTATTTGATTTTAAGGACCTAATAATTTTAGAGGATTAAATTAGGATAGATAAGAAGATCCGATTAACCTAAATTCTCCTACTGACTTCACCAAGTCAGATTATAAAGAATTAGATTCAAACGGGTTAAGGAGGTACGAAAATCAGTCAAACTAATTTTTCTTACAGGCATGGGTTAACTTGAATTATTAAATGATCCAATCAAAAATAATTGACCAAATCGGCCAGGTAAGTGAGATCGGTGGAAGGGATATGCCATTAACTCGATAAAGACGCATCAGTGCGAGTAGCTCCCAATTAAAAACCATCGGTCGAGTCTGCCAAACTTACCTTAGACACCGATTGGTTAATCAATTTTGATTTTGACCATCCTAATGACTCGGGCTCAACCACGGAGCCTAAATTAAGTTCCATCTTGGTCTGATCAAAGACATAGAATTGATCAATCTGCAACTATTGTATTTGACCTAGAGTTTCCTTGACCTAATCTAGTTACTACTTAATTAGATTTGATCAATCAACTCTAATTAGACCATGTTTGATTCTAACCCTAGGTCTAATCCAATCTTAAGAACTTGATTTGAGCTAACCCAAATGCTCCATGAATTATGCAATGTCATTGAATTGAGTTCACAATTCTAGATCTAGGTTTTCATCATCACTTAATTCTTAATTAAGTATAAGTTTATGAAATTCAGATCATTGCATTATTCTTAATTACATATTAACTACAAAGTTTCAGTTCTTAAAACTTATTTTTCAGATCTGAGATTTGTAATTAATCATGTTAAAATTCAGATTTAATTCATGTTTAAATCTTAGATGATTTATGTCCATATATCACATATACAAACTCATATGAATTAACTTAAACAACATACATGATATGCATTTGTTTTAAGATTTGATTTGTCATACAAAATCAAAAAATAAATAAATTATAAATTTCATTTAGTTCTAATCTAAACAAGTTTATGATTTCAGATTTATTCATGTTCTTTATATCGCATATACATCAACATGAATTTACCTAGATCTCATGCATCACATGCATTCTATTTTTCAGATCTAATTAATCATGTAAAAACAGCAACTAAATCAATTATAAATCTCTTTTAAATCTGATCTAAACATATCCATGATTTTAGATTTAATTATAAAGATTAAAACTACTTTTAATCTTCTTTTTGTGGTTCATCTTCAAGGATTGAATCATAGTGGCACCCCTACACGCCATAAGAGATCCCATTGAATGGCAAAAGAGGGTTATGAACCCTTCTTTCTCCTATGATCGGACGGCCTGGTGATCATTCCAATCAGATTACTTGACTACTAGGATTAGAAAACTTGTTTTAGGCATAAATGTTTAAACTACTTTGAACCTGGCTTTGACACCACTGTTGGAAACCCTGGTGGTCGCATGCATATATTTTTAAAAATTTTACAGCGGAAGCATGAATTAAACTATTTAATTCCTATGCATGCTAGAGATCATATCTCTACAACAAAAATAGATTCAGGATTTTAAACATTTATCCTAAACAAGTAGGCATGATTCTATGTCTAACATGTAGTCATGCAGAATTTCAGCAACCTAGTTGATTTCTAATTTTAATTTTTAATAAGATCAGATCTCATACCTTTTTGCTTTGAGAACTTTGATGATGCGTTGATCACCTTGTATAGCGGCACACATGTCCGGCCTCTACGGATAGTCCACGCGAAGCTCTAGGAAGATCCACAACTGTAGGAGTGCTAGCTCATATAGAGGTGCTGCAGTGGCTGAACTTTTCTCCCTCGAAGCACTCAACTTTTGATTCTTCTTTGAGAGGATGAAGGATGGAGATGAAGGAGAAGAAGGAGGAGAGAATGTGGCTGGCTCTCAAAATTTTTCTAGAATTTAGAACCCTTTCTAAAGTCCATCTCAACAAACCCTAGGTGTGGGGGTCCTTTTATAGCCAAAAGACCCCCCACGCCTCACACCTCTTTTGGCCAACGAATTTGGCTGATAAAATTTTCAAAAAATTTTGGTGAATCGGAAGCTAAGAGATGAACAAATTCTCTTTTAATCTTGTGCCAAGAATCTCTACAAATTATAGGATTATTGTACCCCAAACTTCAGCTGCACGCCACCCTGCTTGATGCGTCATGCAGTCCCTACAAATTAGGGATATGATTCCTATCTTTTTAGGATGAATTGAGGTGCCATATTTTTCTTAAAAATAGCCCCATGCCTCCTCTTTCCTCATGCAAAAAATTGGCCAAAAATAAAGAGGATAGGCACCACTACTTTTAGGGATAAGGATGAGGTACCTTTCTTCTCCAAGAAAGAAAGATAGGGTCCTAAATTTTAGGAATTCTTCTCCATAATAAATTCTGATTATTTGGACTCTTAATCCTTATCAAATAACGACTCTTAATTGACTTGAGTCAATCCCAATCCAATTGGGTCAAGTTCGATCAATTAGGTTATGCCCAATCGGCTCGGATCGAACCCGATCGAATTAGGTCAAACCCTAATTTAGCCCAAATTAAATCTCAATTTGGCTTAATTAAAGTCCAATAATTCAATCAAATTGAATTTATTAATAAATCTAATTACTAATTAACCCTTCAATAATTCAATAATTATTTTAATGCAACTTTTGCTTAGGATAATTTGTCAATCGAATTGACCAAATTACCCCTGAATGATTCTTAATCATCAATCAGCCATTTGATCAACCTAGAAACTTCTATGCGTGTGACCCCATAGGTTCGAACCTAAGCCTGTATGCTACGATTTTAACTTGCTCTTTTTAAAAGAGAAATTAAACGTAGGATACCCCAAGTATAGGGTGTAGCAAAGTAATATTCTCGGTGAGTCCGAGATCGAATCCACAGGGATTTGACAGTGAACAAAACTAAAGGCTAAATAATATTAGAATTGACAAGGATATAACTAAGGCGTCAGGATTCAGTCTAACACTTCATCATTCTTTTCTTAAAATCATCTATTAATCATAATAAAATAGATTTAGTTTTATGGGCAGCATTACAGTAATTCTATTTTAAACTACAGGGATTTCTAAGCATCTGTTATACCCGGGGAAAATAACAAATCAAAGAAAATATATAAGTTTAAAATAATTTCTATCAATCTACTGCACCATAAATCAAATCAAAAATGTTAAAATTCTATTGATGATTAAAGAAAATACATGAAGAAAATAATAGGCTTTTCGGTCTTAGCTAAAAGAGATTTAGCTATCCATATGAGATGCAAGCATTTTTATAAAAGGGGTTAGCATAGAATAAATAAAATAAAGCATAAATCCCTTTTTTTTTTCTTTCTTTGGTTCAGAAAATAGGGCACACTGTTTTCTCTCCCGGCTTGCTTCTCTCCTCCCAAGCCCGGCTGGGAAGATCGGAATGTTGGCTTCCCTGGTTCCATAGCCTCTCCTCCTCTCTCGCCCGGACTTGGATGGATCCGGCCTCCTCCTCCTTATTTGTACTGTCCTCCTCCTGATGCTGATAGTCAACTTTAAAGACCACGCAATAGCACGTATCTAGTAGGATAGTGATTACGGGTATCGATCCACAGGGATTGGGGTATAGTTGCTTTCTTAAAAATAAAAATATTTAAAAGGATGAATTTGTGAAGACTATTAAACTAAGCAATTTAATAAAAGAAAATGCAATTAAAGGGATATCAGTTTAAGGGAACCTAGGGCAAGGAATTCACCACTAACATCGAAACAAGGGTTAATTGTATTTTTAATTTATTCTTGGATTATTATGCAAATTGGCTACAAGCCTAATAAGCATTTGAATAAAATTTCACTAAAGTAATTTTAGAAAAACCCATCTTCAGTAGGTATGAAATGTCTACCCTAAAATAAGATGGCAGGACACTGCATCTTTCTTTAGCATGGATTATCTTCTATTAACTTAGTGATCATGAAGAACAGTTGTATAAACGTCATATTTAAAATCACAGACCCTAAGTATGAAGTAAAAGGATATTCAATAAGATCAATTGAGTTCATACAATCCCAAAACAAAATAAAAATACAAGAACCGTTGTCGCCTTTGTTAGGGCTTCATCCAGCCCTAGTTGGGAATTTAAGCTTCCATGTAGTGGCAGATACAGGTGTCAACGGCAAAACAGAGGACATCCATCACTGCAGCCTCCTTTCTCCCGTTGTATTCTCCCCTCTCTGGCTTCGGTAGAAACTTCTCAGGATCTCGGATCATCCCTTCCTCTGGCTACCGTGGGAACTCAGTGTGAGAAAGGAGAAGAAGATGGCATGATGACAGTGGGAGCACTGGATGGAAGAAGTTTGCTGAACCTTCGATACCCCCTTATGCCAAAGGCTGATGGCCTTTTATAGCCACTCTTCCCCACTGCTCCATCTCTGATTTCAAGCAGAGGATAACTTCGAATCAAAACTGCTGGGATTCTGAAGGTTGGAATCAAACCGTGAACGAGAGACGCATGGAGGAGATGAAGGTTGGATCCACGTGGACGGTGAATGGATGCTTAAGCTCGGAAGATATTGCTGTTAATCCGTACGCTGGGAGGCTTGAGAATCCGGCTGGGATGCGGAATATCCGTAGCTGATGAAGTCTTCGCGAATGGGAGGATAGATGGAACCTATCTGAGCTTCTATTCCGAAACAGGGGAATCTTGGGATGCTGGGATTCTGTTCCGAAGAAGAGATAAAGATGCAGAGCCATTGCGAACGGGAAGAAGTTGGGACTCGTGGAGAAACAGGGGATGTTTGGATGCCGTGAAACTCGCAAGGATGGAGCTGGAATGAAATGGATGCAGCTGGAAGATGAGTGGATCATGGGAGGATGAACTCGATTCAGTTGGGAAAAGGGGAGATGTTCCATGGGATTCGGCAGCTTGGGTGTTGGATAAAGATAGAAGTTTGTTTTGCAAACATCGCGGGAGGAGCTGTTCCGTGGGATATTGGGACTTGATTCCGAAACAGGAGAAAAACTTGGATTCGGTTGACAGTTTAGATGAAGCTTCCGTGAAGCTTGGGAATGGCTGGTCATGCGTGAAACAGGGGAGAAGATCTCATACGGGTCTGTTCCTTGGGATAAGGGTGCTTCTGTTATGCATTTGGTTTGGATTTGTGGATGAGAAGAAGTCAGAAGAAGATGGAATGCTCATCCGGAAGATGCTGGGGTGCTGTCACGGCTTAGATGAGGTGCCGGAAGAATCGAGATGCAGGGGCTTCGGGATGAAGCTTGGGATGGTTCGGTTCCGATGAAACAGAGGATGCGTTTGAAGCTGTTATCCATGGATGCGGGAAGGGATAAGGATGATGGGAAGATATGCAGAGGAGAGGATTTGGCTGGGAGATGGAATACAATCTTTGAAGCCGAGAAGATCTCGGCTGGGAGGCGCTGGATCTCATCGCGGGAAGAAGAAGAGGATCTGGGACAACGGAGATAATCCAGAAAGATGTTGGATTCGGCTTTATCTTGGGATGGCTGGGATGTTTGGTAGAGAGACGTGGAGGAAGATGGTGTTGCTGGGTCATGCGGGGGAGGAAAAAAAGAATGACGTGGAGGAGGTCGCGGAGAAACAGAACGCGAGCTTCTATGATGACGCTGAGATGTGGATGTGTTCGGCTGGGATCAAACGTGGATGAGAGGATTTGATTCATGGGATTAATCCGGAAGAAAACTGGCTTGACTCGGATGAGGAAAGACACGGCTCTGTTCTTTGGACGGGCTCTATTTGTTGGTCACAAGATTGCACGTGGGAAGGATATAATGACATGAACGAAAGGTCAAGCTCAATTGAATGTGAAAGAAACAGTAAAGTTGGGATGAACGGTTGAATCGAAAATCTGAGAGGATTTAATTCGCAAGGTGCATGCGATCATCCCAAATGAATTTGACTCGACCTGCATACATTAGACTCGACCAATAAAATAAAGAAAATCAATCAAACTTGAATAATTTATTTAAAATAAAATGCTGAAGGAAAACACATTTTCTCATGTTTAAATTTAAAATATGTGCATAAAACAATGATAAGTGTTATGAGTAAGATAATAATTGACATTATTTCACACTTATCACACACCCCCAAACCTACGTTTTGCTAGTCCTCGAGCAAAATAAAAACTAACTCACTTTCGCAGGAATCGCGATTGCATTTACCGTATGCAATAAGGCTTTAAAACCCTAGGTGGCCCTAGTGGACGAGTTTTATCTTGTAAGGGTTTCCGGCTCAGATACCCACAAACTGCTGTCGAAAGAATTTATTTTATTATTTTATAAAATCTAATTTCAAATGCATTAATGCCAAGAATTTCAAAAGCACACAAAGTTTTAATTACTAAGTCAGCCCAAATCCTAGGTCAGTACGCAACTTAAGTTGAAGTTATTAAGTTTTCGTTAGGGAGTTGTAAGACTCATTTATACTTGGGTGCTCGGTGATAGCTGGACCATACACAAGCTAAGGATTTAGATTCTCCAAAATACTGCTAAAGTTAGTAGTTTCCAAGAATTGGTCAGATAAGACCTAATCACTGATTCAAAATCATCCTATCTTGTAGGATTTCGAGAGTTGTGGATGTTTACTTTAATACCTCATGGGCTTTATCTGTAATATTCCAGTTTACTCGAATTTTACAACGACGGCTTTCACACTATCGTCTTTTTCAAGGTCAATATTATTTTCTCTTTCTCTATTTATTTTTTATTTATTTTAAATAAATTATGCACTTTTACTCTTGTAATGATTCCTACGTGTAACGAGCATTCAGCACTAAGGCACTAAGGCTTTTAGATTTTATATACTTCGTGTGTTTATCATTTCAGCACTAAGGCATAGAAATTATTATTATTATTATTTTTATTTTATTTTTTTATTTTTATTTTTTTTTATTTTTTTTTTGAGGTAAAAAAATTTTCAAAAATTTGAATCCTATACCCCCCAACTTAGACCAGACATTGTCCTCAATGTTTTATTTATTTATTTATTTATTTATTCTTTTTACTTTTAAACATATTATATTAATATATATATTTTTTTATATATTTTTTTTAATTATTTTTATTCTGGATGAAAATATGATGCATATGGAGGATAGAAGCATTGTACCTTAGTTGCATCAATAATATGAGGACACCTGAAAAAAATGTGATAAGAAAATATGCAAAAATAATCTATGAAATTGGGTTGCCTCCCAACAAGCGCTAAGTTTAACGTCTTCAGCCAAACACAGTACATTCTTAATTATCCCGATAAATAGGATCCATCAAATCAAGAGATTCAATTAACTGTCCATCTGCAACACATTCTATATAAGGTTTCAGTCTCTGACCATTGACGTTCAGGATACGACCATCATTGATGTCTTGAATTTCTACCGCACCATGAGAAAAAACTTTTCTAACTAAAAATGGACCGTCCCACCTAGAGCGAAGTTTACCAGGGAAGAGACGCAATTTGGAATTAAATAGCCAAACCTTTTGATTAGGCTCGAAAGACTTACGGTTAATGTATTTGTCATGAAAAGCTTTAGTCCTTGCCTTATATATTTTGGCATTCTCATACGCCTCATTGCGTAACTCTTCAAGCTCGTTCAATTAAAGTTTCCGGTTAGAACCCGCTGATGCCATATCGAAGTTAAACTTTTTAATGGCCCAAAAAGCTCTATGCTCAAGTTCTACGGGTAAGTGACAAGCTTTCCAAAAATCAGTCGATAAGGAGACATGCCAATAGGAGTCTTATAGGCAGTACAATAAGCCCAGAGAGAATCGTTTAATCTCTGAGACCAATCTTTCCTATCAGGGCGTATTGTTTTCTCTAAGATGTGTTTTATCTCCCTATTGGAAACTTCAACTTGTCCACTTGTTTGGGGATGGTACGGGTGGCAACTTTGTGGGTGATTGAATACTTGCGAACCAAAGCTTCAAAAGATCGGTTGCAGAAATGTGATCCCCCATCACTAATGATAGCTCGGGGTGTGCCAAAGCGACTAAATATATTTGTTTGTAAGAACTTAACCACAACTTTATGATCATTAGTCCTAGTGGCAACAGCTTCTACCCACTTCGAGATATAATCTACCCCGACAAGAATGTACTCAAAACCAAAAGAACGTGGAAAAGGACCCATGAAGTCAATACCCCAGACATCAAAAATTTCTATAATTAAAATGGGGTTAAGTGGCATCATATCTCTACGGGTGATTGTACCCATTCGCTGGCATCGCTCACAAGCCCGACAAAAATTGTGAGCATCTTTGAACAAGGAGGGCCAATAGAATCCACTTTGTAAGACTTTAGCTGCAGTTTTTCTACCCCCAAAATGTCCTCCACAGGCTTGGGTATGACAAAACTCAAGAATACTCTGAAATTCACATTCCGGCACACATCGACGAATTACTTGATTAGGACAGTACTTAAACAGATCGGGGTCATCCCAAAGGTAGAACTTAACTTGCGAAAAGAATCGATTCTTGTCCTGCTTGGACCAATGATCGAAAATTTGTCCTATGGCAAGATAGTTCACTATGTTAGCAAACCATGGTGTTTTCACTTGTTGTACCTCAAACAATTGTTCATCTGAAAGGAGTCATGAAGTGGTGAAATGTTATGAGGAGGCTCGAGAATGATTCTAGACAAATGGGTCTGCTACAACATTTGTGGTGCCTTTCTTATCACGAATTTCTAGATTAAATTCCTGTAACAACAGGATCCATCGAATTAGGCGAGGCTTGGTGTCCTTCTTTGAAAGAAAGTATCGGAGAGCAGAATGATCAGTAAACACAATAACCTTGGACCTAAGAGATAGGACTGAAATTTGTCCAAAGCAAATACTACAGCTAGTAATTCTTTCTCAGTAGTGGTGTAATTCAATTGTGCATCTGAGAGTGTCTTACTAGCGTAGTAGATGACATTGAGGTAACTTCTCTAGCCGTTGCCCTAAAAACCGCCCCCAATGGCATAGTCAGATGCGTCACACATAAGTTCAAATGGAAGGTTCCAATTGGGAGGTTGTATGACAGGTGCTGTAGACAACTTAGATCGAAGTTTTCAAAGGCCTCTTTACATGCTTCATCAAAGACAAAGGGTGTATCCTTGGCAAGGAGATTGCACAAGAGCCTAGAGATTTTACTGAAGTCTTTAATGAAGCGACGGTAAAAACCTGCATGGCCTAGAAAAGAACGAAATTTGTTTCATAGATTTGGGTGGAGGAAGATTAGAAATAAGATCAACTTTTGCTTTATCTACCTCAATACCCCTTTTGGACACAATGTGTCCCAAAACTATATCCTCTTGAACCATGAAATGGCTCTTTTCCCAACTTAGCACTAGATTGGTCTCCTTACATCTTCTCAGAACCAGGGCTAAATTATTGAGACAATCATCGAATGAGGGACCAAAAAACTGAAAAATCATCCATGAATACTTCCAAAAATTTTTCTACCATGTTAGAGAAAATTGCCATCATGCATCGTTGAAATATCGCGGGTGCATTGCATAATCCAAATGGCATTCTCCTATACGCAAATGTCCCAAATGGACATGTGAAAGTGGTTTTCTCTTGATCATCGGGATACACGGCCACTTGGTTATATTCAGAATAACATCTAGAAAATAGTAGAAACCCTGACCGGCTAACCTTTCTAATATTTGGTCAATAAAGGGTAAAGAAAAATGGTCCTTTCTAGTCATGGAGTTTAACTTCCTGTAGTCAATACAAACACGCCAGCTAGTGGTCGTGCGTGTGGGCATCAACTCTCCTTCTGCATTTTCAACCACAGTATAATGCCCGACTTCTTTGGTACTACTTGAGTCGGACTCACCCCAGTTGCTATCAGAGATAGGGTAAATGATTCCGGCATCTAGCAACTTTACTACCTCTTTCTTGACCACCTCTTTTAAGTTAGGGTTGAGTCTCCTTTGCATTTCACGGGTCGGTTTTGCATCTTCTTCTAGGTGAATGCGATGCATGCAAATGGATGGGTCAATCCCCTTCAGATCAGTTACGGACCATCCAATTGCATGTTTGTGTTCTCCGAGTACACTCAAAAGTTGACTCTCTTGTTTGTCCGACAGGTCAACCGCGATGATTATAGGTAGGGTGTCTTCGGGTCCTAGAAAAGCATACTTAAGGGTTACCGGGAGTGGCTTTAACTCAAGTTTGGGAGGGGACTCGATGGAGGGGCACTGTGGCGTACTAGAAAGGGTAGGAAGAGGTTCATATCGGATACGCCAAGGATGAGAATTTGTGGGAGACGGATTGTCAAGTAGGACATTGACTTCTTCTATGGCCTTGTTTAAGTCAAAATTATCAATGTCAAAATGGGCTAAACATGCTTTCAAGGGTCATCTGCCAAAATGTAGGGAAGGGCTTTCTTCTACAAGATCGTCCATTTTGTCCACTAGGAAGCACTCATCTTCCCTTGCGGGTTGATCGGAGGCGTGAAATATATTCAGTTTGACTTTCCATGTTTCCAAAGGATATATCCATCACCCCCGTTCTACAGTTAATACATGCATTGGCTGTAGCTAGAAAGGGACGACCAAGAATCATGGGGATCTGTTTCTTGAGATTGGGCACAGGTTCCATATCAAGGACGATGAAATCGACTGGGAAATAAAATTTGTCGACCTTGACTAGGACATCTTCAATTGTTCCTCGTGGTATTTTAACAGATCGATCAACCAATTGCAGGGACACCGAAGTAGGCTTTAATTCACCTAATCCGAACTTCTCGTAGACTGAATAAGGAAGGAGGTTAACACTTGCCCCTAAATCTAATAGTGCCACGATCAATCGAATTATCTCCTACCACACAAGAGATGGTAGGTGCACCAGGATCCTTGAATTTAGGAGGGGTTTGTGTTGGAGGATTGATAGTCAACTTTAAAGACCACGCAATGCACGTATCTGGTAGGATAGTGATTACGGGTATCGATCCACAGGGATTGGGGTACAGTTGTTTTTTCTTTTAAAAAAAAATAAATATTTAAAAAGGAAAAGTTGGTGAAGAAAATTAAACTAAGGAATTTTAATAAAGCAAAATGCAATTAAAAAGATATCAGTTTGGGAGAACCTAGGGCAAGGAATTCACGCACTAACATCGGAACAAGGGTTATTTATATTTCAATTTATTCTTGGATAAACATGCACATTGGCTACAAGCCTAATAAGCATTTGAATAAAAATTCACAAAAGTAATTTGGGCATAATCCATCTTCGGTTGGCATGAAATGTCTACCCTAAATCTAAGGTGGTAGCACATCGCATCTTCCCTAAGCATGGACTATCTTATATTTACTTAGTGATCATGAAGAAAGTTGTATAAACATCATATTTAAAATCACAGAAATTAAATATGAGATGAAATAAAATATTCATTAAAAGCAGAATAAGGTTTATACAACTCCAAGAATAGAAATTAAAAATATAAAAACCCTTGGCCCTTTGTTAGGGCTACATCCAGCCCTAGTGAAGAAATCAGCCTTCCATGAAGTTGTGGGCGGCAGCAGCAGCACAGCAGCGGGCTCCCGTCTCTTCCTTCATGATCAGCTCCCTTTCTTTCTCCTCAGCACTTCAATCTTATATTTTTATATACATGGGAAGTTATTCCCAAAATAACCAAACTACTCTCTCCCCTTTACTTTTTCTTTCTTCCCGTGGGATTGGCCTGTGAGGGAATGATCTGATTTCAAAGGGTCCGTCTCCTTTTATAGCCTTCAAGCTCCCACTCTCTCCTCCTTATTCCTCGTCGAGATAAGGTTGGATCAACGGCTGTCGCGTGCGTAGAAGAAGGAACCGACGCTGCTTCCACGCGGAGGAGATGCGGACGAACGCCTTGGACGCGGGATGAAATGCGGAGAAGTTAATCCTCTGTTCTGTTGGGATGCAGGAGCTGTTTGGATGAGAGAAATCCGGGAGAAGACGTGGCTGCAAATGCTTTGATCCAAAGAGCTGGATGATGCGAACGTTGAGAAGATCCCGGATCTGTTAAAGCGTGGGAACGGCTAGCAGTTGGGAAAGGATGAGCTGGGGAAGAACGCGTGAAGCCGGACGCGAGATGAACTCGGGACGTTGGCGATTTCATGGGATCGAACCGGAAGAGAAGCGGGGATTTGATCTTATCCTGTGAACGTTGAGAAGATTTCGGAGGACGGAATGGCTGGGATTGATTTCGGAAGAGATTGGATCACGGGAGAGGGGCTGGCAACTGGGATTCCGGGATGGAAGGCGATCGGGGACGTGGTTGGGACGCGCTGAAGACGCGGGGACGGCGCTGGTAGTGACAGTTCCGAGATGGCTGGGCTGCGTTTGAAACGGGCGCCTGGGATCTGGGACGCTGCATCTCGAGCGGAAGAAATGGGAGCAGGGATTTGTTTAGAAGTTGAGAGTCTTCCATGAATCGCGGACGGTGGAAGGAATCTGGGAGAGGAGGAAGTTTGTTCTGGGATGTTTCCGTGGGTGGTTGTCATCACGAACGGGATCTAGCGGAAGCTGGGAGGAAGTTGTTTCCGTGAAGTCTGGGAGGTTGGAATCGGATCCATGCGGCTGATAGAAGCTGGCTTGATCCGCAAACGGGAGGGAGAAACGGATTCATGAGCTGGGAGGATTGTTGAGAAGTGATCCGTGGGTGAAGAGGAGTTGAGATCGGGAGTTATCCATGGGTGATGGCTGGGCGTGATCCACGGAATGGGGAGATGAAGATGAATACGGCTTGTATTTGCTGGGAAGACATGAATTCTGTTCGTGGTCACGGGAGGAAATCTCGGCTGAGATGCTGGGAGGTTGTTAATCAGGGGAGCTGGAATGAATGCTTTGTTTGGATTCGGAAGAAGACATCCGGATGTTGGAGAATGGGAAGACGTGGAAACTGCTGGGATACTCTGTGATGACGCGGAGATGAAGATGTTGGGAACAGAAGATAGCTGGGACGCTAGGATGTTGTTCACAGTTGGAAAACAGGGGATTTAATTCAAAGATGAACCTATTCTTTAGACATGGGAGAGAAGGAATGTCATGGAACGAGGGGAGGATAAGACAAGATGAAATCCGGTTGACGTGGATGCATGGGAGCTAGGATAGAGCTATGCACGTGGAACAAGGGTACTTGTGGACTGAGACACAAAACGTGGGGAACTTGATGATCGTGTGAAGGAGAAGAAAAGAATTTGATGGAGTGCAGTGTGGGTTTAAACATCATTTAATTGGGTTTGACTTGACCTGCATACATGCAACTCAATCAGAAAATAATCAAATCAAACTCGAATTATTTTATTAAGGTGCAATAATGAAGGTAACACAATTTTTTATTTAAACTTACAAAATATGCGAATTAAAATAATGATAAGTGCTATGAATAAGATATTAATTTATGCATTATTTAGCACTTATCACACCCCCAACCTACATTTTGCTAGTCCTCAAGCAAAATAAAAGCTAACTCACTTTCGCAGGAATCGCGATTGCATTTACCGTATGCAATAAGGCTTTAAACCCCTAGGTGGCCCTAGTGGACGAGTTTTGTCTCGTGAGGGTTTCCGGCTCAGATACCCACAAACTGCTGTCGAAAGAATTTATTAATTATAAAATCTAATTTTAAATGCATAAGTGCCAAGAATTTCAAAAGCACACAAAGTTTTAATTACTAAGTCAGCCCAAATCCTAGGTCAAGATGCACTTAAGTTGAAGTCATTAAGTTTCCGTTAGAGAGTTGTAAGACTAATTTATACTTGGGTGCTCGGTGATATATGGACCATACACAAGCTAAGGCTTTAGATTCCCCAAAATACTGCTAAAGCTAGTAGTTCCAAGAATTGGTCAAATAAGACCTAATCACTGATTCAAAATCATCCTACCTTGCAGGATTTCGAGAGTTGTGGATGTTTACTTTAATACCTCATGGGCTTTATCTGTAATATTCCAGTTTACTCGAATTTTTACAACGACGGCTTTCACACTATCGTCTTTTTCAAGGTCATATTATTTTCTCTTTTTTCTTCTTTTTTTTTATTTTTTTTATTTTATATTTATTACGCACTTTTACTCTTGTAATGATTCCTCCATGTAACGAGCATTCAGTCAACACTCCCACACCAGATGGCATAAGGTGTTAGGCATCAAGACTCCCCTACGGACCTATGCTCGGGTTCCTCATACAAGCCCGCTGACCTTTGACAATAGGTAGCCCTTTTCGATGTACCTGACTAAATTCACTCTTTTTTTTTTTCTCTTTTTTTTTTGATAAAAGTAAATTAGATAAGTATGATTCATCAGGACTCAAGGTTGCTACCAGACTTAACAACATAATGTTGAACCTAACCCTTAGAAGTGCAGGCCATGTGTGTTGTGAAATTCCAAAGTAAAAATTATCTTACAACTCGCTAAAAGAACTTTTTTAAAAAGAACTCAAATTGACTTACTCCTGACTAGTTATTGGGGCTTTTTAGATTTTATATACTTTGTGTGATTATCATTTCAGCACTAGGCATAGAAATTAGGTTTTTTTTTTTTAAAATTCATTTTTTTTTTTTGAAATTCACTTAAAATGTGAAAATGCGAAAAATTCCTTCAAAAATTCGAATCCTATACCCCCCAACCTAGATCAGACATTGTCCTCAATGTTTTTTTTTTTTTTTTTTGATGAAATTTTTTTTTTTTTGAATATTATATTATTATTTTTATTGTTTTATTTTTTTCTTTATTTTGGACGAAAATATGATGCATATAGAGGATAGAAGCATTTTACCGTAGTTGCATCAGTAATATGAGGGATCCTGTTAAGAAATAATAAAAAAAATGCGACAAGAAAATATGCAAAAATTAACCTACGAGAATTGGGTTGCCTCCCAACAAGCGCTAAGTTTAACGTCTTCAGCCAGACGCAGTGCATCCTTATCAAATCATACCAGGTTCATGCGGGGTTCTCCAAGGAAGAAAATTCATGGAAAACTGATTGTCGGGCACAGAGTTGACTGCTTCTATGGCCTTTTCTATAGTAACGTCAAATGGGTCAAGCGTGTTTTCAGAGGGTCATCTGCTAAATATAAGGAAGATCGCCCCATTTTATCTATTAGGAAGCACTCAACTTCCTTTGCGGGTTGATCAGAGGCATGAAATATATTTAACTTAACCTTCATATTTCCAAAGGATATATTCATCACCCCCGTTCTACAGTTAATACATGCATTGGCTGTGGCTAGAAAGGGACGACCAAGAATTATGGGGATCTGTTTCTTAAGATTGGGCACAGGTTCCATATCAAGGACGATGAAATCGACTGGGAAATAAAATTTGTCGACCTTGACTAGGACATCTTCAATTGTTCCTCGTGGTATTTTAACAGATCGATCAGCCAACTGTAGGGACACCGAGGTAGGCTTCAATTCACCTAATCCGAACTTTTCATAGACTGAATAAGGAAGGAGGTTAACACTCGCCCTAGATCTAATAATGCTCGATCAATAGGATTGTCTCCTACCACACAGAGATGGTAGGGGCACCAGGATCTTTGAACTTAGGAGGGTTTTGTGCTGAAGGATGGAGCTTACTTGTTCAGTCAGGAAGACCTTTTTAGGCACATGAGTCCTAGATTTTCGTTTCTGTGTACAAAGGTCTTTGAGAAATTTGGCATAAGATGGAACTTGTCTAATAGCATCAAGAAGTGGGAGGTTGATTTTGACTTGTTTGAAAACCTCCATCATCTTCTCTAGTGAAGTTTCTTTTTTGCCAAAGGGAGAGGGTGAATTGAGAGCATCAGGAAATGGGGCCTTCGGGATGTGAGTTTTGGCCGAAGCTGGAAGAGCTGAAGAAGAAGAAGGTTTGGATTTTCATGTGATATATTTTGCTCTTCCTTTTTACCTTCCTTATTGTTATCCTCCCCAATCTTATTGTCTACTACACGTCCACTCCTTGGGTAGTCAGAGCATTGGCCTGTTCATGATGAATTGTATTCGGGTTGATTTTCTTGAGCCATGTATTGTCCCCTAGGATTACTCACTGGTTGGCTTGGAAGCTTTCCTTCCTCTCGCTTGTTCAGTGCATTAGCTAGTTGCCCCATTTGGGATTCTAGCTTGGCGATAGATTGCGTGTGAGAGTGCACCAATTGTGTAATGGTTTCCAAACCTTGAAGGGAGGTCAACACTTTCTCCTCAAAGGCTGTGTTTCTTTGGGGTGCTGGAGGAGTGTGTTGAAATTGAGTCGAAGGACGGTAGGGATTAACATTCTGGAATGGTTGAAAGTTTTGGGAATAAGGCTGGGAAGTATTGGAAGTCTGCTGCTTCCAAGAGAAATTTGGATGGTTGCGCCACCCCGGGTTATAAGTGTTAGAATATGGATCATTACCCGGTCGGGACTGTGTTTGGGCAGCATTTACTTGTTCTTGCACAAATTCGGGGAATTGTGCTGCCGAAGGACACTCAAAACAGTGTGAGATGGACTAGAACAGAGAGTACATACTTGTGCTTGATGAAAGTTTAAGCTGTTCTCTAGACATTAGCTGGTCCAATTTGGGGATAATGCATCTACTTTCTCAGATAGACCTATGGACTGGCTAACTTCAATATGGTTCCTTTTCTTTGAGAACTCGGGGGTGCTTGACGAGCGGAGGAGGCATGGTGAAGGGAATTTTCATTAAGGTTCTCAAACAATTGCCATGCCTCATGTTCACTTTTAAGCATGAAAGTACCCCCACAAGAAGCATCAACCATTTGACGATTTCGTTCGGATAGTCCGTCATAAAAGCATTGCACTAATTGCCATTTGGGTATTTGATGATGCGGGCATTTTCGGAGTAAATCTCTAAATTTTTCCCAAGTTTCATGAAATTCTTCTCCGTCAGATTGGGAGAAGCTCGTGATCGCACGCCTAAATTGGTTCGTTCTTCCTATGGGAAAATATTTTTTAAAAATTCATGTTGCATTTGAGCCCATGAAAGAATTGAATTGGCTTCTAATGAGTGGAGCCATTGTTTAGCTCTATCCTTAAGGGAAAAAGGAAACAGCCTAAGTTTCAGAGCATCATCAGTGAAGTTCTGAATTTTGACAGTAGTGCAGATCTCAAGGAACTCATCCAAATGTTTATATGGGTCTTCATTGTTAAGTCCATAAAAAGAGGGAAGCATTTGGATGACACTAGACTTAATTTCAAAATGTGCAGCAGCGGTGGTATCAGGTAGTCGAATACAAGATGGAGAGGTATAAATGGAAGGAGTGAAGTACTCCTTTAGGAGTTTGGGTTGTTCTTCAGCCATCTTGATAGGTGAAGCAGATCCTATGGTTTATAGGTGCGGATTTCGCTCGAAGGGTCCTAATAGAACGCTCTATTTCAGGGTCAAAAGGTATAATTCAGGAGACTGGAACGACACCCTAGCATACACTAAGACTCCTCTGATTAGTCAAACAGTCAAGCATGCACTAAAAAGAAAAACACATCAATTCCTTAAGTTCACCCTAAAATCACTAGACAGCTCCTAACTGGTTTGAAGAGGGCACCTAAGCCTCCAATCCGGTCTAATGACTGAGCTGACCAGGTAAGCTCCCAGGTAAGTGGGGGGGTCACGATGCTTGCAAAGGTCCCACTTAAAAACCACTTGCCTCGAACAGATGAACTGTCTCCCTTAAAGGGACAAAGCTTGCCTAGACATCAACTGAGCCACAGAGCGAAATTGGTGCAACTTTCGGTGATCTTCGTCCTATTGAGCTCGAATGTCCCTAGGGGCCAACGTCTAATTGATTTTAATTAAGTGATAGCTATGTGAGAATTGATTCACCTAATTTGGGCAAGAATCTGGTGATGAAATCCAGTTCTTATCTTGTTGGGGTGATTGCCCTTACTATGTGCGATTAATTGGTGTATGTGTATCAAGCATGCATTCACACTTTTGCTGAATTTAAAATCAAACAATCACCACAAGAAATTTAAATAAGAAAGGTTTAGATGTTACCAAGGAATTTCCCCAGCAATTTTTTTATTTAAAGCAAACCTCTACAGCCTTCCTTTTCCAATAGTTCCCTTTTTGATTGTCCCATTTCTTTTTCGATTCCTGATCAAATAATACCAAAAAAAAATCAAAATTAGTGAGAGGAAAGAGATAAGGAAAGTAAAAATAGAAACTATTTTTTTTTATTTTTTTTTTTTTTCGAAATTTTTTTTTTTTTTTTAATTTTTTTAATAAAAGAAAAACAACTATGCTACCAATCCCCGGCAACGGCGCCAAAAATTGATAGTCAACTTTAAAGACCACGCAATAGCACGTATCTAGTAGGATAGTGATTACGGGTATCGATCCACAGGGATTGGGGTATACATTGTTTTTCTTAAAAAAAAAATATTTAAAAAGGAAGTTGTGAAGAAAATTAAACTAAGGAATTTAATAAAGAAAATGCAATTAAAGATATCAGTTTGGAGAACCTAGGGCAAGGAATTCACCACTAACATCGGAACAAGGGTTATTTATATTTTAATTTATTCTTGGATAAACATGCAAATTGGCTACAAGCCTAATAAGCATTTAAATAAAAATTCACAAAAGTAATTTGGGCATAATCCATCTTCGGTTGGCATGAAATGTCTACCCTAATCTAAGGTGGTAGCACATCGCATCTTCCCTAAGCATGGACTATCTTATATTTACTTAGTGATCATGAAGAACAGTTGTATAAACATCATATTTAAAATCACAGAAATTAAATATGAGATGAAATAAAATATTCATTAAAGCAGAATAAGGTTTATACAACTCCAAGAATAGAAATAAAAATATAAAACCCTTGGCCCTTTGTTAGGGCTACATCCAGCCCTAGTGAAGAAATCAGCCTTCCATGAAGTTGTGGGCGGCAGCAGCAGCACAGCAGCGGGCTCCCGTCTCTTCCTTCATGATCAGCTCCTTTCTTTCTCCCTCAGCACTTCAATCTTATATTTTTATATACATGGGAAGTTATTCCCAAAATAACCAAACTACTCTCTCCCTTTACTTTTTCTTTCTTCCCGTGGGATTGGCCTGTGAGGGAATGATCTGATTTCAAAGGGTCCGTCTCCTTTTATAGCCTTCAAGCTCCCACTCTCTCCTCCTTATTCCTCGTCGAGATAAGGTTGGATCAACGGCTGTCGCGTGCGTAGAAGAAGGAACCGACGCTGCTTCCACGCGGAGGAGATGCGGACGAACGCCTTGGACGCGGGATGAAATGCGGAGAAGTTAATCCTCTGTTCTGTTGGGATGCAGGAGCTGTTTGGATGAGAGAAATCCGGGAGAAGACGTGGCTGCAAATGCTTTGATCCAAAGAGCTGGATGATGCGAACGTTGAGAAGATCCCGGATCTGTTAAAGCGTGGGAACGGCTAGCAGTTGGGAAAAGGATGAGCTGGGAAGAACGCGTGAAGCCGGACGCGAGATGAACTCGGGACGTTGGCGATTTCATGGGATCGAACCGGAAGAGAAGCGGGGATTTGATCTTATCCTGTGAACGTTTGAGAAGATTTCGGAGGACGGAATGGCTGGGATTGATTTCGGAAGAGATTGGATCACGGGAGAGGGGCTGGCAACTGGGATTCCGGGATGGAAGGCGATCGGGGACGTGGTTGGGACGCGCTGAAGACGCGGGGACGGCGCTGGTAGTGACAGTTCCGAGATGGCTGGGCTGCGTTTGAAACGGGCGCCTGGGATCTGGGACGCTGCATCTCGAGCGGAAGAAATGGGAGCAGGGGATTTGTTTAGAAGTTGAGAGTCTTCCATGAATCGCGGACGGTGGAAGGAATCTGGGAGAGGAGGAAGTTTGTTCTGGGATGTTTCCGTGGGTGGTTGTCATCACGAACGGGATCTAGCGGAAGCTGGGAGGAAGTTGTTTCCGTGAAGTCTGGGAGGTTGGAATCGGATCCATGCGGCTGATAGAAGCTGGCTTGATCCGCAAACGGGAGGGAGAAACGGATTCATGAGCTGGGAGGATTGTTGAGAAGTGATCCGTGGGTGAAGAGGAGTTGAGATCGGGAGTTATCCATGGGTGATGGCTGGGCGTGATCCACGGAATGGGGAGATGAAGATGAATACGGCTTGTATTTGCTGGGAAGACATGAATTCTGTTCGTGGGTCACGGGAGGAAATCTCGGCTGAGATGCTGGGAGGTTGTTAATCAGGGGAGCTGGAATGAATGCTTTGTTTGGATTCGGAAGAAGACATCCGGATGTTGGAGAATGGGAAGACGTGGAACTGCTGGGATACTCTGTGATGACGCGGAGATGAAGATGTTGGGAACAGAAGATAGCTGGGACGCTAGGATGTTGTTCACAGTTGGAAAACAGGGGATTTAATTCAAAGATGAACCTATTCTTTAGACATGGGAGAGAAGGAATGTCATGGAACGAGGGGAGGATAAGACAAGATGAAATTCCGGTTGACGTGGATGCATGGGAGCTAGGATAGAGCTATGCACGTGGAACAAGGGTACTTGTGGACTGAGACACAAACGTGGGGAACTTGATGATCGTGTGAAGGAGAAGAAAAGAATTTGATGGAGTGCAGTGTGGGTTTAAACATCATTTAATTGGGTTTGACTTGACCTGCATACATGCAACTCAATCAGAAAATAATCAAATCAAACTCGAATTATTTTATTAAGGTGCAATAATGAAGGTAACACAATTTTTTATTTAAACTTACAAAATATGCGAATTAAAATAATGATAAGTGCTATGAATAAGATATTAATTTATGCATTATTTAGCACTTATCAAGGATGGAGCTTACTTGTTCAGTTAGGAAGACCTTTTTAGGCACATGTGTCCTAGATTTTCGTTTCTGGGTATAAAGGTCTTTGAGAAATTTGGCATACGATGGAACTTGTTTTATGGCATCAAGGAGAGGGAGGTTGATTTTGACTTGTTTGAATACCTCCATTATTTCTTCCAATGAAGTTCCTTTCATGCCAAAGGGAGAAGGTGCTTTCAGACATTAAGAAAAAGGGGCCTTTGGTGTTAGAGGTGTGGTCGATACTGGACTAGATGGATTCTCTTTAGGTACAATCACACTCCTGTCTTCATTTTTCTTATGTTCTTTTTCTCCAACCTTATCGTCCATTATGCGTCCGCTTCTTAAGGTAGTCATGGAATTAGCTTGTTCATGGTGAACATCATTCGGGTGAGTCTCTTGAGCCATGTACTGCCCTCTCGGGTTACTCACTGGTTGACTTGGAAGCTTGCCTTCCTCTATTTTATTTAGTGCACTTGCTAGCTGCCCTAGCTGGGTTTCTAATTTGGCAATAGACTGGGTATGGGAGTGCAACAATTGTGTATTGGCTTCGAGTCCTTGAAGGGCAGTCAAAACTTTTTGCTCAAAAGCCATATCTCTTTGGGGTGCTGGAGGAAGGCCATGTTGAAATTGTGAATAGTGAGTAGGAGGACGGTTTGGATGAATATTCTGGAATAGTTGAAAGTTTTGAGAATAAGGTTGGAAAGTATTGGGAGTCTGTTGCTTCCAAGAGAAATTCGGATGGTTGCGCCATCCCGGGTTATAAGTATTAGAATACGGATCATTACTCGGTCGGGACTGTGCTTGGGCAGCATTCACTTGTTCTTGCACAAATTCAGGAAATTGTGCTGCCGAAGGGCACTCAAAAACAGTATGAGACGGACTAGAACAGAGAGCACACACTTGTGCTTGGGGAAAGTTTGGGAGCTGTTCTTTAGACATTAGTTGGTCCAACTTGCGGGATAGTGCATCTACTTTGTCAGATAGACCTATGGACTGGCTAACTTCATATATGGTCCCTTTTCTTTGAGAACTCGGGGGTGCTTGACGAGCGGAGGAGGCATGGTGGAGAGAATTTTTATTAAGGTTTTCAAATAATTGCCATGCCTCAAGGTCGCTTTTAAGCATGAAAGTACCCCCGCATGCGGCATCGATCATCTGACGGTTTCCTTCAGTCAATCCGTCATAGAAACATTGCACTAATTGCCATTTGGGTATTTGATGATGCGGGCATTTTCGGAGCAAGTCTCTAAATTTTTTCCAAGTTTTATGAAATTCTTCCCCGTCAGATTGGGAGAAGCTCGTGATAGCACGCCTAAATTGGTTTGTTCTTCCTATGGGAAAATATTTTTTTAGAAATTCATGTTGCATTTGAGCCCAAGAGAGAATAGAATTGGCTTCTAATGAATGGAGCCACTGCTTAGCTCTATCCTTAAGGAAAAAGGGAAACAGCCTAAGTTTCAGAGCATCATCAGTGAAGTTTTGAATTTTGACAGTGGTGCAGATCTCAAGGAACTCATCCAAATGTTTATATGGGTCTTCATTGTTGAGTCCATAAAAAGCGGGAAGCATTTGGATGACACTAGACTTAATTTCAAAATGTGCAGCAGCGGTGGTATCAGGTAGTCGAATACAAGATGGAGAGGTATAAATGGAAGGAGTGAAGTACTCCTTTAGGAGTTTGGGTTGTTCTTCAGCCATCTCTATAAGTAGAGTAGATCCTATGGTTCTATAGGTGCGGATTTCAGCTCGAAGGGCCCTAATAGAACGCTCTATCTCAGAATCAAAAGGTACTAATTCAGGAGATCTGGAACGACACCCTAGCATACACTAAAATTCTTCTGATTAATCAAGTGCAATCAAGCATGCATTAAAAGAAAATCACATCAAATCCTTATTTTTGCCTAAAATCACTAGACAACTCCTAACTGGTTTGAAGAGGGCACCTAAGCCTCCAATCCGGTCTAATGAACTGAGTTGACCAGGTAAGCTCCCAGGTAAGTGGGGGGGTCACAATGCGTTGCAAAGGTCCCACTTAAAAACCACTTGCCTCGAACAGATGAACTGTCTCCCTTGGGACAAAGCTTGCCTAGACATCAACTGAGCCACAGAGCGAAATTGGTGCAACTTTCGGTGATCTTCGTCCTATTGAGCTCGAATGTCCCTAGGGGCCAACGTCTAATTGATTTTAATTTAAAATGATGGCTATGTGAGAATTGATTCACCTAATTTGGGCAAGAATCTGGTGATGAAATCCAATTCTTATCTTGTTGGGGTGATTGCCCTTACTATGTGCGGATTAATTTGTGTATGTGTATCAGGCATGCATTCACACTTTTGCTAAATTTAAAATCAAACAATCACCACAAAAGAGAATTAATTTAAATAAGAAAAGTTTAGAGGTTACCAAAGGGAATTTTCCGAGCAAAAATTTTTATTTTTATGCAAACCTCTACAACATTCCTTTTTCAGTAATTTCCTTTTTGATCATCCCGAATGTGTTCTTCGATTCCTGATAAAAAAATCAAAAATTAGTAAAAGAGAAGGAGATAAGGAAAGTAGAAATAGAAAATATTTTTATTTTATTTTAGATATATATATAGATATCTTTTTTTAATGAAAAGAAAACAACTATGCTAACAATCCCCAGCAACGGCGCCAAAAATTGATAGTCAACTTTAAAGACCACGCAATAGCACGTATCTAGTAGGATAGTGATTACGGGTATCAATCCACAGGGATTGGGGTATAGTTGCTTTCTTAAAAATAAAAATATTTAAAAGGATGAATTTGTGAAGACTATTAAACTAAGCAATTTAATAAAAGAAAATGCAATTAAAGGGATATCAGTTTAAGAAAACCTAGGGCAAGGAATTCACCACTAACATCGAAACAAGGGTTAACTATATTTTTAATTTATTCTTGGATTATTATGCAAATTGGCTACAAGCCTAATAAGCATTTGAATAAAATTTCACTAAAGTAATTTTAGGAAAATCCATCTTCAGTAGGTATGAAATGTCTACCCTAAAATAAGGTGGCAGGACACTGCATCTTTCTTTAGCATGGATTATCTTCTATTAACTTAGTGATCATGAAGAACAGTTGTATAAATGTCATATTTAAAATCACAGACCCTAAGTATGAGGTAAAAGGATATTCAATAAGATCAATTGAGTTCATACAATCCCAAAAACAAAATAAAAATACAAGAACCGTTGTCGCCTTTGTTAGGGCTTCATCCAGCCCTAGTTGGGAATTTAAGCTTCCATGTAGTGGCAGGTGGCAACGGCAAAACAGAGGACATCCATCACTGCAGCCTCCTTTCTCCCGTTGTATTCTCCCCCCTCTGGCTTCGGTAGAAACTTCTCAGGATCTCGGATCATCCCTTCCTCTGGCTACCATGGGAACTCAGTGTGAGAAAGGAGAAGAAGATGGCATGATGACAGTGGGAGCACTGGATGGAAGAAGTTTGCTGAACCTTCGATACCCCCTTATGCCAAAGGCTGATGGCCTTTTATAGCCACTCTTCCCCACTGCTCCATCTCTGATTTCAAGTAGAGGATAACTTCGAAACAAAACTGTTGGGATTCTGGAGGTTGGAATCAAACCGTGAACGAGAGACGCATGGAGGAGATGAAGGTTGGATCCACGTGGACGGTGAATGGATGCTTAAGCTCGGAAGATATTGCTGTTAATCCGTACGCTGGGAGGCTTGAGAATCCGGCTGGGATGCGGAATATCCGTAGCTGATGAAGTCTTCGCGAATGGGAGGATAGATGGAACCTATCTGAGCTTCTATTCCGAAACAGGGGAATCTTGGGATGCTGGGATTCTGTTCCGAAGAAGAGATAAAGATGCAGAGCCATTGCGAACGGGAAGAAGTTGGGACTCGTGGAGAAACAGGGGATGTTTGGATGCCGTGAAACTCGCAAGGATGGAGCTGGAATGAAATGGATGCAGCTGGGAGATGAGTGGATCACGGGAGGATGAACTCGATTCAGTTGGGAACAGGGGAGATGTTCCATGGGATTCGGCAGCTTGGGTGTTGGATAAAGATAGAAGTTTGTTTGGCAAACATCGCGGGAGGAGCTGTTCCGTGGGATATTGGGACTTGATTCCCGAAAACAGGAGAAAAAACTTGGATTCGGTTGACAGTTTAGATGAAGCTTCCGTGAAGCTTGGGAATGGTGGTCATGCGGTGAAACAGGGAGAAGATCTCATACGGGTCTGTTCCTTGGGATAAGGGTGCTTCTGTTATGCATTTGGTTTGGATTTGTGGATGAGAAGAAGTCAGAAGAAGATGGAATGCTCATCCAGAAGATGCTGGGGTGCTGTTCAAGACTTAGATGAGGTGCCGAAAGAATCGGGATGCAGGGGCTTCGGGATGAAGCTTGGGATGTTCGGTTCCGATGAAACAGAGGATGCGTTGAAGCTGTTATCCATGGATGCGGGAAGGGATAAGGATGATGGGAAGATATGCAGAGGAGAGGATTTGGCTGGGAGATGGAATACAATCTTTGAAGCCGAGAAGATCTCGGCTGGGAGGCGCTGGATCTCATCGCGGAAGAAGAAGAGGATCTGGGACAACGGAGATAATCCAGAAAGATGTTGGATTCGGCTTTATCTTGGGATGGCTGGGATGTTTGGTAGAGAGACGTGGAGGAAGATGGTGTTGCTGGGTCATGCGGGGAGGAAAAAAAGAATGACGTGGAGGAGGTCGCGGAGAAACAGAACGCGAGCTTCTATGATGACGCTGAGATGTGGATGTGTTCGGCTGGGATCCAACGTGGATGAGAGGATTTGATTCATGGGATTAATCCGGAAGAAAACTGGCTTGACTCGGATGAGGAAAGACACGGCTCTGTTCTTTGGACGGGCTCTATTTGTTGGTCACAAGATTGCACGTGGAAGTATATATGACATGAACGAAAGGTTGAGCTCAATTGAATGTGAAAGAAACAGTGAAGTTGGGATGAACGGTTGAATCGAAAATCTGAGAGGATTTAATTCGCAAGGTGCATACGATTTGGGTTCAGGGATCATCCAAAATGAATTTGACTCGACCTGCATACATTAGACTCGACCAATAAAATAAAGAAAATCAATCAAACTTGAATAATTTATTTAAAATAAAATGCTGAAGGAAAACACATTTTCTTATGTTTAAATTTAAAATATGTGTATAAAAACAATGATAAGTGTTATGAGTAAGATATTAATTGATGCATTATTTCACACTTATCAGATTCCCCCACCGAATGGGAAAGATGCAGATAGATGGCTTCTAGGTCGCCTCTCCCCCTTGCTCCGTGTCCTTCTCTCCTCGGTGGCCTCCTCCCCTCCTTGTTCGGCTGCTGGCCATCCTCCATCGTGGCTTCCTCTTAATAGCATGTTGAAGGCGCGGCTGGTAAGACGCGTGGAGGTTTGGGGATGATCCGGTTGCTTGAGATGCGGATGAAGTCGAATCGCTTGGGACTCTTCGGCTGGGGAACGTTGCAGAATTTGAGAACGGATGAGACACGGGGTGGAATGATCCGGTTGGGAGACAAGAAACCATGCGGAAGGCTTGATGCCACAACGCTTGAGATGCCATGGATGGACGTTGGGATGCGACTGGGAAACGTGAAGAAGTGTTGGAAAACCCGCCCATGCCGTAGAAAAATAAAAAAATTTCAGATGCAGCGGAAGTGCATGCGCGGGATCATACGTTCATCCTATGAACGTTTTTTAAAAACCGTTCGTAGATAGATTAGAATTAAAAACTTTTAACTACATTATGAAGATTAGATCTTCACCTTGTGCGGGTAGATGATCACCACAAACTGAATGATCGTGGTTTTGGAAGAAGGCTCGCTTGAAGCCGCACAAGCGTCCGCCTCTATAGGTATCCACACGAAGTAGAGATCCGATCAAAGCTTCCTTGTCTCCCCGGGGTGCTAGCTCCCTTGCAGAGACGACTTTGATGGCTGATCTCCTCCCTTTTGATCAACCCTTGATTGTGCTTAGGAGGAGAAGAAGAAGGATGAAGATTGAAGAAGAATCAAAGCACCTTTGAAACCCTTTTCTTTCCCTGCGTTGGATGAAAGCAAAGGAGGAGAGAGGAGGCCGCCAAGGCTTCTTCTTTTGCTTCCTTTGCTTGTGGCTAAATACCAAGGAGAAGAAGGGGCCACGGCACAAGAGAGAAGAGGACTTCCAATGCCCTAGTGCCGCCAAGCCTTCTCCTTTTAAAGCATGTAGGCTCCTACAAGTTAGGAGCCCTTGATCATTTCCAAGAGGGCGGGCCCCTCTTGTGTTGCCGCACCAAGCAAGGAAGAGGAGGAGGGGCGTGAGCCCCTCTTCATATGTTGCCCTAGTCCTCCTCTAAGGAGGATTGGGAGGGCCCTATTTGGTTTAGTCATTAATCACATTAGCTTTAACCAAATCATGAACCATTTGGGTTTAATCTAGGTAAGTCCTAATCCAATTAGAACTCAAATCTATTATAACTCAATCGAACTCTTCAATCCTAATCCAATTAGGAGTCTTGTTGATTCATTAGATTAATAATTAATTAGGACTTAGGAGATCCTAATCCGATTAGGACTTATTTAATTTTAGTCCTAATCCAATTAGGACTCTTATTTGAATCCGATGTCCTAATCTAATTAGGACTTCTAGAAATCCTATTCTAAGTAGGAATCCATATTGAATTCAAAATCCTAATCTAATTAGGATTGTAGAATCCTACTCCAAGTACGAATCCCAGTCCTAATCCAGTTAGGACTCCTGGAATCCTACTCCAAGTAGGATTCGTGTTTAAGTCCAATTAATTAATTTCCATTGTTCTTTCTTCAATTTATTATCAATCGAATTGATTACTTGTGATTCATAATCACGTTTCAACCATCGGATCGGTCAATACTTCTCGTGTGTGTGACCCCATAGGTTCTATTCTGACTGGTAGTGAGACATATTGCGATCTCTATCACAATATCATTGAAAACTCCTTTCAATGAGTTGGAACAGTTTCAACTCAACTCATTAGGGTTTATCGATCATCGAGATATTTCCTGTGAATCTCACCATCCACCAGTAACACCTAGCAGCATGTAGTGGCCACCCAGCAGATTGGAATGATGAACCTCTAGGTGCAGTTATCGTTGATACAGTTCTACTATCGTGGATCTCTACAGGATGGAGGTCATGGACAACTCGTCAAATCCCATCGTCCATCATACGTCAAGATTTATTCGACTTAAGCTCGAGAGTGGAAAACTCTTTCTCCACTGTACAATCTGCCCCGGCCGAGGTCTTACGAACTCAGTCTTATAAATCACATAGGATCTCTTCTTATCTATCAAGATCGATAGATTCCTTATAGGTGCATATCCTGCTCCTATAGTGAACCTACTGCAGCCAATCTACACTGCATGGATCCATATGGCTAGAGACCATGTATACGTGCAGTAAAACTACAATAACCTCACTGTGAGTAGCCGAAGCACCGCAGGTCGAAGCACCGCAGGTCAAAGGACCAGTCACACTACTGCAACATCAAGCAAGTCACTGACGAGTGGATAGACATCCAAGTGACTTCTTATCTTGGTCACGCTCAGTACCCTTATTTTCTAACAAGCACTTGCATAATTGCTCCAGTGTCCCTACACTGTGGACTCAAGACTCGTCCATCAAAGAAAGCAATATGTGCACTAATCTCAGCGGATCAATCACCGTCCTCGTGATGATCCATCGATCAGGAGCAATTCAGAAATTAATCACCAATGACACATGCCTCAAATTCTCAACTCTTGAGAATATGCGTCATCATCTTATTAATTCATTGGACGATTCATGGACACATAAGAACATGAATGAAAAGAATGCCCAACTTAATTGGGTCAAGTACAAATTTATGTTCCAAAATAAAATAATGCGTCAGCCAAATTGGCTTCTAGGGCATACTTCTAACAATCTTCCACTTGCACTAAAGCCAATCAGCCATAAACCTAAGCCCATCTTCTCAAGATGCATTTCAGTTTTCTGCTGACTTATCTACTTAGTGAATGGGTCCACCACATTTTCTGTGGAGTCTACTCTTTGATCCTCTACTTATTTCTTTTCCAGGTAGTCACTTATTAGGTTAAACTGCCGCTCTATGTGTTTCGATTTCTGGTGAGACCTTTGGCTCCTTAGCTAGTGCTATGGTGCCTTTGTTATTGCAGTAGAGTGTTATGGCATCTGATGACATTACACCTAACTCTGCAATAAACTTCTTAAACCAAAAGGTTTCCACTGCACTGTTGCCCAGATAGACAACCCAAGAGGGGGGTGAATTGGGTTTTAAAATAATTATTGCAATTAAAAGGTTTGTGAATAACTAATTAATACTTTTTGCAAGTGGATTAATTAGATGCTATGTGCAGTGAATGAAATGAAAGTAAGAGACAACAAAGCAATCACAAACACAAGAAATTTATAGTGGTTCGGAGCTAACCCTTGCTCCTACGTCCACTCCCCAAGCCTCACTTGGGAATTCACTATAACCCTCGGATTACAGCCGGTTGTTTTACAAGCTCACAACCTAACTTGTTGTTTTACGAGATCACAACGAACTCGGTCGGTTTTCCAGGCTCACCGACTAGAACCACCCGATTGTTTTTCCGGGATCACAATCAAACCCTTACACGTTGGTTTCAACCTAGGCTCACCAACAAACCTTTACACCCTTGATTCAATCCCCTGATTGAATCAAGTAAGGAACAAATGGTTTGAAAAACAACAGAAAAATAAAGCTTCTTAAAAGCAGATATTCAGCGATATAAATAAGAGAGAAGTTAAGAGCCCTCAAACAAATTTATGAAGATGTAGAGGAGGGCTTCTCGAACTCGGGTCTCCTCTTGAATGTCTCGAAGACTTGAAGACTGAAGGAGACTTCTTTAATGCTGGGAAGAGTTGGTTGGATGGAGTTTAATGCCCTCTTCCTTCTTTTCCTTTGAAATCCTTTGGTAGGTGAAGATTTTTGTTTTCTTTGAATGGAATGTCACTTCTCTACCTTGCTACAGTTCTCTGTGGCTATTTAAGCCATTCCCCACGGAAACTAGCCGTTAGACACAATCTTCTAGCCGTTCTGCACATTCTGCACATCCTGACAATGTTTCCGTTGGGATCGGAGTCGACTCGCGCGATCTGGAGTCGACTCGGCTGCTGCAGGAGTCGACTCATGCTTTTCTGGAGACGGCTCGGCAACTGTTCCGGATTTGAATTAAAGTGCTGTCTCGACTGGGAGTCGACTCGACTTAACCTGGAGTCGACTCCCCAAAGTCTGGAGCTGACCTGGCACTTTTGGAGTCGACTCACCAAGGAATCCAGGATGTATTTTTCAAGTTTGCTCACTCGAGTCGACTCGGAAATTCTGGGAGTCGACTCGGCGCTCAGAGTCCGAACTCCCGATCTTCTGTCTTTTGACTCGTGCCGTCTTGGAGTCGACTCGAACTGTTTCGGAGTCGACTCGGCTCTCAGTATCCGAAAAACAGTCTTCTGTCTTTTTGGGGTTGCGCTGCCTTGGAGTCGACTCGAACTGTCTTGGAGTCGACTCGCCTCTCAGAGACGAAAATACCGTCTTCTGTCTTTGGGGTCGCGCTGTCTTGGAGTCGACTCGGACTTTGCGGGAGTCGACTCGGCTCTCAGTGTCCGAAATTGCTCTCTGACTTTTGCCTTGTATCACACTGGGAGTCGACTCTCGCTTCCTTTGGAGTCGACCTGCCAACCATCGGAGTCGACTCGAGTTCTTCAGGAGTCGACTCGGCTCTCAGGTCCAAAATAACTTCTCTGTCTTTCTGTCTGTAACTCCCTGGAGTCGACTCGTACTACCTGGAGTCGACTCGGCAAGCATCGGAGTCGACTCGCGCTCTTCAGGAGTCGACTCGTTGACAGGTTGAGATGGATCTTTCTGTCGTCTGTCTGTTCTCAGTCGGAGTCGACTCGTAATGTACAGGAGTCGACTCGAGCCTGTGCCAGTGCTTCTGATACGCTTGGAGTCGACTCGTAATCTCCCGGAGTCGACTCGAGTCTCAGACTTTGGTTCAAATTGACTTCTTACTTATCCAAAATGTATTGAACCAAATCTAGAGACACTTAACCATAAATTTACAAGTATTTGACTGAAACACTAGATTGAATTCATTAGTAAACATAAGATATACTCAAATGCTTTGAGCTCATCAAAATCAAATAGGGTTATAATCAATCACTCCACAATCTCCCCCTTTTTGATGATGACAAAACATTGAGTATATGTAAAGTGAATTGCTCAACAAAAAGAAATTTATAGTAAAATTTTAAAATGAATTCAAGTGTCTAGTTATTTAATTTATCCAAAACTGAAAGGTGTGAAACAGTAAATTTTGAAGTTAAAGCTCCCCCTTTCATTTGGAATTATATAAGCCTTCATGTCATGCAATCAATTGTTTGGCTTATATATATTTAATGAGTTTGCTTTCTTAAAATTTCAGATTCTCCCCCTCAACACATGCATTCAACTTTGTTTTGATTCTCTGAATTTTCTTTTAGTGTATTGAAGCTTTTGAACTTAAATTTTTGGTTTTTAGAGGAAAAATCTGCCAATTTGTTCTTGAGTATGATTCAACTAATCTCCGAATATCCCTTGAATAGATTCTGGAGATTACTCCTTAGGAGCCCCAACAGAGAGATAATGAGCCTCGAGGTATCGAATCCACTAAGAACAAATTATTGTGTGTTTTAAAAGTTTTCTTTTTATTGATTCTTTTACATGTCTATTCAATATATTTTCTCCCCTTTTTGTCATCATAGCAAAAAGGAAGAAAGCACATCACACAAGCAATTAGAGATCAAATTTGCACAATTTGAAGAAAATGTCTACTCATTGTATTGATGTAAGTTTAAGTACACTTGTAGATACAATCAAAAAGTAGTAAGTACATATCAAAAAGAAAAAAAAAGCTAGGATTTCTTTGAGGAGGATGTGGCTCCCTTGCTCAGTCTGATTGTTCCATAAGTAGACTGACCCCATCTGTGATGTTCCCTAGCTGCGTGATGATCGCCGAGGTGGCCCTACTGTGGATCGAGGTGAGCTCAGTCAGATTCTCCTGGAGTATCCAACTTGAGATCAATACATTGCCAGACGCTCGGCCCCTGACTCTGGCTGCCTAGTCCTGTCGGATGTCATCTCGCATCTTTTTGTGTTGCTTGTGACATCGCTCATATTTGAGAATTGGGCTTGTATAAGGCTTCTGACATTGTAAATCTCTTCCCTCAGATGAGCCGTCATCTCGGTCACGGCTGCCAATGAAGGAACCAATGCAGTGAGGGGCAGTCGCTGGACCTCGGAGCTCCCTCAGTAGGTCGTCCCGAAGATCCCGCACGATCTCCTGCCGCAACTCCCGGAGCTGCTCAGGAGAGATCCGGACCTCTAGTGGCTGAGTAGGTGGTGCTGAGAGGAGGGTCCGGCTGAAGTGGATGGTGCTGAGTGGAGGGATAGGTGGAAAATCGAGAATCATGATCAGGGCTGGGGGAGTGTCGAGTAGTAGGTCAGTAGGTGTGGAAGAGGATGGTTTCCGACCCAGACTCCCTCAACCTTATGAAATCCCATCCTGTGAAGGGTTCCCTCACCCATGCGATCTGTGTATCGCAGTGCGCGAGAGGGTTCCCCCTCAGGAATGGGGACCTCTGACTCCCTAAAGATCAGGTATATAGCATCCCATAGGAAGAGTGAGCCTAGGTTTGTCTAGGCTCACATAGGTATTTATAGATAGCTTAGGGAAGTTGATTGGGGTATCTTGAAGAATGTAGTACATTAGGGCTAGGTCCCTCTCAGATACAAAGTCAAAGCCCGGTCTTAGGAAAGAGGTCCTAGATATAATACTCAAGAGGAGCCGCATTTCAACTGATAGCTGACTAGCGGACACCTCATCTAGGGGGACTGGGGTGGACTCCCTAGTATGGCCGTAAGGGCCTCAGTCCTATCGGTTGGATGAGGAGGGAAAACAACCCCTACTTGGGGAAGATGAAGGATTTGTGCAATGTAAATCCTCCGAAATAAATAAAGGGACACCAGCTACGGTTCCCTGTATCCCCACCATGACCTCTAGCTAACTGTCCCGTAAAACTCCCTAACTAGCCCCGGGGTAAGTAGGGAGATCTAGGAGAGCAAAACAACTCTAACCCTTGGGCCCTTTACCTATCCCCTATTGTGAAGCCTTCCCGGGAGAGGTAGTCAAAGTTGACATACCTCTCCGGTGGGAGACTGCCTTCCCAGCGCACGACGCGAGGGAACCGGCCTCGGCGGGGAATGGGAACCGGAGGTTGTGGCCTCACGGGTTTCATTCCAAGCCTTGGACCGTCGCTCGGCGCCGCTCGCGGATTGGGGCCTCTTCCGGCTCGGGACAACTACTTTCGAGGCATCCTAGACCTAGAGAGGGGGAAAGACACGAGGAATCGGAAGGAAACTCGACGGAAAAGCCCTAATGGAGGTTGGAGACGAGGTCGGAGACGACTCTAGGGTTTTGTGAACAGTGGAGGCGGTGAATAGAAGTGTCGATTAAATGCTTCGATTAGGGTTAAAACATCGGATTCCGACCGCGAGTCGACTCCTGTAAGTCGCGAGTCGACTCGACCAATGGCGAGTCGACTCCCCCTATGTTGCCATCGACCTCGAGTCGACTCCCTATCTGTGTGCGAGTCGACTCCCCTCATGAGCCGACTCTGAAATGTATCCGAGTCGACTCGAACTCTGGCACGCACCTAAAAATCATGTTATTTTCGTGCCAAATAAGGGATAATCACTAAGTTTATGATCTGATTTGATGATCATAGATGAGAAAACTCTATATTTAACACAAGCTAATCATTCAAAATCAATAACTAGAAGAGACATCACTAGGATGGATCAATCACTCCTAATCCTCTCCTAAGCACACAAAATCGCTCTTCACTCAAGGTTTTGTGAAGATGTCAGCTAGTTGATCATCAGTGCAAATAAATTGAAGTGTAACATCACCATTCAGTACATGATCTCTTATGAAGTGATGTCTTATTTCAATGTGTTTGGTTCTTGAGTGCTGAATTGGATTCTTAGTTAAGTTAATAGCACTTGTATTGTCACAATTAATGGAAATTTTATCTTGTTTAATTCCATAATCTTCAGTTGTTGTTTGATCCACATGATTTGAGCACAACAACTTCCGCAGCAACATATTCGGCTTCAGCAGTAGATAATGCAACCGAGTTTTGTTTCTTGCTAAACCATGAGATTAAATTTTCTCCTAAGAATTGACATGACCCGCTGGTGCTTTTTTCTATCAAGTTTACAACCAGCAAAATCTGAATCTGTGTATCCTATTAAGTTCAGGCGTAGATTCTTTAGAATACCATAAACCTATATTTTTTGTTCCTATTAGGGTATTTAAAGATTCTCTTGACTGCAATTAAATGAGATTCCTTAGGATTAGATTGATATCTAGCACACATGCATACACTAACATGATATCAGGATCTACTTGCAGTGAATATAATAAAGATCCTATCATACCTCTATACATCTTTTGATCTACTGATTTACCTGATTCATCTTGGTCTAGTTTGCATGATGAGCTCATGGGTGTGCTGATTGACTTGTTTCCTCCATATCAAACTTCTTAAGCATCTCCTTGATGTATTTAGCTTGATTGATGAAGATCCCTTCTTCAGATTGTTTGATTTGGAGCCCGAGGAAAATAGTTCAGCTCTCCCATCATGCTCATTTCAAATTCACTCTGCATCAAGTCAGCAAATTCTTCGCAGAGGCGATTGTTAGTAGCACCGAAAATAATATCATCAACATAAATCTGCACTACTAACATTTCTTTTTTTCTTCTTTAAAAACAGTGTGTATCTACATTTCCCTAGAGAACTCATGATCTAGTAGAAATTTGCTAAGTCTTTCATACCATGCTCTAGGTGCTTGTTTCAAAACCATAAAGTGCTTTGTTTAATTTATACACATGATTGGGGTATTGATGATTTTCAAAACCAGGAGGTTGTTCTACATACACCTCCTCATTAATATACCCATTCAAAAATGCACTTTTTACATCCATTTGGAAATATTTGAAATCCTTAGAGAATGCAGATGCTAGTAACAATCTAATTGCCTCAAGTCTAGCTACAGGAGCAAAGGTTTCATCAAAGTCTATACCTTCTTCTTGATTATAGCCCTTTGCTACTAGTCTAGCCTTATTCCTAATTACAATTCCATTTTCATCAAGTTTATTTTTATATATCCATTTGGTACCTATAATTGAATATTCAGAGGGTCGTTCAACTAGGTTCCATACCTTGTTTCTAGTAAATTGGTTTAATTCTTCTTGCATTGCATATATCCAATTTACGTCTTTTTCAGCTTCTTCTATGTGTTTAGGTTCAAAATGTGAGACAAATGCTAGATGATTATTTAAGTTCCTTAAGAGATGCTCTAGTCCTAACAGGTTGAGATGGATCATCTAAAATTAATTCCTTAGGATGCCCATGAGCATACCTCCAAGCCTTAGTCAGCCCATGATCCACAATTGCCACTTGGCTTGATGAGTGCATTTCCAATTAATTTTTGTTCATCTTCTTGTAATGTCATCTCATCAATCTTTTCTTCAAGAATTTCAGCATTCATCATCGAGATCAATTCTCTTGCTAGAAGAGATATCACTAGAATCATCAAAAAACAACATGTATAGACTCTTCAATAACAAGGTTCTTTTATTTAAAAACTCTATAGGCTTTATAGTTGTAGAATACCCAAAAATATTACCCTCATCAGATTTAGAATCAAATTTACCTAGGTTATTCCTTCCCATTATTATGAACGAAACACCTAACATCCAAAACATGAAAATAGTTTACTTTGGGCTTTCTATTTTTTCCAAAGTTCATAAGGTGTTTTCTTTATAATGGGTCTCAATAAAACTCTATTTAATATATGACATGAGGTATTAATGGCTTCTCCCCAAAAAGTACTTAGGGAGGTTACTTTCACATAGCATGGTTCTAGCCATTTCTCTAGGGTTCTATTTTTTCTTTCTACAACTCCATTTTGTTGTGGTGTCCTAGGTGCAGAAAAATTATGAGTTATTCCCTTTTTACTACAAAATTCATCAAATAGATGATTTTCAAATTCCATTTCCGTGTCACTTCTAATAGCTATGACTGAAGCATCTCTAGCATTAGTTACTTCCTTATGAAATTTCTTAAATACTGAAAATGCTTGATCTTTATGAGCTAAAAACATGACCCAAGTATATCTATAAAAATCATCTACAATAACAAGACCATATTTATTTCCACCTAGACTTGTGTTCTAGTTGGTCCGAATAGATCTATGTGTAGTAGTTCTAGAGGTCTAGAGGTAGAGACACAATTTATGGATTTAAAGGAGTTCCTTGATTGTTTGCCATATTGACAAGCTTCACATATTTTATTTTTCTCAAACTTTAGTTTTGGCAAACCTATCACGGAATCTCTTTTAACTAGTTTTGATATTGTATCCATACTAGCATGACCTAACTTACGGTGCCATAACCAACTTGCATCATTATCCTAGTTTCATTAACAACTAAACAGGGGTTATGTTTGGCAAGATCCTCAAGGTCTACTACATACACATTGCCACGTCTTATTCCTTTAAAAACTAAACTGTTGTCATTTGAGTTGGTTATGATGCATAAAGATGGTTTGAACAAAACATCAAAACCTCTATCACACAATTGACTAATGCTAAGTAGATTATGCTTAAGACCATCAAACATATCGAACATTATCAATAAAGATTGAAGGGTGATTTGTACTTTACCTATACCAATGATGTGACCTTGGTTATTGTCTCCAAATGTCACTGCACCTCCCTTCTTAGGCTCAAGGATGAAGAATTGGTCTTTGTCACCCGTCATGTGTCTTGAGCAGCCACTATCCAAGTACCAATAATTTTTGTCGACCTTGCGCTGCAAGACACTCCTACACAACCAAATCATTACAATTTTAGGTACCCAAGTTTTCTTGGTCCTTCATGGTTAGTAATGTTGGTTCCTTTTGGAACCCAAACCCTTTTAATTTTTTTTTTAGTTTTTCCTTTCTATAATCACACACATTAGCTTTATGTCCTAATGTTCCACAGCAAAAATATGTTATTTCTTGGTTTTGCTGTTCCCTGCTTTTACAAAGAAATTACTAAGGAGCTTTTGCTTATTTTTAGGTTTATACCCTAAACCAGCTCTATTGAACACAGCTCGTTGACTATTAAGTATCATTTCTAATTTTTCAGAGCTATATGTAAATTTTTCTACAAAAGCTTGTACTTTTCAAGTTCTAGTGCCAACTTTTTTTTTCTGTTTTTAGTCCATTAGGTCTTTTGTGAGACTCTCTTTTATAATTTATTTATTATTTTTAAGTTCTAATATTTCTTTGGTCAGTCTTTCGTTATCTTTAATTAAGGTGTTAGTCTTTTGAATTAACATTTGGTTGCTTGTCTTAAGTTCTGAATTTTCTTTAATGATAACATCTTTATCCTTAACTAATGTATCGTACTTACGGAGGTGGAATTTGGTTAGTTAGTTTCAATTCTTTGTTCTTAAAGTTTATTGTCTTATACTCGTCCATTAATTCATTGAAAGCATCATATCATTCATCGAAGGTAAAGTCTAAATGTGTTTCGGATGTTACCTCATTGTCGTTAGCCATAAAAACATAGGTTGGCATTTTCTTCTTGTTCCTCATCCGATGATGATGATGATGTATCGGAAGTCCGATAGGGTGGAGACGAGGACTTTCTTCTTCTTGTACTTGCTCCCCTTCTTCAGCAAAGGACAATCAGCTCTGAAATGCCCCGGCTTCTTACACTCATAACATTCGATCCCCTCATTTTCCTTTCCTTACCTTTATCCTTGTGATAGGAACTTGAGGGGCCTCTCCTTTGATGAAAGGACTTCTTCCGGTTTGATGAATCTACGGAATTTTCTTACAAGAAGGAGCCTCATCATCATCTCCCTCATTGTCTTCCTCTTCACTCTACTGCCTGCAAGATAAATCTTTGTTAGTAGGAAACAGATTTTAGGGCTATTACCTTTTTCTTGTGAGAGGACTCTTCTTCATTGTGTTGTTTCATTGTTAGCTCATGCGTCATGAGGGATCCAAGTAGCTCCTCGAGTGGCCAGCTTGTTTAAGTCCTTGGCTTCTTGGTTGCCGTTACCTTGGCTTTCCCATGACCTTGGTAGACAACGAAGAATCTTCCTGACAAGTTCACTGTTAGTATAATTTTTGCCAAGCTTTTTAGGCCATTGACAATGTTAGTGAAATCTAGTAAACATGCAAGTGATTGTTTCATTAGAATCCATCTTAAATAATTCATACTTATGGACTAATATATTTATTTTAGATTCTTTTACTTGATTTGTGCCCTCGTGGGTCACTTCAAGTCTATCCCAAATCTCTTTTGCAGAAATGCAAGTAGAGACTCTATTGAATTCATTTCTATCTAAAGCACAATAAAGCACATTCATTGCTTTGGCATTTAGTTGTGCCTTCCTTATGTCATTGTCATCCCAATCCTTTTCAAGTTTGGGTACAGTGACACCCTCTACATAAATGGATGGGATGTATGGTCCATTTAGTATGGTGGGTCCACATCTCATAGTCTTGGGCTTGGATAAATATTCTCATCCTAGCCTTCCAATATGAGTAGTCGGATCCATTAAAGAATGGAGGTCTATGGGTGGACTGGCCCTCAATATGAGAAGATCCAAATGGGGTTGTCATTTTGATCTTTTACTCTTTGGGTAAAAGAGTTCCGGCTCTGATACCACTTGTTGCCCAGATAGACAACCCAAGAGGGGGGTGAATTGGGTTTTAAAATAATTATTGCAATTAAAAGGTTTGTGAATAATTAATTAACTTTTTGCAAGTGGATTAATTAGATGCTATGTGCAGTGAATGAAATGAAAGTAAGAGACAACAAAGCAATCACAAACACAAGAAATTTATAGTGGTTCGGAGCTAACCCTTGCTCCTACGTCCACTCCCCAAGCCTCACTTGGGAATTCACTATAACCCTCGGATTACAGCCGGTTGTTTTACAAGCTCACAACCTAACTTGTTGTTTTACGAGATCACAACGAACTCGGTCGGTTTTCCAGGCTCACCGACTAGAACCACCCTGTTTTTTTCCGGGATCACAATCAAACCCTTACACCGTTGGTTTCAACCTAGGCTCACCAACAAACCTTTACACCCTTGATTCAATCCCCTGATTGAATCAAGTAAGGAACAAATGGTTTGAAAAAACAACAGAAAAATAAAGCTTCTTAACAAGCAGATATTCAGCGATATAATAAGAGAGAAGTTAAGAGCCCTCAAACAATTTATGAAGATGTAGAGGAGGGCTTCTCGAACTCGGGTCTCCTCTTGAATGTCTCGAAGACTTGATGACTGAAGGAGACTTCTTTAATGCTGGAAGAGTTGGTTGGATGGAGTTTAATGCCCTCTTCCTTCTTTTCCTTTGAAATCCTTTGGTAGGTGAAGATTTTTGTTTTCTTTGAATGGAATGTCACTTCTCTACCTTGCTACAGTTCTCTGTGGCTATTTAAGCCATTCCCACGGAAACTAGCCGTTAGACACAATCTCTAGCCGTTCTGCACATTCTGCACATCCTGACAATGTTTCCGTTGGGATCGGAGTCGACTCGCGCGATCTGGAGTCGACTCGGCTGTGCAGGAGTCGACTCATGCTTTTCTGGAGACGGCTCGGCAACTGTTCCGGATTTGAATTAAAGTGCTGTCTCGACTGGGAGTCGACTCGACTTAACCCGAGTCGACTCCCCAAAGTCTGGAGCTGACCTGGCACTTTTGGAGACGACTCGACCAAGGAATCCAGATGTATTTTTCAAGTTTGCTCACTCGAGTCGACTCGGAAATTCTGGGAGTCGACTCGGCGCTCAGAGTCCGAACTCCCGATCTTCTGTCTTTTGACTCGTGCCGTCTTGGAGTCGACTCGAACTGTTTCGGAGTCGACTCGGCTCTCAGTATCCGAAAAACAGTCTTCTGTCTTTTTGGGGTAGCGCTGCCTTGGAGTCGACTCGAACTGTCTTGGAGTCGACTCGCCTCTCAGAGACGAAAATACCGTCTTCTGTCTTTGGGGTCGCGCTGTCTTGGAGTCGACTCGGACTTTGCGGGAGTCGACTCGGCTCTCAGTGTCCGAAATTGCTCTCTGACTTTTGCCTTGTATCACACTGGGAGTCGACTCTCGCTTCCTTTGGAGTCGACCTGCCAACCATCGGAGTCGACTCGAGTTCTTCGGAGTCGACTCGGCTCTCAGGGTCCAAAATAACTTCTCTGTCTTTCTGTCTGTAACTCCCTGGAGTCGACTCGTACTACCTGGAGTCGACTCGGCAAGCATCGGAGTCGACTCGCGCTCTTCAGGAGTCGACTCGTTGACAGGTTCTGAGATGGATCTTTCTGTCCGTCTGTCTGTTCTCAGTCGGAGTCGACTCGTAATGTACAGGAGTCGACTCGAGCCTGTGCCAGTGCTTCTGATACGCTTGGAGTCGACTCGTAATCTCCGGAGTCGACTCGAGTCTCAGACTTTGGTTCAAATTGATTCTTCTACTTATCCAAAATGTATTGAACCAAATCTAGAGACACTTAACCATAAATTTACAAGTATTTGACTGAAACACTAGATTGAATTCATTAGTAAACATAAGATATACTCAAATGCTTTGAGCTCATCAAAATCAAATAGGGTTATAATCAATCACTCCACATGCACCCTTAGAGACGGTTTGACATTCAGCTTCTAAGGTAGAATCTACAATGATCGATTGTTTGGAACTCTTCCAATTTACTGAACCACCGTTGCACATATTCTAATGTAGACTTTCTATCATCAATATGTGTGCATCCTTCTACCTTCAACTCTTATCTTCTCCCAAAGACAAGAACATGTCCTTGGTTCTTCTTAAGTACTCAAGACTATTCTTCACAGCTATCCTGCGCTTCTTGCCTAGATTTGACTGATATATGCTCGTGACACTCACAGCATGTACTATATCAAGTCACGTACATTGCATGGTATACATGAGGCTCCCTATAGCCGAAGCATAAGGGATCTTGCTCATCCGCTGAATCTCTTCAGATGTGTTGGGGCACATCTTCTTGGAGAGATTTATCCCATGCCTAAGGGATAATAATCCTCTTTTAGAGGTTTCCATGCCGAACCTCTTCAGCACTCCCTCTATGTACATATTCTGTGACAGGACAAGCATCCTTATATATCTATCTCTATAGACCTTAATTCAAGATATAGGATGCTTTCCCAAGGTCTATCATGGAGAATTCCTTACACAACCAAACCTTGACCTAAGTTAGTATGGGAATATCATTCCCAATTTTGAAGGATATCATCTATGTACAATACGAAAAATGCAATAGCCCTCCCACTAACTTTATTATAAACACATGGTTCCTTTTCGTTATTGATGAAATCAAACGATTTGATTATATCGTTGAAACGAGTGTTCCAACTCCGAGATGCTTGCTTTAGTCCATAGAAGGACTTTTGCAGTTTACAGACCTTGTGATCACTACCACAATATCTCATAATCATATTATGCTGCAATAGCAAGCAATATTCGAATGGACTTCAGCATGGCTACAGGATGAAAAGTATCCTTATAATCAGTACTTTCGCACTGACTA